>NC_082728.1:34119354-34431375 GCF_030144855.1 Hypanus sabinus
GCTATCTCCTGTACCTATTAAGATGGCCTCTGTGTGTAACTTCGTGGTCTTCTGCTGCTGTAGCCCATCTACTTCAAAGTTCAATGTGGTGTGCATTCAAAAATGCTCTTCTGCAGACCACTGTTGTAAAGCATGGTTATTTGAGTTGCTTACTGTTGCCTTCCTGTCAGCTTAAACCAGTCTGGTCATTCTCCTCTGCCCTTTCTGATTAACAAGACGTTTTCACCCACAGAACTGCTGTATACTAGATTTTTGTTTGTTGTTTTTGCATTCGTCTCTGTAAGTGCTGAAGACACTAGTACGTGAAACTCCCAGAAGATCAGCGGTTTCTGAGATACTCAAACCACCCCGTATGGAACCAGCAATCACTCAACAGTCCAAGTCACTTAGATCACATTTCTTCCCTATTCTGATGTTTGCTCTGAACAACAACTGAACCTCTTGACTATGTCTTCATGCTTTTATGCAAAGAGTTGCTGCCTCATGATTGTCTGGTTAGATATTTGCATTAATGAGCAAATGTACAGGTGTACATAATACAGTGGCCACTGAGTGTATGATGTCTGTACTTTGCTGAGGAACGTACCCTGATTGGTGAAATCCTTTCCAGCAGCACTCCATGGAGACCAGAAGTGGGGAGGAAACCCAGCTAATCCCTGGCACACAAGCTGTGGAAATTTATGGCAAGTTGAACAAGGCAGATTACCTGAGATATATCACCTCACCATGTCCCAGTAAGTTGCAGCCTCTATAGCATACTTTGATTATCCTGATACTGATAAATGGGATTAGTGCAGGAAAGTACAATGGACAACATGGACGTGGTGGGCCAGAATGCCCGATTCTGTGCTGTATGTCTCCATGACTCTCCAGCCTGCCAAACTTCAGTAGGAAGACCTGGTCACTTAGAGTTCAATGGTGTAACTCAAGCATGGTGGAATGGCATTGCAGTCTCCATAATACCATAAGACGTAGGACCAGAATTAGGGCATTTGATCCATTGAATCTGCTTCACCATTCAATCACGCCTGATCCTTTTTTTCCCCTCCTCAGCCCCTCTCCCCAGCTGTCTCCCCTTTGGTCCTGTGGCTAGTCAATCTCTACCTTAAATGGACCCAACAACCTGGTCTCAATGGATGGAATAACCAAATTTTGCTCCCATATCTTATGGTCTTCCAGTGTAAAGGAAGGGTGAAAATGGCCATCCTGGTGTGCATCAATTTCATCCATTTCATAGATAAATAATATGGATCATGGAGTGGTCACTTTGGAGTACTACATCCCACACCCAACCTTTCCCCAAACTAAAAGTTGACAAGGTTGAGAGGAAGCATGAGAAAAATCTTTCGAATTGAATTAACTTCTTAAAAAGTGAGAAGAAAATAAACCGCAGAGTGACAAATCATGAGGCAAATTAAAATCAAATTAGTTATATAAGGGAGGAATAAAAAGAGATCAATATTTGGATTTAGAGAAAAAAGATGCAAAAGAAAATAAATATAAAAATTTATGTGATGGCCTTCAGTTTATTAGCTCGCCTGAAGCAAAATGTGAAATAGGCATTTCTTTCCAGACAATCAATTAATTAGAGTGCTACCAAAAGCAACTCCAATGTGCTTTTTTAAAGGTAAGCACATAGCTAATTAAAAATGTGACTGTAGGTCAGCTATTGCCTTTTGATTAAATACCTTAGGGGACACTGAATGCTTTAGTGTTGTAGGTGAAGGTAACTTGTCTGTGGTGGACTGTGAGTCAGTATTGACTGATACAAATGCAAACTATAGTTATGCTTTGAATAATTGTTCTTTCATATCTTAGAAAGCAATGGTGTAGAACTTTACATAGTGAGTAAATAGGGCAGAGTGTGTTACAGGGTTAGTTGTAGGTGACTTGTCAAAACAACTGAATTTAATGCATGGGTCTCTCCTCATTTCATTCCATGCCATTTATTGCTCTGGTTCTGCAGCCCCTTCCCACGGTTAGGAGTATGTCCATCTCCAGCAGTGAAAGATGTTCAATACTCTCATATGTTTTCCATGTGAATCAATACCTCCTTTGTCTGTAATTTTAATAGAGGTTTCTCCAGGATAACTTTTGTGATGGATAAATTTTGATATGATCTCATTTACTTTTTAAATGCATTTGTTAAATAGAGAAATTAACTAATGTGAGAGAGAAAATCTAATCCACATTAGCACAATGTAGTTTAGGATTTGTAGTTACTTCGATTTATGTCTGTTAAAATGATTACTAAGAAATTAATCTCTCATTGAGATATGTTTCATTAAATGTGGCTACACACAGGGTCATATTTCCTAACAAGATTCAAGATTGCTGATTGTTATTTCCAATACACAAGATTAAGGAGAATGAATTAATTGTTACTTCAGATACAATGCAGAACAATAACACAATAAGATAAATAACACAATAAAAATGAAAACACAATAAATATAAATACATAAACTAGTTTGCATACATACCGTAGATTGAATGTATGTCTGTAAAATTATGCTAGGTACATAAAGTGGCTCTGACAGGAAATGATAAAGTAGTGCTGGTGGGATGGGTTAATGGTGGAGGTGTTGATTGGCCTTACTGCTTGGGGAAAGTAACTGTTTTGAGTCTGGTGGTCTGGACATGGATTTTACCTGATGGGAGTGGGACAAGCAATCTATGATCAGGGTGTGTGGGATCCCTCATGAGGCTACTAGTCCTTTTCTGGCACCTTTCTGTATATGTGTTCTCTGTGGCAGGTAGGCAGTTCTGTGTATTTAATTTATCAGTAACATTTGAGTAATATTGTAAATATATTGTTTGATTAAACATTTATGTTTGTTTAAATAATTCACTACAGGTTAAATGTAAAATACGCAAATTGTTTATGTCATGACAGCAAATGAAATAGCCATTGAGAAACAAGTACAAGTTTGGCTGAGTGCATTGGATTTACTGGCATGCAGTTTGCTTCCAAGTTTGACTGCTTCACCTCAGATGGCTGAAGAGGTTTGGTGTGGGTACCCAAATCCTAAGGACTTTCTACAGGGGCACATTTGAGAGCATTCTGACTGGCTGCATCCCTGCCTGGTATGGGAACTGTACTTCCCTCAATCGCAGGACACTACAGAGAGTGGTGCAGACAGCCCAGCGCATCTGTAGATGTGAACTTCTCTCTACTCAGGACACTAACAGAGACAGGCGCGTAAAAAAGGGACCAGAAGATCATTGGGGACCCAAGTCACCCCAACCACAAACTGTTCCAGCTGCTACCATCTGGGAAATGGTATCACAGTATAAAAGCCAGGACCAACAGGCTCTGGAACAGCATCTTCCACCAGGCCATCATACAGATCTGTTGGTTAGGAAATCGAACACCCAGTTACACAGTGGTGAGACTACAGTGTTGAATGCCGAAGTGAATTCCAGAAACAACATTCTGACTTAAGTGTCCTGTTTTGTTGGTGTGTTGGAGCCAGGTGCATGATAGGTGCTATGGCATCTGTCATAGAGCAGTTCTGTCAGTAAGCATATTTGTGAATGTCCAGTGTGGTAGGAATGGAGTTTTTGATGCATGCCATTACCAGCCATTCAAAGCCCTTCAGGATAATTGGCGTCAGTAGGTGTTTATTTCTGAAGGTGTCAAGTTCTTTGGTACAGGGATAATGGTGGCTGATTTGAAGTATGTGGGGTCAGCAGCCTAGATGAGTGAACTGTTGAAGATGTCAGTGAGCTGGTGTGCACACACGCTGAGTACTTGGCATGAGGTGTTGTCTGGCATGGCCCCTTTACGGAGGTTAACTCTCTGAAGAGTCCTTCTCACATCTGCTGTTGTTCCAGACAATGGCTGCTCACCTGGGACAGGATAGCTTTTGCAGCTAGTGCTGTTTCGCATGGTCAAAGCATGCATAAAGGTTGTTTAGACCATCAGGGACAGAGGGAACCTAATTAGTTTAAAAACTATCTCACAATTGTTGGAATTTGGTGGCACCGTTCCCCTCGACATATTGAGACTTCATTCAAAGCTAAGTTTTGTGTTCAAGGGCTGTAATGATGTATTACTTCCTATTTTAATTAAGGATGTTTTTAAATCATGTTTTATAACAAAATATGTTGACAAGAGTTCAAATTTATGTCCAGTAAACTATATTTCAGATTAATTTTCCATTAATAGTAATTACACTGGTACTCATTAGGGATTTCATCAGCACCATTGTCTTCTGCAGTAAATCAAATGCCATAGCTCTTCTACTGAAATACTGTATCTTCTGCATAGGTATTCAAATTTGAAATAGAAGATAATGTACATTCTTCACTTTGATTTGCATCTTTCTAACAACATGAATGTATCATCTCTGAGTCTCCTTCCAAAGACTGATGCAATTCCTGTTTAATAATAATCGAATCTGCCATACCCAGCAGTGCATTGCAAACCCTAAATATCCACTGCAAAAACAATTTTCCTGTTGGATCTTCTACCTGTTTTTCATTGAAATTACTTTCTAATTGTCTTAGAACTGACAGAAATATTGTACACAGCCTGGTATGGGAACACCAATGCCCCTGAGCAGACCCGCCTACAAAAGGTAGTGGATTCGGCCCAGTACATCACAGATAAAGCTATCCCAACCATTGCAAACATCGACATGAAACTTTGCTGTAGCATTCGTCATCAAAGATCCTCACCACCCAGGCCATGCTCTCTTCACACTGCTGCCATCAGATAGAAGGTACAGGTGCCTCAGGATAGACACCAGCAGTTTCAAGAACAATTACTACCCTTCAACCAGCAGGCTGTTGAATAAAGGGGGGAAACTACACTCATTTAAGAACTACTTTATCTTGTTATTTCATGCTCATTATTTATTGTTATTTATTTGCACAGTTTACAGTTCCTGTTGTTTACAGTTTACAGATCCTGTTTACAGTTACTGTTCTATTGATTTTCTAAGTATACTTGCAGAAAAAGAAACTCAGGATTGTATGTGGTCACATGTATGTTCTCTGATAATACTGTCAGCTTTTGAATTTTGAAATTCACAATATTTGAACTCTGTTCAAGTTAGTTCTTATAAATATTAGATCACTTTCAAATTAGACTTCTATCTTATTACCTCCAGAGACCTTGATTTTATGTTCATAACTGAGACTTGGTTACAGCCAAATGAATACAGTCAGTATCTGAACTAAGTCCCACTGACTATGACAGTTTCAGCGTAGAAAGACCCAGTATTGAGGTGTGGGCTTACCACAGAGTTCAAAAGGCATTTTAGGTGCAACCTACCATCTATCAACAATTTTTCAAGTACTGAGGAACATACAGTATGTTTAAAATTTGTGGTATGGATCCCATCCTCTGCATTATCATTTAGCACCCTCCTAAATCCAATGTCTGCTTTCTCTTGGAATTTACAGAATTCTTATTCTCTACATTATATTAACCATGACGGGATTTGTCATTCCTGGTGATTTCAATGTTCATAATAATAATCTCTAAAATGCAAACTCTATGGCAGCTGAATTAAGTTACTAGGCAACCCAGATCTCACCCAACATGTCAATAAGCCCACCCATTCACCTGAAAATGCTCTTGACTCAGTAATAACAAAGCGGTTAATATTATTGTCTCTCTCTGATACTACTATCTCTGATCATTTGTGTGTACTTTTTGGTGCCTGCCTGTCTGTAGCTGAGATCACAAAAGAAATTACAGTTAGAAAACAGTTTCTTGATGCTGCAACTCAACTTAAGTTTCTAAGCTGGCTAGTTTATCTGACCCCTGTGACCTAAACTACTCAATAAATAAAATGGTTAATTCTTTCTTGATGAATATATTAAACACAGTGGGCCCAATTAGGGTTTAAAAGAAATCACTTTGTAAAATGTGCCGTGGTTTAACAATTCCATCTGCAAGCTCAAGAAGTCAGACTCAGAATCAGGTTTAATATCACTGGTGTATATTGTGAAATTTGTTGTTATGCAGCAGCAGCACATTGCAAAACATAATAACAAAAACTACACTAAGAAGCATATATAAAAATGAAAACTCAAATTAAATATGTAGTACAAAAAGAAAGGAAAAATACTGAGGTAGTATTCTTGGATTTATTGTCAATTCAGAACTCTGATTGTGGAGGGGAAGAATCTGTTTGTGATGCATTGAGTGTGTGTTTTCAGGCTCCTATACCTCCTCCTAGAAGGCTGCAATGAAAAAACGGCATATCCTGGGTGATGAGGTCTTAATAATGGATGCCCATTTTGAGGCATTCTCTTTTGAAGGTGTTCTCCATGCTGGGAAAGCTAGTGCCCATGAGTTTACAACTTTCTGCAGCTTTTTCTGATCCTGTGCAGTGGCCCCTCCATACTAGATGATCATGCAAAATAGCTGAGAGAAAATGGAGGAAAACTGGGCACCATAATATTTCCAAGGAAGAACTAGTCTCCTTTAATGCTGCCATACATGCTGAAAGAAGAGCCTTATTTCCCAAAATTATTACAGAGAATAGCACACGATTCAAAAATATTGTTCTCAAGTGTAATGTATGGATCTATTTATTTTAGAGCAATGACTCCCCTCAGCACTATGTATTGATCTGTTTTCTAGGCATGTGCTTTGATCTCTCTCGCTCTCTCTCTCTCTGCAACGTGAATGCACTAGTTAAAGTTGTTACCTGTATACGTGTTTTTATTTAATTGATATGTAGTTGCACAGACACAACAAATTGGCAATGAGTATGAACCTGAATGTCAGAGTATACCACCAACTGCATCAACAGTTATGGGATGATTATGGGACAAAACAGTGAGAGGAAAGAGTTAAACCATCACAAATGCTAACAAAGGGATTCGTGAGCAACTGCATAGTACACAGAGAAAGAGGCCCAACTGGCAAAGTTCTTTCTTTCTTTTTCAATCTTTTTATTGATTTTCACATATACACAAAAAAAAATAACATAATAATAAGTAAATTATAAATACAATAGACTTGAAATCACATTGATAATAAGATAATAATATCCTACTAAACATCAACAAAAGAAAGTACCTTAATCAAGTCCACATGATTATATGAAAAAAAACAAATAACCATTAAAAAAGAAAAAAAAATATTAAAAAATATGTGAGAAAAAATATATGTTAAAAAAAATAAAACACTAAACTAAACTAACATAGGCAATAACAACAGTTTACAAGTATAAGATAGTGTCAAAGAACTCCGGAACTCCATACCTGAACATGAATAAGCAGAAAGGTCCGGAAAAGGCCAAATTAATTCATATGAAAATGTCGAATAAACGGTCTCCAAGTTTCTTCAAATTTAATTGATGAGTCAAAAATAGTACTTCTAATTTTTTCCAAACTCAGATAAGAAATAGTTTGAGAAAGCCATTGAAATGTAGTAGGAGGATTTACTTCTTTCCAATTTTGTAGTATAGACCTTCTGGCCATTAATGTTACAAAAGCAATCATTCGTCTGATTGAGGGGGAAAACTGATTGCCATCTTCATTTGGTATGCCAAAAATTGCAGTAATAAAATGAGGTTGTAAATCTATATTCCAAATTGAGGAAATAGTAGTAAATATATCCTTCCAATAATTATGTAAAGTGGGACATGACCAAAACATATGGGTCAATGAGGCCACTGCTAAATGACATCTGTCACATAGAGGGTTAATATGAGAATAGAATCGAGCAAGTTTATCTTTAGACATATGAGCTCTATGTACAATTTTAAATTGTATTAAAGCATGTTTAGCACATATAGAAGAAGAATTAACCATTTGCAAAATTTTTTCCCATTTATCTGTTGATATGTTATATTGAAGTTCTTTTTCCCATTCTTGTTTAATTCTAACTGATATTTCTGGTTGTATCTTCATAATCATATTATAAATAAAAGCTACTAATCCCTTCTGACAAGGATTTAAGATAAAGATCAAATCTGTAGTGTCCATCAAAGTTGAATTAGGAAAAGATGGTAAAACTTTATGTAAAAAATTTCTAATTTGTAAATATCTGAAAAAATTAGATTTAGGTAATTCAAATTTATTAGAAAGTTGATCAAATGACATCAAAGTATCTTCAAAAAAGAGATCACGAAAACATTTTATACCTTTCCTTTTCCATATGTTAAAAGCTTGATCTGTCCAGGAAGGTTTGAAAAAGAAATTAAATAAGATAGGGCTATCAAGAACAAAGTTTTTCAAAATAAAGAACTTACGAAATTGAAACCAAATTCGTAATGTATGTTTAATAACAGGATTAAATATTTGTTTATTAAATTTAACTAAATCCGTAGGAAGACAAGAACCAAGAACAGAGAATAGAGAATATCCCTTTACCTCATTACATTCCAAATTTACCCACTGTGGGCACAGTGGTGAATCCAAATCTAATTTCCAATACAATAAATTACGAATATTATTTGCCCATAACTGGCAAAGTTAACATGAAAATAAAGTGGTGATGGCTTTAGTTAGGAAAGTTGATGAATTCGATACTGGCCATGAAGCCTGGGAGTTGTATATCAAGAGGGTTGAACTGTATTGTAATACTAACAATGTAGACAAGGAAAAGAAAGCCCCCACATTTCTTTGCTTAATGGGTGCTCGGACATACTGTCTCTTAAGCAATTTAATAACCCCTGAAAGTATCAGGACCAAGGAAGATGAACATAGAACAGTACATCACAGGAACAATCTTTTCAGCCCACAGTGTTATGCCAACCCAGCTAAAAAGCAAGCCAAAAACACTCAAAACCCTCCTACCTACACCATGTCCATATCCCTCCATCTTCCTTACATCCATGTGCCTATCCAAATGTCTCTTAAAAGCCTCCAATATATTTGTTTTTACCTCCATACCAGGCAGCGTATTCCAGGCATCCACGACTCTGAGCAAAATACATTACCTTTCACATCCCCCTTGAACCTAGTGCATGCCCTCTGGAATGACATTTCAACCCCAGGGAAACAGATACCTCTCTCCATTATCTATGCTTCTCAATCTTGTAAACCTCTATCAGATCTCCCCTTGGCCTCTGACGCTCCAAAGAAAACAACTCATGTTTATCCAGTCTCTCATGGTTGCACATGCCCTCTAAATCAGGGATTATCCTGATAAACATCTTATATACCCTCTCCAAAGCCCAAACATCCTTCCTATAGTGGAACAACCAGAACTGTACACAATGCTCCAGATGTGACCTAACCGGAGGTTTATCAAGCTGCAACATAACCTCATGACTTTTGAACTCAATGCCTCGACTAATAAAAGCAAGTATTCCATAAGCCTTCTTGACCACCTTATCTAACTGTGTAGCCACTTTCAAGGAGCTATGAACCTGGATCCCAAGATCTTCTGCTCAGCAACATTGTTAAAAACCTTGCCCTTAACAGTATATTGACTCCTTGCATTTGCCCTACCGAGGTGCAACACCCCACATATATCTGGATTAAACTCTGTCTGCTAATTCCCAGCTCATATCTGCAACTGATCTGTATATCATGCTATATCCTTTGCCAGTATTCAAAATGTCACCCTCTCACCAAGGCCCATAACAACATGGCTCGTTAGCTAACTATCTAACAGCCATGTGACTCAGTAATGCATGGGTAACGATGAGAAGGCCACCTTCAATAAGCAACACACATCAAGGGTCGGTATGATTTGGGTTCAACTAAATAGGAAAGATGGAATGTTCCAACGAAGGATCGAAAATTGTGGTGACTGTTGTGTAAAAGCTGCCCCATGCAAAGTTGCAATTCACCAGAAAGTAACAGACCTTACCAGCATAACATTAAAGTGGAAGTATACTTACAGCATTTCAACTTTAACAGTTAATAGAAAAAGAAAAGGACCCATTACAGTTAAACCAGTCTAAGTGTGCACTTAAACATTGGAGCTCATTTCTGGATAGTCAAGTGCTTTGCTTATTTATGCGTTGTGTGTGAAAGACACCAGCCACAGTTTTAACTTCCCTCAAAGACCATTACAAACTAGCTGGCTCACTCAGGAGTATCTGTACTTCCTCCTTGGAACTATTCATCTGCACAAAGCACTTCTTATAACAAGCTCTTTCCTTTGGGTGGGATTCTGTGAGCATCTTCACTTGTGCTCTTCTCCACACCCTCCTTTTCTTTCAACCCCTGCAAATAAAAGACCCAAAACCAATCCACTGTCCCTCAGAAATCTGATCCTGCCCAGGTCTCTTGAATGTCCCATGGCATCCCACTGGACAAAATGTTACCAAGGCAAACCCGATTGGCTGACACAATATTCCTAAACTGAGCAAATGGCTCCTTATTTTAGCAGATACCAAAAAGCTGAAGAGCATGTTAATACTTAATTAACATCACACCCTGCACTTTACAGGAAAACTACAGAAAATAAATACTTCATAGCACAACGGTAGTAATAAAACAAAACACATTTGTAACCAGGGCATTACAAACACAATCCACAACATCAATCTTGGTGTCATTGCAAATGTTCATCCAGGTCATTAATATACAGCACAAACAGCAGAGGTCCCAGCACAGATCACTGCAGGCTTTCAGCTTGAACAAGTCCCTTCAACCACTACCACCAGTCTTCAATGGGCAAACCAGTTCTGAACCCAAACAGCCAATTTGCCTTGGATCCCAAGCATCTTAATCTTCTGAATTAACCTCTGATGAAGGACTTTGTCAAACACCTAACTAAAATTCATGTAGGCAACAATTACTGCCCTACCCACATCAATCTCTCCCATTACCTTGTCAAAAAATTCTATCAAGTTGATAAGGCATGATCTGCCATGCATAGAGCCATGCTGGCTCTCCCTGATTAGGCCATTGGTTTCCAAATGCTCAGATACCTGATCCCTAAGAACTTTCTCCAGCAGTTTCCCTACAACTGACATGAGACTCACTATAGTTCCCAGGATTTTCCCATGTTTCCTTCTTAAATTGAGGTACAACATTAGCCACTTGCCAGTCTTCCAGGACCTCGCCTGTGGCTAGGGAGGACATAAAGATACTGGTCAAGGGCCTAGCAATCGCTTCTCTTGCCTCCTTTAATAAGTTGGGGTAAATCCCACCAGGGCCTGGGGACTTAGTCACCTTAATACTCATTGGAAAGCCGTACACATCCTCCCCCTTAAACTCTAAATGCTCTAATGCATTTATACACACAGCACTGATTTCCTGGTCCTCCATATTGTTTTCCTTGTAAATACTGAAGCAAAGTACTCATTAAGTATCTCACTCACATTCTCTGCATCCAACAAATGTGCCCCCTTTTATCCTTGAGCTTCTTCCTCAGGATTTATTCCCAAAGCCTTT
This sequence comes from Hypanus sabinus, assembly GCF_030144855.1. Lineage (NCBI taxonomy): Eukaryota > Metazoa > Chordata > Chondrichthyes > Myliobatiformes > Dasyatidae > Hypanus > Hypanus sabinus. The sequence continues at coordinate 34,130,677 of NC_082728.1, forward strand.
CCCATGGGTGAGTATGGCTGCAAGGCAGCAAAGGTTTATATTCAGAGTTTTCCTTCTCCTAGGCAGGCTGCTGTCCAAGGCTGATGAGCCCCACATCCCCAAAACAGCTGGTTTTCAGGCACCAGTGGTCCGCTATTGCCCCTTCTCCTGTCCGTAGAAACAGTCCAGCCGGCCCTAGTAGCTAGGCTACATGTGGAGGCCAAGAGTTGGACCTGGTTGCCAGAGGCTGTTAGAGATGCACACCATTTGGAGCACATTATAGGTAGTGGGAGCAGGAGTAGAATTGTGAGCCGGCCCCAGCCCTGAAGGTTAATTATATCTTGGAGAACCAGGTTTGCTGCCCCAGTGGCTCATGGAAGCCTGGGAGGGGCAATGAAGAGAGCACCCTTGGAGAAATAGTTCACTTCTGTGATGATCACCATTGTCCCATGGGAAGGTGGCAAACTCATGATGAAATCCATGTTGATGTGGAACCATGGGCATTAAGGTACCGGTGGGGGTTGCTGGAGCCCAGAGGCCCAGTGGTTGGAGAAATAGAACAGGGCACACTGTGAGGGCAGGCAGCAAAGGGGACAGATGTACTATGATGCTGGAACAAGGGTCCGGGGAGGGCTTGCGAGACAAAAGGCCCCTATCTCTACCGGGAGGCGTTGCTTCCTGGATGGAGTGGACATTGGATGCATTGGTGGTCAACTGCAGTAAGCACATAAGCTATTACTGCATTGATAATCATGCTCAAGGGTGGCTGGTTATGGGAACTCTCCTTCACTGCATTGGTTCTGGAGACACTGGTGATGAGGGTTCTGCAGCCTGATATGGTTCTGGGAATGGAACTGGAGGTTCTCTCTGATGATATGGAGGGTTTTTCCACAAGATGCTTGTCAATGCTGAGAGAATGATGAGGCTTTCGGGGTTGGCAGGCATCTCCAGGATAGACTGTTCATCTTCCAAGCACTCCAAGAGGCTCTGATGGTAATAAGCCAGCAGTGTTTCATCATTCCAGTCACTGTTCACCACGAGTGTCCTGAATTCCACAATGTAATCCAAAATAGAACATGAGATTTGATGCAGGCGAAGTATCAAATGTGTTGCCTCCCTTTCGCTTCCTGAATGGTCAAAAACCTGATGCATCTAAGCAGTGAAATTTGTTGCAGATGGTCGTTTTACGGTCCCATTTAGCGGAGGCCTAGTTCAGAGCTCGCCCAGTCAAGAGAAATAATGAAGACAATCTTAGTCCATAGAATACCAAGATGGCTGGAGCTCGAAGAGTGATTCACACTGGAACAGGAAGTTGCAGCATCGGGTTGGAGGTCCATTGAAGGAATTGCACACGGGAATTTGGGGCTCAGAGGGAGGAGGCTGACTGACTGAGTTGCTTCACGGAGGCAGAGAGTTAGATGAGAGTGGTGGACAGATAGTCAGTGGTTTCCTGTTGCATCTGGATCTTACGTTCCTGTCAATGGATGACTTCCTTTTGGTGAGCATAATCTGCTGGTTCACTCATCCTGTCAGGAATGATAGAGGAGGCTTGGCCTAAAAGCAGAGCAGTGGAGATGACTTAGTGGTGAACGATAACTTTAATAATAGTCTGCAGAATATCAAGCCATGGGTGACATCAAGAGAGAACAGAAACTAAAGACAATAGGCAACCCAGGAAACTTTAGGCAGGCAGAGTGAAAACTAGGAGGAACTGGTAGCCGGTTCGATGAGCAAACAAGGACTGTGGATGAGAGCTGGGGTTAAATAGGCCGCAGTTGATAAGTTTGGAATGAACAGCAGATCAAGTTCAAGTTCAGTTTATTGTCATTCAACTGTGCACATGTATACTGCCAAGTGAAACAATTGTCCTCTGGACCAAGGTACACAGCACAGTATATATAACTCACACACATAGCACACATAAAGTAATAGTACCACAATTAAATTAACAAATAATATGGTGCATATACAATACAAGTTAAATGTACCAAGTATAACACTACTGGCGCTGTATACAGGATGAGACCTGGGTGGTAGCAGGGAGTTCAGTAGTATTACAGCCTGGGGGAAAGAAGCTGTTTCCCATCCCAACAGCAACACACACAAAATGCTGGTGGAACACAGCAGGCCAGGCAGCATCTATAGGGAGAAGCGCTGTCAATGTTTCAGGCCAAGACCCTTAGTCAGGACAGCGCTTCTCCCTATAGATGCTGCCTGGCCTGCTGCGTTCCACCAGCATTTTGTGTGTGTTGTTGTTTGAATTTCCAGCATCTGCAGATTTCCTCATGTTTGCTTCCATCCCAACAGTTCTTGTCCTAATGCTGCCTCCTGCTTGATGGTTGCCGGGGGGTGAGGGGGGGTCAAACATATTGTTGGATGGATGGGATGGATCATAGACGCTGCTAAGCCCCCGGGTGTGCAGTACTCTTGATTAATGGATGGAAAAGAGACCCCGATAATCCTCTCAAAGGGCCTGACATACTGAAGATAGGTCCCCAGTGTAATTCAGGTTCCTACAGAACCTGAGGAAGAGATTGCTGCACATTTAGCAATGTTCTTTGCCTCCTCACTGGCCATAGGAGTAGTACCAGATGATTGGAGGGTAGCAAATGTTATTCCTTTGTTCATAAAATGGAGCAGGGGTATCCCTAGTAATAATAAACCATTGAGTCTTACTGCAATAGTAGGCAAATTATTGCAGACGGTTCTTTGAGGCCGGATTTATGAGCATTTGGAGAAGCATAGTCTGATTAGGGTTAGTTAGCAAGGCTTTGTGAGGGGCAAGTCATGTCTGGTAAGCTAGATTGAATTCTTTGAAGTGTTACAAATGAGGAGCAACTCTGATGGGCAGAAAGGTGCAAAGTCGCCCCCCCCCCCCCCGCCTTTTTGAGAATCGCAAAATCGCTATTATTTCGGGTCTGATACCAAGGAAATGAAAGAGTTAACAGCAAGGGCAGTTGTTATTGACAACGCTCATGAAAAATTGATGAGAGAGAAGCCACAGGTTGGAATGTCTCCTATTGACAAAAAGAGAGATTACTGCTATTGTCTCTTGGAGAAGGAATTGTGTATTGAGTACTGTTCTATTCATTGAAACCCCTCAGGGGGCAACCAGAGTGGTCCGGTTGAGGGATTGCATCATCCCAACCTGACTGACACCTGAGACCCCGTGAGTGGGGATAAAAGTAGAGTCTGGGGAAACACCCCTCAGACGCACCAGGAGAGACACTACGAGACCGGTGGGGGCTTGTGTGTGTGTGTCCACCCTTGCCTGGGTGATGAGTCCTCCACAGAACAGTCTAGCTAAAGGACGGAGGGGTCATACGTGAATGGCCACAACAACAATGCATCAACGGATCAAGATTGTAAAAGGAAAGTCGGCAAGTCAATAGCTGTTACTCTCTCTCTCTCTCTCTCTCTCTCTCTCTCTCTCCCTCTCTCTCTCCAACAATCCAACAATAGCAACACAGTGATCAACAACTACCACAGCCTGCATGAACTGAACTGAATTTTATATTTCCACTGGACAATTCATTATCCCCTAGACAACGATAGAGTTTATTTTGTATTGATTATTATTATACCTGCACTTTTAGGTTTAGTATTGATGACGTATATTATCTGTATATTTGCATTGATATTATTTTACTAATAAATACTGTTAAAATAGTATCACCAGACTTCAACGGATACTCCTATCTTTGCTGGTAAGATACCCAGTTACAGGGTTCGTAACAACTTGGGGGCTCGTCCAGGATTTGATACCAAATTGGAGGGCCAGAGAATCGGGCTTTTAAGTCTAGACTTGGATCTGTTTGCACGGGTAACCAGATGGGAAGCCAACAAAGATGGACGTAGATGAATTTACACAAAACCCGACTCCGGAGGTGCTAGAGGATGCCACAAAGTCGGACTTGGTAAATATTGCGAAAAGATTAAAACTCACAGAGGTGAAGTCGTCATTGGAAAAGTGGGAGATACAGAGGGCCATAGCTCAGTATTATGTTAATAAGGATGCGTTTTCGGCTGAGGTAGTGGTACCTACCCCTGAAAAGGTACCAGCTATTGGGACAGCTCAGTTAGAGTTGGAAAAATTAAGGTTGGAACAGAAGAAAAGGGAGTATGAGCTCCAGCTAAAGCAGTCAGAGGTGAAGAGGGAGCATGAAACTAGGTTAAAACAGCTGGAAGCAGCTGAAAAGGAGGAAGAGAGGCAAGCTGGCAGGAGGGTTCCTGGCTTGAGCTGTTTTAATTGTGGAAAGGTTGGTCATATTGCATCTAAGTGCTTTGCTCTGAGGAAGGAGACAGGAAAAGGGAACGCAACAGTCCCTACAGGGTGTATTGTGTCGATCAGCGAATCAACAAGAAAGCCCCAGGTAGATAAAATACGAGAGGGGCATGAGAAATTTATTTCAGAAGGGACCGTGTCTGTGAAAGAGGGAGAAACACCAGTTTCAGTGCGGATCTGGAGAGATACTGGAGCTGATCAGTCATTGATTCTCAGTAAGGTACTAGATTTTGGTCCTGAGACTGGAGAGGTAGTTTTGAGAGGCATAGGAAAAGGGACAGAAGCTGTGCCTTTGCATAGGATCATTATAAATTGTGAGCTGGTATGTGGACCAGTTGAAATAGGGGTGCGATCAGAATTCCCAAGAGCTGTCGTGGACGTCCTTCTTGGTAACGATTTAGCAGGTGGTGACGTGTGTTCAGCAGTGAAGCTGACGAGCAAGCCTGAAAGTGTTGAGGACCTGCCCCTAGGTTCCAAGATCTATCCCGCATGCGTGATCACTCACAGCATGTCGAGAAAGGCAGCTGAGAAAGAGACCAGTTTAAATCAGTCCAGTATCGATTTGGCTGAGACGTTTTTATCGACCCTGTACCAAGAGAGGTTAGGGGATGGTAAACCGGAGAATAGGGAGGTGAAAGAGAGTAAAGGAGTGGAGGTAGACCAAACCTTAGCCAGGAGGAAATGTATAGAGGCACAGAGCAAAGATGAGAAACAGATAAGGCTGTTAGAAGGTCCAGGGTTGGACATGGATGATCTGTCTAGCTTGACAGAACTGTTTGAAGAAGTTGAAAATTTAAAATGTGTTCCCGATAATGAAATAAGGGCAGTCCTAGATGAAAAGGATGCCATTACCTTGAAGGAGTCTGCTGGGTTAGCAGATGAGGTTGTTTCAGCCCGCAGTGTGAGTGTACTCCGGAAGGGAGTTGCCCAGAGAGTAACTGGGAGGATCAGGGGAACTTAGAATTTGAAAAGGAGATGGGTATTGAAAGCCTGGAAGAGGTAGATGTCCCGTCTGTGTGTGTTCAAGATGTGGATGCACATGGTACTGAACATAGAAATGAAACTCAGGAAAAGTCTGAGGTATCTGATTTAGTTGAAAAGGAATGCAGTTCTTTTGGGTCAGATGGACTTGGTTCAGTGAAGAAAGGGTGAACCTTGGTACTAGTGGGAAGTGAGAATTCCCAGTTGTTTGTGTTTGAAGGTGTGTGAAAAGTTAGTGAGGAGATAAAAGGTGGTGATGTGGATATTATTATTGAAGGAGAAGGGAATAGTTCCTAAATTGAATGAAGAAAATTTAAAGTCTGGATTGGTGTCAGAAGCAGTAATCAGGCTGAAGGAACAATGGCTTGTTAACAAGGTGCCTGCGAATCAATTACAGTTTGATTTGGAATGTAAAGGTACCCCACTCACTAATGTTATTCAAGGGTGTGCTGTGAAGAGGCAGAATTTAAAATGTTGTATGGACAAAGAGGGATCACTTACAGATGTGAAACTGAAAATTAATAGAATGAAGGGTCCTGAAGATAAAACTAACGACTTGCTTAAAAATAAAGAATTGTGTGGAAGTTCATAAGATGGGCAAAGTTTGGAAAACATTGTTGATAAAATAACTCCTATGAAAGGAGTATTCAAAAGCCTATTCCACACTGGTGAGCAAGCTAACCATGTGAGAGTTAAGTGGAAAAGAGGCGAAGGTTAAAAAAATGCCATATTAAATAATAGGATCTGGTTTTAAGGGATTTTGACAAAGCATGTAAATAATAAAGACAACACCATGGAAGATTGACTGTTAAGTTTAAAAGTAAAATAAAGTTTAGTATTTGCTTAAACTTTTGTAATGTACTACAGAATAATCACACATGTATTGGTTCACATTTTGTATTATATACTTAAGGTCACAACCCTTTTGTTTTGCTAAAGAAAAGGAATAAAAATAGGTGGTTATTAAATTGGAGTCTGATGCTACAGGAATTTATTAAGGTACAAGATATTAAGATATTAAAGGAAGTGACAATGTAATCGCTAAATGTTTAGATGCTAAGTTGAATGTATAACTGTATTACTCTGTAGTTAAAAAACTCTTTTGTATTGTGTTAGATTCTGTAATACTGTAAGACTCTGTATTAGGTAATTTTACCCTTTTGGTGAAAATTCTTAGAAGGATGGGGGTGTTACGAATGAGGAGTGACTCTGATAGGCAGAAGGGTGAAAAGTCGCCCCCCCTCGCCTTTTTGAGAATTGCAAAATCGCTATTATTTCGGGTCTGATACCAAGGAAATGAAAGAGATAACAGCAAGGGCAGTTGTTATTGACAACGCTCATGAAAAATTGATGAGAGAGAAGCCACAGGTTGGAATGTCTCCTATTGACAAAAAGAGAGATTACTGCTATTGTCTCTTGAAGAAGGAATTGTGTATTCAGTACTGTTCTATTCATTGAAACCCCTCAGGGGGCAACCAGAGTGGTCCGGTTGAGGGATTGCATCATCCCAACCTGATTGACACCTGAGACCCTGTGAGTGGGGATAAAAGTAGGGTCTGGGGAAACACCCCTCAGACGCACCAGGAGAGACACTACGAGACCGGTGGGGGCTTGTGTGTGTGTCCACCCTTGCCTGGGTGATGAGTCCTCCACGGAATGGTCTAGCTAAAGGACGGAGGGGTCATACGTGAATGGCCACAACAACAATACATCGACGGATCAAGATCGTAAAAGGAAAGTCGGCAAGGCAATAGCTGTTACTCTCTCTCTCTCTCTCTCTCCAACAATGGCAACACAGTGATCAACAACTACAGCAACCTGCATGAACTGAACTGAACTTTACATTTCCATCGGAAAACTCATTATCCCCTAGACAACGATAGAGTTTATTTCATATTGATTATTATTATACCCGCACTTTTAGGTTTAGTATTGATGATGTATACAATCTGTATATTTGCATTGATATTATTTTTGTGTATTTTTACTAATAAATACTGTTAAAAATAGTATCACCAGACTTTAATGGATACTCCTATCTTTGCTGGTAAGATACTCAGTTACAGGGTTTGTAACAGAAGAAGTCACAGTGCACATTAATGAATGGACATCAGTAGGTGTGATGTTTGATAAGTTTCCCCATGGTGGATTCATTCAGAAAGTCAAGAGGCATGGGATAAGAGAAACTTAACTGTATGGATTGGCCTGCCCATAGAAAGCAGAGAGTGGTTATCGATGGAGCATATTCTGCCTGGACGTCAGTAACTCGTGCTGTTCTACAGGGATCTGTTCTAGAAACCCTGATCTTTATGATTTTTATAAATGACTTGGATGAGGATGTGGAAGGATGAGTTAGTAAGTTTGCAGATGACACGAAGGTTGGTGGTGTTGTGGACAGTGTAAAAGGTTGTCATAGATTGCAATAGGACATTGACAGGATGCAGAGCCGGGCTGAGACGTTGCAGATGGAGTTCAACCCAGAAGAACATAAAAGTGATTCACTTTTAAAGGTTAAGTTTGAAGGTAGAAGACAGGGTTAGTGTCAAGATTCTTAGCAGTGTGGAAGAACAGAGGGATCTAGGGGACCACATCCATAGATCCCTCAAAATTACTGTGCAAGTAGATAGGCTGGTAAAGAAGGTGTATGTTGTGTTGGCGTTCCTAGTCTGGGGACTGAGTTCAAGAGTTGTGAGGTAATGTTGCAGCTCTACAAAACCTCGATTAGAACCCATTTGGAATATTGTGTTCAGTTCGGGTTGCCTTGTTAATGGAAGGGTTTGGGAGCTTTAGAAGATTCAGAGATCTCACAGGATGCTGCCTGAATTTGAGAGCATGTCTTACCAGGACAGGTTCAGCAAGCTGGGGATTTACTTTTTGGAGTGAAGGAGAATGAGAAATGTCACAAGTATACAAGATGATAAGTGGCAAAGATCAAATGAAGAGCCAGAGATTTTGCCAGGGTGGAAATGGCTAACATGAGGGGGCATAATTGTACGGTGATTGAAGGAAGTAAGGGGGGAAATCACAAGTTGTGAGTGTCAAACTCTTCTCCAAGCAATGGGAGGGTTAGGTAGAGGGGAGGTTTAGATTGATCTTAGAGTTAGTTGAAAGATTGGTATAACATACTGTGTTGTGTTCCAGATCATTTGGCTGAATGACCTGTTTCCATGTTGTAAGACTCTATGGTACCAAGTGCCTGCAGTCAAATTGTTAATATATGTTAAGCAAAGCTGTGGTTGTGTTACCATTAGGGTTCTCTCTTGGACATGCTTTCACCACTTCTATCATTTCTTCTTGTATTCTATTGGTATCTGTTTGTGGGCTAAAAGGTGTTTTCTAAATATTTTGCACTACTTGTTCTGATAGCGCCTTGGCCAATAAAGACAAGAATTCCATATGACTTACCAACGAGTCTGTCTCTGTGTCCTGCCAGCTCAGGTACTGTATCTCCAGACACCCTCACTCACAAAAGGCTATTTTTGTATTCTTCAGAGCTTCCTACTTTGTTGTGAATTCCCTTCTCGTGTGTCCACCGCAAGTGAACATCCACACGCATCTCCGCATTGTATTTAATAATATTTTTCTCCCAACTATTTTACTCTACCTTACAACTGCTATCCCAAATGATGAATATTTTTTAAATTTCTCATCATTTATTAACATCTTGAAATGCAGTTTAGTGGCGCAAAGTTATTAGCAAAATGTTTATGTAAATACTTACGGTACAGTGCAAAAAGTCTTAAGCACGTATATATAGCTATGATTTTTTCACAGTACAGTATTTGTCGGCGTGGAGCGGGGAGCGAGTTAGTAAATCTGGCGAGAGTAGAAGAGGTTGGGAAGGGTGGCAGAGAAGTAACCGGGACGTAGAACGGCACGGGTGCAGACACACCCAGCCCTGAGAAACCAGGCAAGGTCATTCGACTCCAAACAACTGGTTTATTGATAATTGTAGATATTACGTCTCCCCGGTGTTTCCCGCTTCTTCCCGTTTCCCAACCATGCCCCCTGCCCCCTTCTCACTCTCACTCCACAATAGAATCCGGGTTATCATCACTAAAATTTGTCAAACTGAAGGTGAGAGGGTAGGTTCAAGGGGAATGTGAGGGGTAAGTTTTTCACTTCGAGTTGTGGATGCCAGGAATGCGGTGCCTGGCAGGGCGATAGAAGCAAATTCATTAGATACTTTTCAGAGACGGTTGGATTTGGCACATGGATGTACGGAAGGTGGAGCGATATGAACATGGTGTAGGTGGGAGGGATCAGTGTTTGGGTGTTTCCAATTTGCTTTTTAACTAGTTCGGCAAAACTTTGTGGACCGAATGGCCTATTTCTGATCTGCACTCTTATATGCTTTATGTATTTTTGTGGCAGCAGTACAGTGCAATACACAAAATTACTACAGTACTTTATTGAATCGCAGAACTATTGACTGCTTAATCGCATCGTTTAAGAAACTATGTATTATTTCCGAATCTATAAGGCTCGCCAATCATCCAGCTCCTTGCTGTCTCATAACAGTTCCAATCCCCCCAAAGTCTCAAATTTAAATGATTTTTAAGTGGCCTTTTAAGTGCCTTGAGGCTTCCTTTGCCCCTCCTTGTAAAACATTGCAGTTCCACACGCAGAACGCTGTGTTTCTCCTATTTTGGTCCCAGTGCGCCTCTTCAATACAAAATTTGTATTTCCGAGCCCGGACTCAGTCATACCTCTACTGTGAAGACGAAAGCTTTAACTGGGATATGACTAGATTAGTTTTTACCTCCGCAGCGAAGATTCTGATATTTTAGACTTTGCGCGTTGGCAAAAAAGTATCAAACTATGTACAGTACTATCCTTCAAAGAGCAACCTAAGCGGGTTAAAATATTGAAAGCGTATTTTCTACTTCATAACTACTGATTCTGATTTTACGTGGCATCTGTGCAACCGTTAGTTACCTTTAGGGATAAATAGCATGTTGAAATATATGTGTCGGTTGGAATATGGAAATGATGAAGGCACCGATTCGTCCAGAGTGCGGTTCCGAGTACCGCTGCTAAACAACCGCTAAATCATGTGTTATCATCGATTCGACCTCGCAGACGCTTAGAAACTGACACACTGACGTCCGCCGCAGTCGCGGTGCTGGGTCTCTGCAAGTGGGCGCATGAGCCAGGCTGGGACGGTGAGAAGAGTGAGGAGTTAAGTGGGCGACGCAGGGAATGGAACGGGTCTCCGCATTCAGTTTCCAGCCCGCACCGACCCCACCTCCAACCACGTGCACGGCGCAGGAGATGTCAGACTAGCCATGCATCACAACACCTCGGAGAACAGCACAGCGCCGGAAGTTCCAGAGCCGATGGAGGAGTTACTCATTGCCTCAGCGTTTGGTACCATCTTATCCTTTATGTGTGTGGCCGGGGTGACGGGCAATGTCTACACCCTGGTGGTGATGTGCCAGTCCATGAGATCTGCTGCCTCCATGTACGTCTCCATAGTCAACCTGGCCCTAGCCGACCTTCTCTACCTCTCCACCATCCCTTTCATCGTTTGCACTTATTTCGCCAAGAACTGGTACTTTGGTGACATGGGCTGTCGGATCTTACTCAGTCTCGACTTCCTGACCATGCACGCCAGCATCTTCACTCTGACTGTGATGTGCACCGAACGTTACCTGGCCGTGGCCAAACCGCTGGACACGGTCAGGAGATCCAAGGGTTACAGGAAGGCCATCGCCGGGCTGGTGTGGTTGGTGAGCCTGCTCTTGGCCCTCCCTGTGATGAGCATGTTTAAGCTGCATGAAAGCCGGAGCGAGAACGGGACAATCAAGCGGACGTGCATCACAACTTGGAGTCTGGAATCTTATTCCACTTATCTGACTGTACTATTTATCACCAGTATCGTGGCGCCAGGAATGATTATCGGCTATCTGTACACCCAGTTAGCGAGGATCTATATGGAATCCCAGAAGAACACGTTGACGAAGAGCGAGAACAGGCAAACGTCCACGCAGAGAGTGGTCTTCATGACCTTCACCATCGTCCTGGTCTTTTGGGCGTGTTTCTTGCCGTTCTGGGTCTGGCAACTCATCCGCCTCTATTCCAGCAGCCTGAGCATGTCACGGCAGACACTAACCTGCGTCAACTATTTCATGACCTGCCTGACCTACAGCAACAGTTGCATTAACCCTTTCCTTTACACGCTGCTAACCAAGAACTACAAAGAGTACTTGAAAAACAGGCACAGGCATTTCCAGCGATCGGGATCCGCGTCGTTTAGAAGAAATACCAGTCTGCGGCGATCGATAAAATCCATCTCCTCGTGTAACCACAACAGCAGCTCCTCCGAGGCAATGGGTATGTCTCAGTTGAAAGGGTCGAAATGACAGTACCCGTGTCAAAATGCTGCTCCCGCTGAAGTCCAGGTAGGTATTTGAACTCCAAGTGATACACAATGTCTCTATCTTGCACGCTCTACTTCGGAGTTGGGGCTGGATGCAAAATTCAGGAAAGTCTGGGCAATAAAATAAGACCAAATGTTGCCGTTTGCAGACATAACTTTACGAGTATCTCCTTTCGTTACTTTGAGTTAACTCTCGGGCCATTTGGCTGATTTATTACTGATGATGCAGAGTATTTCTTTTGCTCGATTGAATCAGGGTTTAATTGCAATTAATATGCTTATGATGTGGTGTATGAGAAATCCAAGAACACAATGTGGTTACTTCCAAGGAGATCTCGCTGTCTGATATTAATTTGTGACAACTTGTTCACTTTATTGGATTTAGCAATGACTATTTTATTTTAATTTTTTAAAACCGAATACTGTACTGCTTGCTAAATCATGTTTCTTCATAGTAAATTCAAATCATCATAAGGAGTAATACACTCCACTTTGCATTTATTATTCTTTCCAATTAAGTTTATTACACCCAATATCTAGGCTATATTGTGCGACGTCCGTTAGTAAAGAAAATTCACTGTTAAATAATCATATTTCAAGGATCAAAAGGGGAAATATATCAGTTGACAAGGTTAAAACTTTATCTGCGAAGTAAACTGAGTTTAACCAGTGAGCAGAGATTATATATTATCAGAATTCAAGGAAAACAAAATTGCTGAAGTTTTGCCAAGCTATTTGGTAAGCCAGACCCACTGGACTTTATGGGCATTGGATTTCCTTTCTGTGTCAGATAACTTTATTGTACATAGCTTGTTTAAAGATTTAGCTGCTGCCAGAATGTTTTACTTTAATTTTATGTATAACAAAGAGCTTATCCATCAAATTATTCAATGTTTGAAACAAAATAACAATTATAATGAAAAAAGATATTAAAATTCCCACATTAGACCCATGTAATTTTCTTTCCTATTCTCCATCATGTGAATAAACTAATGAATGTAAATCTTAAGTAAATATTTAATATGAACAGACCAAAAAAATCACATCTAATTTGTACTGGTGGATCATGGATTCCTAAAATTAGTGCAATAAAGCTGTAAAAGTGAAACTTCAGATATCCATTTTAAAAATTGCAGCAAAACATAATGGACACATCAAGCAGATTTTCAGATTAAGTCAACTGAAAGAGGTGCTTTTACAAAAAGAAATGTATATTTCTGAAATACTAAGTGGCTAAGATGTTTCTTTTCATTAAAAAAAATTAATTCATAATATTTGTCCTCTATCAGTATGTGTGGTTGCCCTTTTTAAATTCATGTTGCCATCTGGGTATTGCGTGCAAATCCAGAGTTTATTGCCCATCCCTAACTTCCTTGAGGTACTGGTGATGTGCCACCTTGTTGAACCACAGTCATTCTAGTAAAGGAACCCTCGGGCTGCTGTTAGGGAAGGAGTTTTAGGGTTTGGATTCTGTTGAGGGACTGATGTTACTTTTCAAGCTCAGGATGTATTATTTGGAGGTGGAAGTTGTCCTGTGCACCTGCTCTTTCAGTTGTTGTGGTAGAGGTCACACATTTCAGTGTGCGGTCAGTGCGAGTAGATTGTACATATTGTAAACTCTGTGCTCAGTGGTGGATGCAATGAATAAGGTTGGAACAGTGGAACAGTCAAGCAGGCTGCCTTGTCATGGATGGTGCAAGCTTCATAAGAATTGTTGATGCTGCGCTAATCCAGGCAAGTGGAGAGTACTCCATCACACTCAAGACTTCTACTTTGTAGATGGTGGACAGATCTTGGGGTGTCAGAATGTGAGTCACAGACAAGAATCTTGCCAGTTACCAACAGAGATGATACATAAACATGTCAAGCAATACTGCTCATTTCATATATATCTCTCAATGTTTTACATCATCCTAACTTCACATTTAACCAAAAATTCCAAGATAACATCTCTTCCATCTTATTTTCAAATTACAATTGGAGAAACAATATATTGAGACAAGTAGCAATTACAAGAAGCAATATCAAATTTAACCCCAGAACCTTTGAGGAAAAAAATTGTAAGTGTTAAGGACATGAAAGAAAATCCCCATGTTAAGATGGAGGACATCACTGAGATGGATGCAACAATAGCACACCACGGGGATATGTGCTTAGCCCACTGCTTTACCCATTCTACTCCTATGACTGTGTGTTTAGCCATAGCTCAAGTGTCATCTGTAAATTTGCTGATGATGCAACCATTGTTGGCAGAATTTGAGATGGTGACAAAAGGACGTACAGGACTGAGATATAGCAGTTAGTTGAGTGGTGTCACAGCAACAACCTTGCAAGACCAAAGAGCGGATTGTAGACTTCAGGAAGGGTAAGATGAGGGAACACAAGCCAATCCTTGTAGAGGTATCAGAAGTGGACAGAGTGAGCAATTTCATGTTCCTGGCTGTCAATATTTCTGAGGACCTAAGCTGGATACAACATATTGAAGCAGCTACAAAGAAGGCAAGACACCGGCTATATTTTATTCAGAGTTTGAGGAGATGTGGTTTAGCAACTAAAACACTCAAAAACTTCTACATATGTAATGTGGAGAGTGTTCTGTCTTCCTGCATCACTGTCTGTTATGGGGCGGGGGGCTACTGCAAAAGATCGAAATAAGTTGCAGAAACTTGTAAAATTAGTCAGCTCCATCATGGGTACCTCCTTAGAATCCAAGGCATCTTCAAGGAGTGGTGCCTTAGGAAGGCAGTGTCCATCATTAAGGACCCACACCACCCATGACGTACCTCTTCTCATTGTTAGCATTGGGAAGGAGGTACAGAAGCTTGATGGCACACACTCAGCAATTCAGGGTCTATTTCTTATCCTCTGCCATCCAGTCCTAAATGGACATTGAACCAATGAGCACTACCTTACTATGTTTTAATTTCTTTTTTTTTTTGCTCTACTTATTTTAACTTCCATTAACTATTTAATAGACATATATATAATTACTGTTATTGTTTTTCTCTATATTTACTTATCATGTGTTTCATTGTACTGCTGCTGTAAAGTTAACACATTTCATGACATATGCTGGTAGTATTAAACCTGCTTCTGATTATTAAATATATATTTTCCAATTATCTTCAAAGAGGAAGTGGGTGATGCAGACTTTTCTGAAGCATACGAGTGGAGGTATGAGCAGGATAGTCATCAATGAGGAACGAAAAGTTGAGCATTACTGAAAATCGTCATCCGGCTTTTGTCAACTGCATCCTAAGTTTCCTAGTGTAACAAAACTAATGCATTGATCACATTCCTTTAAGTCACCATTCAAAAATGGGCAGTACTCCCAAAACAGAATTCTGATTTGCAAACCCTGCATTCGTTGACAAGAAATGTTTTAAAAGTGGTTAAGTCATACATCAAGGTTTTGTCAACTGTCAGAATTTGGAATGTTCATAAGTGTGTCTTACAATCATAGACATTGGAAAAAAAAACAAAACTATTAAAAACATCAATCATGATGTTAAAAAAGAATGCATTTAAGTTAACTCAAATGATTTGAGAAATTATACATTACATGTAATTTATCTTGCTACTGTATCTCTTGCTCCTTTGTAATAAAAACAGTTGCTGGGAAACCGCACAAAGTTAAGGCAAAGTTCATCAGGGCAGACAATGCAGGACTGAAGGTGTTATATTTAAATGGACGTAGCATTTGGAGTAAGATGGGCAAACTGTCACGAGCGGACATGTAATGGACCCAAATGCAGGACGCAGGCACTGAAGTACTAGGGGTAGGACAGGATGGGGATGCCATGGCATGCAAGGGATAAAATTGGTCCCTTAGAGAATCAGGGTGGTCAGCTATGTGTGGATTTGAGGGAGATGATTGTTATATGGTTATATGCAAGGGGTAATGCAGGCGGGGCTGGATCCCGGAGGTCAGGCAGGCAGGGCAGAAACCCAGAGTTCCAGCAAGGCAGGCAGGGCAGGGGGATCCCAGAGTTCATGGCAGGCAGAAGAGCCCCCTGGGGCGGGCGCATAGCTCCTGGACAGGGCCACCTCCCAGGCAGGAACATGGAGGCCTGGGCAAGACACAGACACCTGAGCAGGTGCAGGGCACAACCCATCGGAAACGAGGGAAGGAAAGGGTAGGAGTCCTCAAGCCAGTCCGCATCTTGGCAGGACCACCTCCTAGGCAGAGACACGGAGGCCTGGGCAAGGCGTGGACACCTGGGCAGGTGCAGGGCACTACCCATCTGAGGTGAGGGGTAGGAAGGGGACTGGGTCCCCCCACCAATAAAACAGCAACGGCATGTCTTACCCGACAGAGGAAAGGGACAGAACCACCCAAGGGGTAACAGCAACAGCCTGGCTTACCCAACAGAGGCAAGGGACAGGAAGGGACAGAACCACCCAAGGGGTAACAGAAACAGCCTGGCTTACCCGACAGAGGCAAGGGAACAGAAGGGAGCTGGGTCAAGAGTGAGCAGCAGGACAACCAGGATACACCAGTAAATAGGGAGAAGCAAGCAGACAGCACAGGCAAGGCAAATATGGCAGAACAGCAGAACCAGCACACACAAGAGAAGCAGGAAAACAAGACAAACCTGGACAGAACCAATACAGAGCAGGTCAGAAACCGGGAAGAGCAGGCTGGCTGGCTGGCAGCCAGGGCAGGACCAGATTCAGAGCAGGTTAAACCAGCTTCAGAGGAGGACAACCTCCCAACTAGGCTCAGTCCCCAAGCCCCTTATAAATACCTGTCCCCCTAATAGGCAACAGGTGTACCTCCTTATGCCAAGATGTTCCAATGGCTTCGGGTGACAGGAGGGCTGGCTGCAAGGCCCGGAGTCCGCGGACTGGAGCAAGACCCGGAAGGCGGGCTATGGACCTAACACAAACTCATGGCGCAATTAGAGATTGGTCGGTATGACGTTGTGGCCATCACTGAGTCGTGTCTGAAAGAAGGTCATAGCTGGGAGCTTAATTTCAAAGGATATACTTTGTATTGAAAGGACAGGCAGGAAGGCAAAGGCAGTGGTGTGGATCTATTGGTAAGAGGTGGAATTACATCTTTAGAAAGAGGTGACATAGTGTCAGAGAATGTCAAATCTTTGTGGGTGAAGTTAAGAAACAGCAGGGGTAAAAATAAATTATGGGAATCACATACAGGCCACAATGTGGGGAGAGATTGCAAAGGGAGCTGGAAAGGGCATGTAATAAGGGTAATGTCACAATTGTAATGGAGTCTTCAATGTGCAAGGGGATTGGGAAAATCAGGATTGCAAGAGAGGAAGTTGGTTGAATGCCTACAAGATGGCTTTTTAGAGCAGCTAGAGCTGGAGCCTACTGGGGAAAGGCCACCTTAGATTGGGTGTTGTAAAATAAACCAGATTTTATTAGTCAGCTTAACATAAAGGAACCCTGAGGAGGCAGTGATCATAATATAATTGAATTCATACTGCAATTTATGAGGGAGAAGCATAAATCACATATATCAGTATCACAATGGAACAAGGAGAATTACAGAGGCATGAGAGAGGAACTTGCCCAGGTGGATTGGAGGAAGATATTGGCAAGGATGACAGAAGAACAGAGGTGGCTGAAGTGTCTGGAAATAGTTCACAAGGTGCAGGATGGATATGTCCCACAGAAGAATTTGTTGTCAAGTGGCAGGGCTAGGCAACCATGGCTGACAAGGGAAGCTAAGGACTTCATAAACACTAAGCAAAGACATAAAAGGTAGCAAAGGTGCATGGGAAATTGAATGATTGGGAAGCTTTTAAAATCCAGCAAAAGGCAACTAAAAAACTATAAGAAGGGAAAAAATGAAAGATGAGGGCAATAATATAAAGCAGAATACTAAAAGTTTTTTTTGGTTATATAAAGAGTAAGAGGGAGGTGAGAGTTAATATTGGACCACTGGAAAATGATACTGGTGAGGTAGTAATGGTGGACATAGAAATGGCAAATGAACTTAATGTGTACTTTGCATCTGTCTTCACTATGAATGACACTAACATTGTGCCAGAGGTCCATGAGTGTTAGGGAACGGGGGTGAGTGCAATTGCTATTACAAAGGAAAAAGTGCTAGGCAATCTCGAAGGTCTTAAGGTGGCTAAGTCACCTGGACCGGATAGATTAGGGATGCAGAATCAAAAAGAGTAGCAAATACAGTATTCAAAGTGTTCTATCTCAATGCACGGAGTATAAGAAATAAGGTGGATGATCTTCTTGCTTTGTTGCAGACTGTCAGGTATGATGTTGTGGCCATCACTGAATCGTGGCTGAAGGATGGTTGTAATTGGGAGCCAAATGTCCAAGGTTACACGTTGCATTGGAGGCAGAGGGGAGGTGTGGTTCTGCTGGTAAAGAATGGCATCAAATCAGTAGAAAGATGTGACATTGGATCAGAAGAAGTTGAATCCTTGTGGGTTGAGTTTAGAAACTGCAAGGATAAAAGGACCCTGATGGCAGTTATATACAGGGCTCCCAATAGTAGCCAGGATGTGGACAACAGATTATAACGAAATAGAAAAGGTGTGTCAAAAGGGCAATGTTATGATAGTCATGGGAGATTTCAACTTGCAGGTCGATTGGGAAAGTCAGGTTGGTAATGGATCCCAAGAGAGTGAGTCTGTTGAATGTCTAAGAAATGGCTTTTTAGAGCAGTTTGTCATTGAGCCTACTTGGGGATCAGCTATACTGGATTGAGTGTTATGTAATGAACCGGAGGAGATTAGGAAGCTTAAGGTAAAAGGATCCTTCAGGAGACAGTGATCGCAGTATGACAGAATTCAGCTTGAAATTTGACAGGGAGGAAGTAAAGTCTGATGTAACAGTACTTCAGTGGAATAAAGGAAATTACAGTGGCATGAGAGCGGAGTTGGCCAAAGTAAATTGGAAAGAGATGCTTGTAGGAATGACAGCAGAGCTGCAATGGTGTGTGTTTCTGTGAAAAATGAGGAAGGTGCAGGTAATATGTATTCCAAGAACAAAGAAATACTCAAGTGGCAAAATAGTGGCAGACAAGGGACGTCAAAACTAATGTAAAAGCAAAAGAGAGGGCATACAAAAAGGCCAAAATTAGTGGGAAATCAGAGGATTGAGAAGCTTTTAAAGCCCTACAGACAGCAACTAAAGGAGTCATTAGGAGAGAAAAAATGAAATATGAATGCAAGCTATCAAACAATATCAAAGTGGATAGTAAAAGCTTTTTTAAATATGTAAAAATAAAAGAGAGATGAAAGTGGATATATGACCGCTAGAAAATGAGGCCAGAGAAATAATAACGGGTTCCAAGAAGATGGCAGATGAACTTTTGCATCAGTCTTCACAGTGGAAGATGCTAGCAGTATGCCAGGCATCAAAGGGTGGGAGGGAAAAGAGTTACTATCACAAGGGAGAAGGTGCTCAAAAAGCTAAAGACCTAAGGGTACATAAGTCATCCGGATCAGATGAACTGCACCCTAATGTCCTGAAATAGGTAGTGGTAGAGATTGTGGAGGCATTAGTAATGATCTTTCAAAAATCACTGGACTCTGTCATGGTGCCAGAGGACTGGAAAATTGCAAATGTCACTCCACTCTATAAGAAAGGAGGAAGGCAGCAGAAAGGAAATTACAGACCAGTTAGCCTGACCTCAGTGGTTGGGAAGATGTTAGAGTCAATTATTAAGGATGAGATTGTGGAGTACTTGGAGACACAGAACAAGCTAGGACAAAGTCATCATGGTTTCCTTAAGGGAAAATCATGCCTGATGAACCTGCTAGAATTTTTTGAGGAGATTACAAGTAGGGTAGATAATACGGATGCAGTGGATGTTGTATATTTGGACTGTCAGAAGGCTTTTGACAAGGTACCACACATGAGGCTGCTTATCAAGTCAAGAGCCCATGGCTTTACAGGAAAGTTATAGGCATGGTTAGAGCATTGGCTGACAGGTAAGAGGCAGCGAGTGGGAGTAAAAGGATCCTTTTCTGGTTAGCTGCCTGTGACTAGTGGTGTTCTGCAGGGGTCGATGTTGGGACCACTTCATATTATACTGTGTATCAATGATTTAGATAATGGAGTAGATGGCTTTGTTACCAAGTCTGCAGATGATACAAAGACTGGTGAAGGGGCTGGTCATGCTGAGGAAACAGAAGGACTTAAACTGATTAGGAGAATGGGTGAGAGAGTGGCAAATGAAATGCTATGTTGGAAAATGCATGGTCATGCACTTTGGTAGAAGAAATGAATGTGCGGACTATTTTCAAAATGTGGAGAAAATCCAAAAATCTGAGATGCAAAGGGACTTGAAAGTCCTTGTGCAGAACAACCTAAAAGTTAACTTGCAGGTAGAGACAGTGGTGAGAAAGACAAATGTAATGCTAGCATTCATTTCAAGACGTCTAAAATACAAGAGTAGGGATGTGATGCTAAGGCTTTATAAGGCACTGGTGAGGCTGCACCTTGAGTATTGTGAATAGTTTTCGGCTGCTCATCTGTAAATGACTAAATAAACTCGTAAAAAAATGATGTGCTGGCACTGGAGAGGGTTCAGAAGAGGTTCACAAGGATGATTCTGGGAAAGAAAGGTTTATCATATGAGGAACGTTTAATAGCTCTGGGTCTGTACTCGCTGGAATTTAGAAGGATGGCGGGGAGCTCATTGAAACCTTTTGAATGTTGATAGGACTAGACAGAGTAGATGTGGAAAGGATGTTTCCCATGGTTGGGGAGTCTAGGCCAAGAGGGCACAGCCTCAGGATAGAGGGTGTCCATTCAAAACGGATGTGGAGAAGTTTCTTCAGCCAGACGGTGATGATTTTGTGGAATTTATTACCACAGGCAGATGTGGAGGGCAGGTTGTTAGATGTATTTAAGGCAGAGCTTGATAGGTTATTGGCTGGACCTGGCATCAATGGTTATGGGGAGAAGGCTGCAGAGTGGAGCTGAGGAGGGGAAAAAAGTAGCTGCCACGATTGAACAGTGGAGCAAAATGACTTAATTCTGCTCCTATCTCTTATGCTCTTATGGTCTATATCCCAGAGTCCTGAGGGAGATTGCAGATGCATTAGTCAAGAGCTTTCAAGAATTACTTGATTCTGGAGGAGTGGATGATTACAAATGTCACTCCTGTGCTAAACTATGTATAACTATGTATACCTGTCTGGACACGCCCCCCCCCCCCCCCCCAGTGACTGCTCCTGTGGCTCCTCCCACAGACCCCTGTATAAAGGTGATTGGGGGCACTGCTCCTCCCTCAGTCTCAACATGGTCGTGGTCCCTTTTTCGCTGTTAATAAAAGCCTACCGTTCACTTCCAGTCTCCTAGAGTTATTGATGGTGCATCAGCTCCATTCTTTAAGAAGGGAAGAAGGCAAAAGAAAGGGAATTATTGACCAGTTATCCTACCCTCAGTGGTTGGGAAAGTGTTGGAGGCTATTATTAAGGATGAAGTTTCGGGGTACTTGGAGACCAATGATAAAATAAGTCAAAATCAGCAGGGTTTCTGTAAAGGGAAATCTTGCCTGACAGGTTCGTTAGAACTCTTCATGGAAGTAACAAGCAGGGTGGACAAAGGAGAGGCAATGGAAGTCATTTACTTAGATTTTCAGAAGGCATTTGATAAGATGTCTCACATGAGGCTGCTAAACAAGATAAAGTCGTATTGTGTTACAGGAAGGGAATGGCTGACAGGCAGGAGGAAGCGAGTGGGAATAAAGGAAGTCTGTTAGTGGCGAGTAGTGTTCCTTAGGGGTCAGTATTGGAAAAGTGACTTCTCACATTTTTGTCAATGATTTAGATAATTAGATAATGATGGCTTTGTGACAAAGTTTGAGGAAGATATGAAGGTAGGTGGAGAG
Source organism: Hypanus sabinus (assembly GCF_030144855.1). Classification (NCBI taxonomy): domain Eukaryota; kingdom Metazoa; phylum Chordata; class Chondrichthyes; order Myliobatiformes; family Dasyatidae; genus Hypanus; species Hypanus sabinus. The sequence continues at coordinate 34,152,142 of NC_082728.1, forward strand.
GTAGGTAGTGCTGAGGAAGCAATGTGATTGCAGCAGGACTTGGACAAATTAGAAGAATGCACAGAAAAGTGCCAGATGGAATACAGTGCTGGGACATGTATGATAATGTATTTTGGTAAAAGAAGCAAAAGTGCAGACTATTATCTAAATGGGGAGAAAATTCAATCATCAGTGTTGCAAAGGGCCTTGGGGGTCCTCGGGCAAGTCTCCCAGAAGGTTAATTCATGGGTTGAGTCTGTGATAAAGAAGGCAAATGCAATGTTGGCATTTATTTCAAGCGGAATAGAATATAAAAACAAGGAGCTAATGCTGAATCTTTATAAGACACTAGTCAGGCTGCATTTGGAGTATTGTCAATAGTTTTGGGCTCCTTATCTCAGGATGTATTGTCATTGGAGAGAGTCCAGAGAGGGTTCACGAGGATGATTCAGGGAATGAAAGGAACGTACTCAATGGAATTTAGAAAAATGCACAGGGATCTCATTGAGACCTACTGAATGTTGAAAGGACTAGATAAGGTGGATGTGGAGAGGATGTTTCCTCTGGTGGGGGTATCCAGAACTAGAGGGCACAGCCTCAAAATTGAAGGGCGACCTTTTAGAACAGAAGCAAGGAGGAATTTTTCGAGCCAAAGGGTGGTGAATCTGTGGAATGCTCTACCACAGACTGCAGTGGAGGTCAAGTCCATGTGTATATTCAAAGCAGAAGTTGATAGATTTCTGATTGGTCAGTGCCTCAAGGGACATGATGAGAGAGTAGGTGAATGGGATACGGGGTCAATCATGATGAAATGATGGAGTGGACTTGATGAGGTGACTGGCCTAATTCTGCTCCTATGCCTTATGGTCTAAAGTTTATTAAATTACTGTGCAAAGATTTCTCAAAGTTTTAGACATCCACATTTCTATGCGGATCACAGAAAAGATCTGGCTTGTTCATCTAACACATAACAAAACAGCTTTTCATCTCTCTATATATCTGTTTGAAAGATTTATAAACAAACGCTACAAAGGAAGCACAAAGAAGGGAAGGTCTGTAGATGATTGAAATCAAAATAATACACACAAAATGCTAGAGGAACTCAGCAGGCCAGGCAACATCTATGGAAAAGAGTAAACAGTCGACATTTCGGATTGAGACCTCTCATCAGGGCTGGGAAAAAGAAAGCTGAAAACTCAGAGTAAGAAGATAGGGGAGGGGAGGAAGAAGAACAAGGTAGTTGGTGATAAGTGAAACCAGGAAAGCGGGAAGGTTAGAGCTGGGAAGTCGATTGGTGAAAGTGGTAAACCGCTGGAGAAGGGGGAATCTGATAGGAAAGGACAGAAGACCATGAAGAAAGGGAAGGGGGAGGAGCACCAGAGGGAGGTGATGGACAGGTAAGGGGATTATAGTGAGAGAGAGAAATGGGAATGGGGAATGGTGAAGGGAGGGGGGACAGATACTGGATTTGGCTATATGATGGTAAGCTACAAAGTAAGTTTGTTATGGAGATGGAAACCTATTGACTTTGAAGAAATTGATAACACAGAAGTAGATCTGGATTTGTCTGTGTGACAATAAGCAAAAGATGATGATGAATGGATATTTTCAGACAAGGAGACGATGAGTATTAGTGTTCCATTAATCTTTTCAGATTTTGTGAATAACCTAGACTCTGCTCTAAGTTGCAGCATTGAGCTTGTACTTGAAATAACATTTTGCAGCAGGTGATCAGAGCAAAGAAGCATTCAGCGATGTACTATAGAAGTATTATTGTGAAAAGAATGTACATTGTTATGAGTGATGAACAGACCTGATGGACAATGAGGTGAAGAGTTAACCATTCCCCCCCCCCCCCCCGAGAAACACGAACTATTACTGTTGCTATGCTGACCATGAGAAAGACAGGCAAGAACATTTGCTACAGATAAGAGAGGGGAGAGAGACTTGATTTACTGTAGTATGACTTCTACAAGGGTTATTTATCTTCTACTATTTTGCTCATAAACATTCCTCAGTGGACTGAAGGAGTGGCCTTATTTGATGGACACAGTCATTCAGGAGTGATGGATAGCTGAGTCCCCATTAGTAGGGATAAAAAGGCAGGCCTGGAGTGACACCCTCCAGACACGCCAGTGGACACTGATTGAGTGTTGGAACCCACAAGAAAGGTGGGGACTTCGAAGACCGAACCAGGAGGTCGGTCAGTAAGACTATCAGTGTAAAAGCAGGGCCGGTGGGGGCTTGTGTGTGCGTCCAGTCATGCCAGAGTGATGAGTCCACCACAGAAGAATGGTCTGGCTGAAGACCAGAGGGGTCATAACTGAATGACCACCATAACAAAGAGACGACGGATTAAGAAAGCAAAGGAAGGTTTGGCTGCTGTAGCTGTTTTTTCTTTCTCTCTCCCTCTCCCTCTCCCTCTCTCTCTCTCTCGCCAATGATTACAATACAACAACCATAACTACATCAGCACTTAGGAACTGAACGGAACTTTATACTTTTCTATGACAATTTATTTACCCCTAGACATTGATAGAGCTTGGTTATTATGGCTTATTATTATTCCTACATTTTTAGGTTTATTACTGCTAACTTGTTTTATATGTATATTTGCATTATTAATATGGTTTTTGCTTATTTTTATCAATAAACACCTTTAGTTTGGTACCCCCAGACTCCAATGGATTCTTCTTTCTCTGCTGGTTAGACACCCAGTTACGGGGTACGTAACAACACTATAAATGATTGTGGTGATGGTTATGGTTAAGAGATCATGATAAAACTTTCTGAAATAATTCGGTAGATCCCAAATAGAGTATTTGGAAATATTAAGCTTGGAAATGGGCCCTTTAGCATCCCATCCCCAGGTCCATGCCAAACAAGATGCCTGCCCAGTGATGAGATCACCAGTCATTCACACATCAGGAACAGCACAGATCCCATTTTAACATTGTTGTAAGTACAAAATGTCAGAGCAAGAAACACTTTAAACTTAATTTTTCCCAATTTTTTTCAGAATTAGATTTATCATTACTTATCAAGAAGTCAGTTACTTTGTGGTAGCAGTACAGTACAAGACAACGATTACTGTTAATTATAAAATAAATAAACCAATTGTGCGAACGAGGAATAACAAGGTAGTGTTCATGGACTGTTCAGTAATCTGATGGTGGAGGGGAAGAACCTGTTCCTAAAAGATTGAGGGTGGATCTTCAGGCTCCTGTACCTCCTCCCCAGTGAGGGTATGTCCTGGATAGTAAGGACCCTTAATAATGGTTGCTGCTACCTTGAGGCACTGCCTTTTGAGGATTTGCTCGAATGTGGCGAGGGTTGTGCCCATGATAGAGCTGGCTGAATCTTAAACTTGCTTTTGATCCTCAATATTGGAGCCTCCATAGCAGACCATGATGCAACTAGTCAGAACAGCCCCCATTGTATTTCTGCAAACAACAGTGGTGTTGTGGACGAATTTATTGATGGTGTTTCAGCTGTGCCTACAGTCATGAGTGTAGAGAGAGTAGAGCAGTGGGATAAGTGCCTATCTCTGAGTTGTGCCTGTGTTGATTGTAGTGAGGAGGAGATGTTATTACCAGTCTACACTGACAGTGGTTTCCTGATGAGAAAGTGAAGGATCCCATTGCTGAGCAAGTAACAAAGGTCCAGGTTTTGAAGTGTGTTGATTACTACTGAAGGAACAATGGTGTTGAATGCCAAACATTACTAACAGTGTGAATTCCAATTTATAGGTAGGAACACAATGAAAATTAGGGAATTCATCCCACTTTTCTTAGATCCTCAACAGTCACAATGCAGGGAATGAAATCTCATCGTAGTCCATAAGTTTTAGCACTGAACCACAGCCTCCACCCTACACCCCTGATGCACTGAACCCTCCTGTCTTCAATCCTACCTGTGGATCTCAAACCCACCCCTCTTCTTCCCATCAGTTCCGAATGATCCCAATACATGATCCTACTTGGCCACCTCTGGCACCGGTCCCCTCTGCGTCGTATTTATCTTACACTATCCTTAACTTGCTCACTGCCACCATGTCAACAACCCACTGCCTACACAACTAAGTCCATTGGCTACTCAGGACTTATTTTTGCTATAGCTGAGGTACTGGAGAAAAGTGTTTGAGTGCACAAAGTGCTTATGGTCAGTTGTGTAAAACATTTTGGGTCTTGAACACAAGATATTTTCACCAGAGGAGGGTTTGGCACAAAACTAATGCAGAGCGATTTCTGGTACTGTGCCATTTCCAAATGTTACAATTACTATTACATTCAGAACTAAGCTCGGGATGTCATTGTTGTGAATAATCTAATTCAAAGTCAGTACTCATTCCTTGGACTCAATCTTTGCTGGTGGTTAGTCCCACTCAGTTTCTGTAGTTGAGTGGAAAATGTCTTGCATCCCATTCATAGCTGGCATTTGTCTTCCACACATTCAGCGACACCATTAAAGCTTCGGAAAGGTATCGGAAAAAAGAAAAAAAAGTGTTGCCAGAATTGATGGACATCAGTTATGAAGTCAGAAAAGGGGAGATCAAGGGCTGTTTTAATAGATGTTTTCAAGATGATGAGAGGTTTTAATGGTATTGACTGAGGAAAACTGAGTGGATCTACAATGAAATATTTAAAAATAGGTCCTGAGAGGAAATGAGAAATTTTACTTAGCTTCAGGTTCTGAAATGGTCAATTCAAAAGGTGTCTGAAGCAGGTTATTTTAAAATTGTAAAATAATTTTAAAAGAGTTGGATGGGAAGAAAGTGCAACATTTCAGCATATTCCTTGGAGTGGGATTCATCATGACTGACCTAACAGAGTCACAATGCTCAGAGTACAAGGAACAGACATTCATTTGAACCCTATGCAGAAAGCAACTGGAGCTAAAAGTGTGCTGATGTGAACGAATGCTTAGCAACCAAAATGAGTATTAGCTGTCTGCTAATGACTTCTCAGTATTATGCATCCACATGTACCTCAAATAATTAATTTTGGCCTCTGTTCAGAAGACTATAATTTTTTTTTAAACTGTCACATCTTAAGTGCAGCTTGGGAAAAGTCACAACGTTTCATATGTACTTGTATTTTTTTTTAATGAGGCTTATTTAGTAGTCAGATTTAATTGAGTACAGTTTGTAAACTGAAGTGATTTAAAGTAGGAAGGGAATAGGTGGGCACCATGGTAGCATTGCGGTTAGCAAGACAATATTACAGCTTGGGGCATCAGAGTTCTATTTCAATGTCACCTCCATCCACAATCCAAAGACCTACCTGGTAGGTTAATTGATCATTGTAAATTGTCCTGTGATCAGTTCAGGGTTAGATTGAGCAGTGCAGCTTGAGGGGTCAGAAGGGCTAATTCCACACTGTATCTTAAATAAAATTTAAAACATGAGACAATAATTAAAATTACAGCCTGGTACTTTCTTCCTTTCAGTGTAATACTGAAGTTGCACAAAAATAGATTTTATTTAAGATTATTTAAATGAAGACTGAAAATCTGAGTGTCTAGATATGATGCTTACGTGATCTGAAAAGATATAATTGGGGTTTTTGCAAAGCATTGATCTGGCACATAATGAAATACTTCAGCACCAGTCAAAAAATAACAAAGAAAATTCTCATGTTCAAGGGATAATTATAACTTAATATAAGCAAACAAGAAACCAACACTTGAATGTATGAACCATCTTTAATATTAACATATAACATTATCAGGCCAAATTAGGCATCTTGCTAGATAAGGGAATGTTAGAACAGGTGACCAATGTTTTGTTCACAAAGAGAATGAGAAAAGTGAAAAAAAATTCAGAACAAGAAGAAATGAAGCTGAAGATATGGCATCTAGCAGTGGAGTAAAGAAATTCAGGGATGTGCAAGATCCTGCACTTGAAGGATCTCAGAGGGCTTTGGGCTTAAAGAGGTTAAGGTCAGTACTTGTAAATAAGGATGAGAATATTAAAGGCACACAACCAAAGTTATTTTTAATTCATTTCATAGAAACAGTGTTCTTGGAAAGTTGATTTAGTGCTCAATTCTAATTGCTTTAGCTGATGGTTGTGAGTTGCCCTCTGAAGCTTTTGAAATACTTCAGGTAAGGAAGCATCTGAAATGTTGTTGGCTTAGGAATTCCAGAGACGATGAGTTTAGGATGGTGTGCAGCATGGAGGAATCCTGCAGATAGAAGAGGTGAAAATGCTTGCAGGATTAGTTTATTTCATATAAAGTGCAAGTTGGGAGGTGACCTTAGCAAGAACAGCCCATTACATCTTCCTCTAACATGGATCTGACTGACTGTAATAAAGGGACAGCATTTGATTTGGTTTGACCAGACATTCTATACCTACATTAGAAGCACCAGGTTTTCAATGCAACATGCAAAGAAGATCATAAAGATATAAAAGAGAAAAACTATGTACATAAATTAGACATGGTCTAAAACTCTTCATTTATAATATAAATTAAATATTCCAAGTAAAACTTCAATAATGTCAACAATACTCAAGCAGAGTTTATCCTTTATTTGCAAACATTACAGAATAGAAAATGGCTGTGTTGATCCTGGAAAGTTCAATATTTCACCCTGGGGAAATTTCATTTTACCAACAACAGTAAGTTCAATCAGTCTCTTGCTCTATAGTCACTCATATCTGTATGCAATATTGGCTATTTGATCCTTTGCTCTTACATACTACTAAATTGGCTTTTCCAGTTTCAATAAAACTTCCGATCTTACGAACCTTCATTGCCCAAGCAATTGTATTCCTTAATCACACTTCAGTTCCACAAACATAATGCACATTATTATCCAAACTTTCAGCAGAAATCTCCCTATAAAGAAAAAAAAATCACATAAGCAACTTAGTTTAATTTGAAATTTGATACCAATCAAAAGGAGAAGGAGAAAACGTTAAAGATCAATCTACAAAAGCCTAATTTCTTTTATATCAAAGCTTCTCACAGTACTTTACAGTCAGAGAATAACAATTCAAGGATAGCATGTTTTTCAAAATACACAAACTGTAAATCTAGCTCTCTAGTTTCTACTGGGTAATATTTCAAAAGACTGAAATTGCTGTCTTCACAAGTAAAATGATTACAGATTGTCAGGCCAATCATTTTATCATTTTGGAATTCAGTGCCATGAAGGCCTTGGATATTAATTGAGAACATTCAAGGCTGAAATGAATTGATTATTGGAAAATAAGCTTGAACAGATCTCTGAATCAATTGAACATTTGTTCTAGAACCCTTGGGGAACGAAGAGTTAAATTGCCGAATGCTGTAGGTCAGTTTGGGAAGTACTTGATAGATCGAACTCATATAAAATTTATAGAAACTAATCTATGTATAAAATTAATTAAAGAGAAATCATGGGATACTTTGAAGAATCACAGGACAGCTTTGCATCTCAAATACACATATTGATATAATATTTTAAAAATGTTAATAAAGCTCAGTAGGTTAGGCAGCATTTGTGGGAAAAAAAGAAGTGGTTAACATTTCAGATTGAAGGCACTTCATCAGAACTGAAGGCTGGCTGTGAAATGGTATGTGAGGTGAATTTTGGAGAGAACACAAGCTGAGAAGCATTTTTTTTTGTTCTACTCAGATTTACAAAGACATTTTACCAAACCTGAACACTTTTTAACATTAAGCTGGCACAATTGGAAATGCCACGAGTACTTTGGGTTAAAATACCCACAACAAAGCTTTTAGCTGGTTCATTAATGCAAATAGGTCTAAGGCACAATTCAGTACAAGCAGGCATAATCTTACAGAAATAATCAAATCATTTATCTTTCAAACTGCAAATCCTAAAATCTAGGGGTAGGACAAGGCCTTTGGGCCTTCAGTGCTTGTCCATTGTTCATCAAGATCAACCTTAGCTCAGTGGTGGTACAAATGAAAGATCTTAATGCAAAACGACAACTATCCCTTGCTTCCACAGATGCTGCCTGACCCATTGCATTCCTTCAGCAGTTCGGTTCTTGCTCCAGCTTCCAGTTTCTATAGCCCCTTATGCCTCCTGTTCTCATCTCAGTTTTTCTGCACTTTCCTCTCGATTTGACTTAATATCCGGAAATATATTGATTTATATTTTGAAGAAACTAAGTCCATTTGTCATTATACAATATTTGGTTAAATCAAGCATTTCTAATCTTCTGTACCACCAAGTTCATTGCAATAACCTTCTACGTAACTTTGAAGTCACATTCAAAAGAGCTGAAATTCTACCAAAATTTCTGCATAATTTTGTTCGTCTTTGACATAGGTAATTGACAGAAACTGTCTTGACAGAAATCATTGGTAGGGTTAGTCCTACTCTTTGCAATGACAGTTTCCCAAAACTGCAAGGCTAGAGATCATGTTGGAAACGAGGACCCAATTCTCAAGAACATTCTCTGCCCTCGTTAGCATTGTTCTTCATAAGCTGTGCAGGTGTGCTGCCACGCAGTAACGGAATAACCTTTGTTGCTGCGCAGCTGCAATAAAGGCATAGGAGAAAAAGTTTACAAAATGTGAAAGATTTTCTTTGTTGCATTGCATTTCATTATACCCTTCAAGTAATAAATAAAACCATAATTATGTGATTTTTCAATTTTTATTCTAAATAGCCATAGTATGCATATTCCAATTAAAAAAAAACATACAAAGTGCTGAGCAGTTTTCAGGCAGTGCAAAATTTTCCTGCTCAGGGCAATAGTTGGTCCATGCAGCTGTGAAGAAATAATTTGAGGGAATGTTGCACGCTGGTAGCTTTCCTGTTCTACCATGAGCTCTAAAATTGTTTAGTAGTTTCATGTGTTGCTCCTTGTCAAAGGTCGTCTGAAAATCCACAGACTCTCCTTTGTCAATCCTGCCCATGACATCCTCAAAGAACTCCAGCAGATTTATTAGGCAAGTCTACTTCAGATTTTCTTTCTCCACTGACAATGATCTGATGACCATTTCCTAGAGCTCTGATATAGATTTCCGGGTTCTTTTTTCTCTGTGTTCTGTCTGTTTCCTTCACATATCTTCCCTCATTAGCCCATCATTCAGATGATTTTACCTCAACCTATCAGAGGCATTCCCTTTGTCCTATTCTTGACTCACCCACCCACTCGACAGTTTAAAATTAGCATCTTTCTCCCTTACATTCCTATCTTTCTTTCTATAGATGCTGCCTGACTAGATGAGTGTTTGCAGCATTTTTGTTTTTATTAAAGATAGCATTTAAAAAATAAGCAGTCCCAAGTGATAACCATAGGATCACAAGACAAAAGCAAATAGCTGGTGAACCCAAAATATAAAAATGCATTAAGAAACCCAAAATGATTCATAGTTTTTAATCAAATGAATGTGTGTCCTTACAGCTATTATTTCTGTATAATAGTTATTTTATTTATTCAATTTGAGGTCATGCATGCCACTGACTAAAGCAATGTTTGCTGCAATTCTTTTCATGGTGTTAAGCACCTTAAACCTTGTAGTCTATATGGGAGAAATTCCTACAAAATATGTGGTGCTCTGTGTAAGTTTTAACTTTACATTCAAGTTAATGTGTACATGTTATAACCTTTCTAGTTACGGATTTTAGCTGAAGTTGTTAAATCACAGAAGAAAACCAGATGTTCATATTTGGAAATACTACTGTACAAACATGAAGAATGTGTTTATTTTAAAGGATTTTCCTTGGTTTAATATTCAGGATATTATTTCTGTTCTTCAACCAGATTAGGTCTGCAATAATAAGCACCACATGCTACTCAAATTACCAGATTCCACCTTCCAAGGGAATCCCATACCTGTTGGTTTCTATCATTCCATTGCTTAAAGGGTGTTTTAAATAGTTGGACTGGAGAGAGTAAGAGTGGAATGATGATTTTTTTCCCCAAATCCTAAGAACTTTCTACAGGGGCACAATTGAAAGCATCCTGACTGGCTGCATCCCTGCCTGGTATGGGAACTATACTTCCCTCAATCGCAGGACTCTGCAAAGAGTGGTGCGGACAGCCCAGTGCATATGTAGATGTGAACTTCTCACTATTCAAGATATTTACAGAGACAGGTGTGTGAAAAGGTTCCCTAAGGATCATTGGGGATCTGAGTCACCCCAATCACATCTGGGAAACGGTATCTGGGAAACGGTATCATAGCATAAAATCCAGGACCAACAGGCTCCAGGACAGCTTCTTCCACCAGGCCATCAGACTGATTAGTTTATGCTGATACAATTGTATTTCTATGTTATATTGACTGTCCTGTTGTATACTATATATTATAGATTACAATAAATTGCACATTGCACATTTAGACAGAGACTTAACGTAAACGTTTTACTCCTCATGTGTATGAAGGATGTAAGTAATAAAATCAATTCAATTCAAAATATAGCAGTCTCTTAAAAATGGTGAATATTACATCAATGCTATCTGTAGTACTTGCTTGAAATAGTGAGTGAGTGACATCTTGGAGGGAGCCGCTTGAAACCAGTAGGTCTCATTGGGAGTGAGTTTTTGTTTGAAGTAGCAAGTGATAGAGTGGAATATTGAGGGTCGGGAGCCATTTGAAAGCAGCAAGTATCGTCGGATATGATACATTGTTTGAAGTAGCCAGTGAGAGAGCAACATCTTTCAGGACAGGAGCCATTTGAAAGAGCAAGTCTCATCAGGAGTGTCCTGTTTGAGCCAACAAAAAGAAAGGAGGTGAAAGCAGAGTGGCCTTTGTAGGAATGACCATTGTAAGAGTGGCCAGGCTTTGGCTCAACAAACTTCGGCGAGAACAGGCAGAAGCTAAGGGTGCTGAGTCTTTGGGAGTTGCTTAGTAGAACTTCAGTGGTTGGGAAGATGTTGGAATCCATTATTAAGAGTGAGGTTTCGGGATACTTGAAGGCACTTGATAAATTATGCCAAAGTCATCAAGTTTTCCTTAAGGGGATATCTTGCTTTATAAATATTTTGAAATTCTTCGAAGAAATAACAGGCTGGATAGATAAAGGAGAGTCCATAAGCAGAAGTAGGCTATTCGACACATCAAGTCTGCTCTACCATTCAATCATGGGCTGATCTAATTCTTCCAGTCATCCCCACTCCCCTGTCTTCTCCCCATACCCTTGATGCCCTGGCTAATCAAGAACCTATCTATCTCTGCCTTAAATGCACCCAATGACTTGGCCTCCACAGCATTCATTTCAAGAGGACTAGAATATAAAAGCAAGCATATAATGCTGAGGCTTTATAAGGTATTCATCAGATTGTATTTGGAGTATTGTGAGCAGTTCTGCGCCCTTACCTAATAAAAGATGTGCTGGAATTAGAGAGGGGCCTGATGGGGTTCACGAACATGATTCCAGGAATAAAAGTGTTAACATACGTATGAGGAGCATTTGATGGTTCTGGGTGGGTCCTCGCTGGAGTTTAGAAGAATGAGGAGAGATCTCATTGAAACTTATCTAATATTGAAAGGCCTGGATAGAGTAGATGTGGAGAAAATGTTACCTATAGTGGCGCAATCTAGGACGAGAGGGCATAGCCTCAGAATAGAAGGACCTCCATTTAGAACAGCGATAAGAAGGAATTTCTTTAGTGATGGTGGTGAATCTATATAATTCATTGCCTTCGACAGCCATGGAGGCCATATCATTGAGTATATTTAAAATGGAGGTTGATAGATTCTTCTTCAAAGTGTTAGAGGTTATGGAGAGAAGGCAGGACAATGGGGTTGAGAAGGATGATAAATTAGCCATGATGCAATTGCAAGCAGACTTGATGGGCTGAATGGCTTAGTGCTGCACCTATGGCTTATGGTGGTATATAAGAAATAAAAAGGAAAACTACACATTGAAAAGTTTCCATTGCAGTTGTTTTTTTTCTATCTAATGGAAAGAGATCTTCATTGACAGTATAGTCTGTGAATTTATCATTTTGTTAGGAAGTGAGGAAATGGCTGAAAATAGATCAAGTCCATATTCTCCCCTGAAATTTGCAAGATTAGTAGATATATTGATTTGTTTTTGTACTTCCTGTCTTCTATATTTGCATTTCATACTACTGTACATAATTCTCTTGAAATTATAATGACTACCTTGCACTCTCACACCTTACCCTCACTGCCACAATTCACAGTGGAGACCCATAGAAAGCAATTAAATAAAGAAATGGTAGGACACTGTTCAGTGGCGGATTAATGTTCATAGGGTCATCATCATCCCATTACACTTGACTCAAAGTAGATTTTTTTAATGGGAATGTTAACCAGACTCTTCATTCAAAATCTGTTGACACATACTGATGAGTCATTGTTTGACCATCAATTGCATAAGCTTTCCTCCATCTCGAACCAGAGAGCAGTGAATCTGTGGAATTCGTTGCCTCAGGCAGCTGTGGAGGCTAAGTCATTATGCATATTGAAGACAGAGGTTGATAGATTTTTGACAGGTCAGGGTATGAATGGATACGGGGAAAGGAAGGAGATCGGGGCTGAGAAGAAAAATGAATCAGCCATGATGAAGACTTGATAGGCTAAATGGCCTAATTCTGCTCCTATGTGTTATCGCCTTAAGATATTATGGTCAAACTAATGACTATAAGTGCCTTTGATGTTATATAGCTTTGAACCATACCACGAAAAATCACTTAAAGTCTAACAGCATTTTTAACAGAAACAGCTTGCGTTGGATACTTTGTCTTTGTGACTGACATCTTAATGATGGCATTGACCCTTTAAATGAAAATACATTTCTTTCAGTACCAACAGGACATGAAGATGTGATCATTATAAGAAAGACATTTAATAAGCCAGCCAATACACTTGATGGGATCATCAAACCTGGTGTATTTAACTATTCATCTAATTTAATCATACCTACTCAGATTTTTTCCTCCAAAATCCCTTTTCCCTGCATAAATACAATATTTTAGTTTGTTCTACGTTAAAGCAGGTCTCAGAAATTGTACTAAGCACTGACATGATCTCTTCTGTTTAGGAGGCAATGAGTTCACAGCTAAGCTTGATCTGCACTCTCATGACCGTTTGTTCCTAATTCTGTACCGAGCGAAATTGTTCTGTCTGCCTTCAATGACTTTCAACAGAACTCTTCTCTAGAGAATATAATCCAAGATTGTTTTGTTTCTTATCAGAGGCAACCAGGTCCATTATGGAATTTATGCGAGTCATTCATGAGTTAGTTTTCTCTAAGGCCAGTAGATTTTCCTGAAGATTAAGTGCACAATGCTGAACACAATAATCCAAGTGAAGAGAGACTGGTGTCCAGTGCAATTGTAGTAATTTATAAAGACATTTTAGTGCCCATAAATGAACAAAAATGTTATTATTTAGAACTAATACCCCTCACGTGTGTCCAAAATTAGGAACAAACAGTTGTAAAATTAAAGTCTCGATCAAGTTCAACCGTGGGTGTATTAAAACTAATACTCTCACCTATGTAACGATGTAGGTTTAAAAACAAAATATTAATCAGATGCAAAGTAAAATAAAACTAAGAAAAATTACACGGTAAGAAAGTCCACTGATTTATGAAGCATGACGTTATCCATCTCATTTCAACAATTCTTATAATTATGCAAAGTTATATAAAATTTGCACTGAGGTGGTGCCAGTCAATGTTAGGGAAGTTGATGCCACTGATGACAACAACCTGTAATTTTTGTATGTCTCCAAAATCTACCTCCTGATCTGCATCTCAGTGTCTGTTGCTATTGTCTGCGGCGGGGGGAGGGGGGGGTTCTATTAAAGTGATTGCTCTCTACTCAGTTGACAATCCCTTCACAATGTACTCTATTTCAGCATCTATGATACTATTCCTGATAAGCAATGCCAGACCTCCACCTCGTTTAATTACCCCCCTATGTCTTTTGGAACATCAAAATCCGAGAACATCCAGCAGCCATTCCTGCCCTCGTGACAGCCAAGTCTGTAATGGCTAGAGCAAGGGTCGGCAACCTGTGGCTCTTTGATCTCTGTGCTGCGGCTCCCCGTAGTTTGTTAGTTTCTGAAATGTAATTCAAAATTTGAAGATTATGGTGATCTTGTACAATCTAAAAACGTTGTGGAGACCCCATTTCCTGGCACATCTGAACCGGCTCACAATTAGCCACCGTTCCGGCTAAGGGAGATAGCTTACGGGGGTTTGTGAGTACGTGTCTTTTGGAGCATCTGCGCCCACGGGGACAGGTTGAGGGAGGCTTTAAATCAAGGCTGTTTAGTTCGAATAAAGTTACCTTTGACTGCAGTGTCTTTATTTTAGCGCTGCGTGTAGCGCTACACCGCTACGTGTTTTTTATCGCTATTAATATACATCACCACTGCCAATGCCTGACACCCGCCAGTGCGCGCTTTCTTTTAATTCTTCGATCCAAGGTAGGCTACCTATGGAGTAACCTTCATCCGAACATCTTTTTTTCGGAGTTCAAAATGTTTTTGTTGCATGCAGAAATGTAATTTCGTTTTCTCTGCAGGAGTTCATCAATTTCATAAATGCAACACATTATAGTTTGTTTATACATAGCATAAAGGCAAAAAAACCGTTGTATGCAGTGTTATTTCATTTTGTGGCTCCCAGTGTTTTCTTTTCTGTGGGAAATGGGTCCATATTGGCTCTTTCAGTGGTAAACGTTGCCGACCCCTGGGCTAGAGTATCACTGTTTCTTGTTCTGATCCATGATCTAAGTTCATCATCTTTGTTCCTGATACTTTTTTTGCATTTCAACCCATCCAACTGACTGCTATTATGCCCTCTCCACTTCTTATACTTCCTCACAGTTCCTCTACACCTACCTTGGCACCAACAGATCCATCCTCCAACTAATCATTGTGTTCCGATCCCCTTGCCAAAATACTTAAACCCTCCCCAATGGATCTAGCAAACCTGCCCACAAGAATGTTTGCCCCCCCCTTCAGTTCAGGTATAATGTGTTACTTTTGTACAGGTCATACCTTTCCCAGGAGGTCTCCTAGATCTCCCACATCTTCTATGAGGATCACACCACTTACCTGGGATCCATTCTCCCTACTCTAGCTAAAAACCAATAGAAAAAGAAAAATTAAGCTGACAGAAACCTCAAACTACCCTTTGCCTCTTATCACTGAAACATCTTGAGCTAAAACCTCAAGCTTTGCACTCTAAACTTGCCCACTCCTACAATGACACTCTTACAATGGCTGCTGTACTTAATCCTAACTTCTTTTTATTGGCCCTTGCTAAGTGCCTATTAATCCAAACAATCTCAATTTCCATCAAAAATCTCAGAAGGCCCTGCTTGTTTTTTTTGTTTTAAATCTGGTGCTTAAAACACTACAAACAACTGTCTCCGCAATCTCAGTCTCCACAGTTTCTTGCGGTCTTGGCAGAGTGGTTGCATACCAAGCCATGAGGCATCCAGCTTTCTATGGTGTATCAATAAAAATTGGTGAGAGTTAAAGGGGTCAAATTTCTTTAGCCTTCTGAGATAGTAGTAGCACTGGTGTGCTTTCTCGGTCATGTGTCTATGTGGTTGGAAGAAGACAGCCTATCAGGAGTCAGAATCAGAATCAAGTTTAATATCACCGGCATATGTTATGAAATTAATATTTTTGTGGTAGCAATACAATGCAATACATTACAATCGAAAAATCATGTGTGTGTGTATATATAATAGTTTAATTAAATAAAGTAGTATAAAGAAACTAATAAAAAAGTAGAGGTAGTGTTCAGTGGTTCAATGTCTGTTTCAGAAATAGGATGGCAGAGCAGAAGACAGTGTTCCTAAATCATTGAGTATGTACCTTCAGGCTTTTATACCTCCTTCATGATGATAGCAATGAGAACAAGGCATGACCTGGGTGATG
The DNA here is from genome assembly GCF_030144855.1 of Hypanus sabinus. Taxonomy (NCBI): domain Eukaryota; kingdom Metazoa; phylum Chordata; class Chondrichthyes; order Myliobatiformes; family Dasyatidae; genus Hypanus; species Hypanus sabinus. The sequence continues at coordinate 34,167,963 of NC_082728.1, forward strand.
GGGGTCCTAAATGATAGATGCTGCCTTTTTGAGGCATTGATCCTTGAAGATCTCCTGGATACTACGGAGGCTAGTGCCCATGATGGAACTAAGTTTACAACTCTCTGCAGCTCATTTCAATCCTGTGCAGTAACTACTCTCCTCCCATCCCCACCAGATGGTGATGCAGCCAGTTAGTATGCTCTCCACAGTAAATCTGTAGATATTTGCGAGTGGCTGTTGTAACATACCAAATCTTCTCAAATTCCTAATGAAGTACAGCCACTTCTTTGTAGTTGCATCAATATGTCGAGTCCAGGATAGTTTCTCAGAGTTGTTGACACCCAGGAACTTGAAATTGCTCACTCTTTTCACTTCTGGCCCTTCTATGAGGGCTGGTGTGGTTCCCTCATCTTTCCCTTTATTAAGTCCATTAGTCTTACTAATGTCGAATGCAGCATTGTTGCTGCAACACCACTCAACTAGATGATATATCCCACTCCTATACGCTCTCTCATCACCATCTGAAAATTTCTCAACATTAATTGTATCATCAGCAAATTCATAGATGGCATTTAGGCTGTGCCTTGCCATAAGGTCATGGGTGTTGAGAGTCAAGCAGTGGGCTCTGCTCTGAGGTGCACCAGTGTTAATTGCAGGCAAGGTGGAGATATTCTTTCTAATTTGCACAGGTTAGGAAGTCAAGGATCCAGTGGCAGAGGGAGGTACAGAGGCCCAGGTCCTGGAGCACTTTTTTTTTAAATCGGAACTGTGGGAATGATTGCGTTAAACAGTGGACAGTAGTCAATAACCAGCATCCTGACATAGGTATTCATATTGCAAGACTTCCTTTCATAACATATATGTAGACCCCATACCTTAAAAAAATCTTTTTAGTTCCTGATCTAAGTTCTCTAATTGATTTAACTGTAAATCATACCAAACCAAGCTCTCCCAGTTTGTGATCTGATTTCAGTGGCTTGTTGGTAGGGAATGGTGGGGGTGAGGGAGGTATTACAATGGTACCAGAGTCATTAGACTGCAGAGTCAAAAGAAATCAGGTTTTCATTTCTGATTTGCATTCTGGTGCATAGTACACATGTGTAGTTGCAAGATAAAAACAGAGATGTTTTCAGTCAACACCCTTTCAAGTTTTTAATTACCTGCTGCTGCTTGATGTCCGGAAATGGACATACATATCAAGCTTCTTCTCCCTTTGTTTCTTTGTCCTGGTCTGAAATATGAACTCTTTATTTCTTTTCAAAGATGCTGCCTGACCTGTTGATTTCTTCCAAAATTTTGTGTGTGTTATACATCAAGAATGCTCTTGTGAAAGGGTATTAGAGTGATGCGACAAACTTCTGAATGACATTTTTCATCTCTGATTCCCCCATGAGGACTGGCTTATGGACCTCTAGTTTCCTTCTCTTGAAGTCAACAATCTTCTCCTTGGTCTTCTTGACATTGAGTGAGAGGTTGCTGTTGTGGCACCACTCAGCCAGATTTTCAGTCTGCCTCCCATGTGCTGATTTGCCACCACCTTTGATTCAGCCTGTCACTGAGTTGTCATTTGCAAACTTGAAAATGGCATTGGAGCTGTGCTTAACCTCACAGTCTTAATTGTAAAGCGAGTAGAGCAGAGGACTAAGCACACAACCATGTGGTGCACCGTTGCTGATGGAGATTGCGGAAGAGATGCTGTTGCCATCCATACTGACAGAAGTGCGCAAGTGAGGAGATTGAGGATCCAATTGCACAGGGAGATATTGAGGCAAAGGTCTTGAAGCTTATTGATTAGTTTTGATGGGATAATGCTATTGAATGCCAAGCTGTAGTCAATAAAGAGCATTCTGTTATATGCATCTTTGTTGTCAAGATGTTAAGAGTTGAGTGAAAAGCCAATGAAATGGTATCTGCTGTAGACCTGTTGCACCAGTAGGCAAATTAGAGCGGATCCAAGTGACTTCTCAGGTGGGTGTTGATATGTTTCTTCATTGACCTCTCAAAACATTTCATCACTGTGTATGTAAGTGCTACTGGATTACACCCAGTAAGGCAAGTTACCATGCTCTTCATGGGCACCGGTAAAATTGAAGCCCGCCTGAAGCAGGTGGGTATCTCAGACTGCTGAAGGGAACGGTTAAAGATCTCAGTGTACATTCCAGCCAGTTGATCAGCACAGGTCTTTAGTACTTGCCCAGGTACCCTGTCTGGACCGGATGCTTTACATGGGTTCACCCTCCTGAAGGCTGCTCACACGTCAGCTTCAGAGACTGAAATCACAGGATTAGCGGGGGCTGTGGGAGTTTGTGATGGTTTTCCAAGGTTTGATGGTCAAAGTGAGCATAGATGCCATTGCATTCATTTGGAAATGAAGCCCTGTTATTCCTTATGTTGCTTGATTTTACTGATTAAAAGAGGTGATAACATTCAGGCCCTGACACAACTGTCAAGCATCTTCCATTGTTTCAAATTTAGCCTGGAATTGCCACTTCATGTGAGATAATTTAGACCATTTCACCCATTGAGTCTGCTCCACCATTTCATCATAGCTTATCTAGCCTCAGCCTCAATTTCCTGGATTCCCCACAGATCCCTTCATGCACCTGACTAATCAAGAATCTATTCATCTTTGCCTTGAATATACCCAATGACTTGGCCTCCACAGCCACCTGTGTCAATGAATTCCACAGATTTCTGGAGACTTTACCTGGACCTCTTGTAATTTCTTTTGTCACCCTGTTGATTGCCTCTGATCTTGCCCACAGCGGACAGCGGATCTTATTTTTCATCCAAGGCTTCTAATTGGGGGAAGACTTTGAATGATTTTGTGAGGGCACACTTAGCTACAACTATTTTTATGAAGTCCATGATCCAGGATCCGCAGATGACTCCTTGAACACGGCCCAGTCCATTGACTCAAAGCAATCCCATAGCCACTCCTCCGCCTCACGTGACCACATCCTTGTCCTAATCTCTGAAGCTTTGCCCTTTAATCTTTGCTTGTATGCAGGTAGGAGAAGGACGGTCAAGTGATCAGATTTCTGAAATTCAGTCTGGGCATGGAATGGTAGGGGCATTCGTTATGTTAGTATAGCAGTGGTCTCATATGTTAGGACCAATGGCGCAACAGGTTATATACTGATGATAATTGGGCAGGGACTTCTTCAAACAGGCCTGGATGAAGCCCTTGAATATAATTTGAAATGCATCAGGATGGGCTGTTTCTTGTTCCTATATGGCATCATATAGTAACTCTATATCAAGTGCCTGGTTATAGTTGGCTGCTGGTGGTATGTAATCTCTGATGAGGATACAAAAGTGAACTCCCTAGATAAACAGAATGTATGGCATTTAATTGTTAGGTGTTCAAGATGGGGGAGCACGAGTTCGACAAAAGCGCCACATTGGAGCACCACTTTTGCTTTTTCCACATCAGCAATTTGGTCCATCCTGGGATTTGAGGAGCCGTCGGATCTGATCACTGTATGTGGCATACTGGGAATAAGGCATGTCTCAATCAAACATAGACGACAAAAAATCCTCATTTCCTTGTGATACAGCAATCTTGCCCTGATGTCCTCAATTTTGTTCTCCAGCTTTGAATATTTGCTAACGGAATGCTCGGTAGAGCAGCCTCATTCCTCTGTGTTTCAGCCTGGCTTGAGTCCCTTCCTCCTGCCTCGCTGAGTCCACCAAGACCTTCAGAAGATTGTGAAATCTGTAGTTCATTAGGATGATTTAGAACTACATTGCTTAATGAGAAATCAAATGCTGCAGATTGCAGTGAGAGTAATTCAGAAAAGGTATATTTAGAAGTATTGTATGTAGATATCAGGAACTGGGCCGGATGGACCCAAATGCAGGATGCAGACACTTAAGTACTAGGGGGAGGACAGGATGGGGATGCCATGGCATTTAAGCGTAGAGCTGGGGTTCAGGTAGATAGAGTGTCTGGCAGACAGAGCGGAGTGGGCTCCCGGAGTTCAGGCAGGCAGAGCGGGACGGGCTCCCTGAGTTCAAGTAGACAGGCTCCCAGGGTTCAGGCAGGTAGGCAGATAGGTCTAGGTGGCTAGATAAGCTGGTGGAGAGCCCTCCCTGGGCGGGCCGCATATATCCCGGGTAGGGCCACCTCCCAGGCGGAAACACCGGAGGCCTGGGCAAGACGCGAACCCCTAGGCGGGTGCAGGGCACAATCCCAGGGTTCGGGCAGAAGAGGAGGACGGGGCAGAACCCCCGCCGGGCAGCGGCAGACCGGCCGGGCCTGCCCGAAGGAGGCAAGGAATAAGAATGGGCAGAACCACCGCCGGGCAGCAGCAGGTCGGCCGGACCCGCCCGACGGAAGCAAGGGGTAGGAACGGGCATAGGTCCAGGGTGACCAACACAACAGCCATGATAGCAGGAAAATCGGGGAAGGCCGGCAGACAGCGCGACCGCGCGAACAAAACAAACGAGTGGAGAAGCGGGACCAGCGCATGGGAAGAAAGGTGGGGGAGAGGACCAACCTGGCAGTACTGGTACGGGGCAGAGAAGCATGATGAGGAGTAGATCTGAGTCCGGGCAGGATAACAGAATGCAGAGAAGAGTTCAGAGCCAGCGAAGAAACAGAAAACAGAACGAAACCACCACCACCTGGTCCAGGTCCCAAGGCCCCTTATAAACACCTGCAACTCAATGAGTCACAGGTGCCTCCTTGAGCCAGGAGGGTCCTAACGAGATCATGGGTGACAGGAAGGTCAACTGCAGGACCCGGAGTCCGGAGCCCTCGGACCGGATCGAGACCCGGAATGCGGATTCCGGACCGGACCCTGACAATAGATTGCAGAACATCGCCCTGGTTTACTGGTGTGATCTGTTCAATGTGAACTGGAAAGTGTACACTACCTTCCTTCCTGAAGTCCACGACCAGCTCTTTTGTTTCGTTGACATTAAGGGACAGGTTATTTTCATGACAACATGCCACAAGGCTATTTCCTTCCTGTTCTTTGATTCTTCTTTTAAAAATATTGGCCCACCAATGTGTATCCTTTGCAAATTTGTAGATGGAGTTAGAGCAGAATCTAGCATCGCAATCAGTAGTGTATAGAGAGTAGTGCAGGGATCTTAGAGTGCAGCAGTGTGTGTGGCCTGAGTGTTGCTGCCTATCCTTACTGATCATGGTCTGTTGATCATGAAGTCAATGGTTCCTGTTGCAAAAGGATATGTTGAGCTCCAAGTCTAGGAGTTTGGAGATGAGTTTGTTTAAATTACAATTTTGAAGGCAGAGCTGTAGTCAATAAACAACAACAAACATAGGCATTTTTACAGTCCAGGTGCTACAGAGGTGAGTGTAGGGCCAGACAGAGATGAGATGATGTCCATTGTGGATGTCTTTCAGTGGAGGGTCAATTGCAGTGGACCAAGGTTGTCTGGGAGGCTAGAGCTGACCAACCTCTCAAAACTTCATAATGGTGGATGTCTAAGCCACTGGTTAGTAATTACTAAGGCACTTTATTTTTCTTGTTCATGTATACAACTTGTATATTTTATATCCAGATGAATTTTGTGAAAAACTAACAATTGTATAAAATATACCGTGTACCAAAGAAGAATTGTGGAGTAAGGCATCACTTTGAATTACACCTGTTCGGTCTCAAAATCAGGACGTTTATACACAGATCATAAGGCTACTCTTTTTAAGTCACATTTTTTCTCATGCTTTGTTCAATTTCATGGTTTATTGATTAGCAACAAACCACAATTCTTGGCTTTTGACTTCTGTATGTCCCATGTTTTAGATGGACAGTGTTATCTCCTTGCAGAAAGGATACAGCCTCACATAATGAGTAGTGTGTGGAAACTCTGAAATAGAGATTTACTGATTCTACACACTAATAATTTGAGCCATTTTACAGATTGTTAAAAGGTCAGCACATGCAATATAATTTTGAATTGATTAAAGTGCATGCACATAAAGTGCAATCATCTTTCATCCATGGATAATTAAGATTGCTGTTAGTTTTCCTTTGTCCTTTGCTTAACAATAATAATCAAACAAGATCAGTCTGCTGCATAATTTTTAACCAAAGACAGGTGTTTAGGTCTGCATGACTCCATTTTCCCATCTGGATCCTCTAAACTAAAAACCCCCAGTTGTTTAAAAAAAAACTTACATTATTGAAAGAAGGAAATTACCAGCTCATTAGCTTTGCATCTGTCGTAGCTATAGTTAGTGGTGTTAAAAAAGTACAGAATAAAATCAAGAGTTTAAGGTAAAGCCCATTTGATTTACAGAAAAATAATTAGGTTTGATGAATTTTCTTTTCAAGTAACATGCAATGTACACCTTTTGTTTCTCTCTAGCAAGATCAAAGGGATAGAGCACCACAGGGATGGGTTTTGGGCCCAACATTTTATGACTTATAAAAAGGTGTCTGGAAGTATAGCTGCCACTGTTAATGAACGACTATAGGAACATAAGCTGTGAAGAGACCATAAAATGGCTACAAAGTTGTATTGGTTAAGGTTTGGGGCAAAGGTTTGGTAAATGAAACAAAGTGTGGAACATGTCAATTTATAATATCTAAATGATTGCAAAGCTCTGAGGCATTTTAATTTCTTGATTCACAAAAGGCTAAAATGCAGTTTCAGCAAGTGATTAGGAAAGCTAACTAATTAACATCTACTGAGAGATGTATTGAACATAAAGTTTATACAGGACACTGATAAGAACTCAGTCGAGTATAGTGGAAAACCAAAGGAAGGTGTAAATTTGTTGGAAATGTCTTAGCAGTTTACAAGACTAAATTGCCTTAATAAAAGTTTGGACAAGCTTGGCATGGAGCCCCTGGAGTCTAGAAGAGGCAGAAGTGACTCGGTTGATATGTGTAAGGTTCTGAGAGGTCTTTGCTGGGTTGATGTGGAGAAGATGTTTCTTTCTTTGGGAGATCCTAGAACTAGCAGTCAATGATTTAAAAAAAAAGATGATGCAATTGCAACAATATTTTCTGTCAGAGATGTGGAACCAGAGTCTTTAAATATTTTTAATAAGTAAGGAGGTAATAAATGAGGGGTACGCAGAGATGACCTTAAATATCCATGATTTTATTGAGTGGTATTGAGATGGCAAGTTGCCCATTCCTGCTCCAAATTAATATGTTGATATGATCATATAAGAGAAGACATTGGCTTGTAGGAGTTTACAAATAAAACAGTGGAGATATTTTACGTTTCTGAAAAGCCACAGTAGCTCATTTCTTCAATGAAAACAGAACATAAAGTGTGCTTCAAGTCCCTTATGTAATTACTTCATGTCAGACCTGCCCCTTAAAGTGAACCCTAATCCAATGTTTGCATTTGTGAATTATGTACAATTACACCAATTACATTACCCTACGCCAGCGACCCCCCCCCCCCCCGCAGTATTCACTAAAAATAGCAATGTGAGCCCGTCCCAAGCTGAGCCTGGCTTGAGTCTTGTGTCCCATGGGTGGAGGAACTGCAAGTGCCTCTGGCTCATCCAGAGGTGTGTCGACACGCTGATGGTCATGACATGATGGCAGGGGTGTGGTAGCAGAGTTCTCCAAATCTTGCTGAGCCAGGTTAAGGCAATTCACCGAAAACATTTAGACTTAGCCCTCTTATCTATGATAAAAGCCTTCTCTTTCCGTTCCGAAACTTGGAAAGGGCTATCGTAAGGTGGCAGTTGGAGATGCTGATGTGCATCAGCAGATGAAAACAACCAGGACAGGAAAATAGGTCAACAAGAACCAAGAGTGCTGTACGCCATGATGGGAGGTAGGAATCGGTGCAAAGGAATTGAATTTACTGAGGAGGGTGGGATGCTGTTGAGAGGCCAACCAGTGGTTCATGGCATCAGGAATAAAATTTCCTGGCACTTGTACGGCTGCCTGTATTCCAATTCAGCAGTAGACGACTGCAGGTCCTGTTTTGCAACAGAGGGGGACCCACAGGAGATGATCATACCAACACTCATCTGTCATGAAGCCCTCAGAGCAGTCTTTAAGGAGTGGTGAAACCACTCACATACGTCTTTGTTCTGCGGGTGATATGTTGTGGTGTGATGTAGCCCAATGTCGCGGCTCTGGGCTATCACGGCCCAGAGGTCTGTTATGAACTGGGGGCTGCAGTCAGATGAAATATCAGATTGGGTGCTAAAACGAGTAACCCAGGTGCTGATGAATGCCCGTGCCATGTCTACGGCGATTGTCGATGCTAGAGGGATGACCTCTGGCCATCTACTGGTGTGGTCCACCATGATAAGGAGGTGGATGAAACTATGGGAGGGGAGAAGAGGACCAACAAGGTCCACATTGACATGGTCAAACCTTTGCTCAGCAACCTCAAAAGGAGCCGATGATGCCTGGCCGGGACAGTTAATATTTATCAGCCGGCACTCCACACAGGCTGCAGTCCAATCATGCATGTCTTTACTAAAGCCGTGTCACACAAACTTTAGTGCAAACCAATTTCTGTGAGGACTTCCAACCTGGATGCAAGAGACCATGTATGGAGTCAAAAGCAGTCGACCTGCAGTCTGTAGGCACTATGAGTCAAGGGCGACCAGTTGAGACATCGCACAGGAGAGAAACCCCACCTTCCCTGTACTTAATGTCAACCATTCACAGGCCTGTGGCTGCTGTTTGGTAAACCTGAACCCCTGGGTCAGTAGCTTGGTCAACGGCCATGTGGACATAGTCAGCCTTTATATGATTAGACTCAACAGCTGGCTGTGAGAGGCAATCAGCCACAGCATTATTTTTCCCCTTGATATGTTGTACTTCCATTGTAAGCTCTGATATGCGCCAGTTGACATTGCTGCCATGCAGACCAAGGGTCTGATATTTTGGCTATTGCGTGCACGAGGGGTTTGTGTTCAACAAACGCTGTGAAATGGCAACCCTCTAGGAAAAAGCCACAATGGTGGTCAGCCAGACAGATACCAAGAAGCTCACAGTCAAACGTGCTGTACTTCCTTTTGGGGGGAACGGAGCTCCCAGCTGAAGAAGGCGAGCAGCCACAGGCCTCAGACCAACTGTTTGTGCACAGTACCTACAGCATAGTCTGAAGTGTCAGTAGTAAAGGCTATAGATTTGGAGAGCAGGTGCACCAGTAGGATCGCATTGGAAAGAGCTTGTTTGGTGTATGTCATCCAGGTTAGCAAAGAAAATATCTTTTAATACAGAGTCCATCAGCCATTGCAAAATCTAGACTGCATTTTTCAACCGAAATGGCTTGCGCAGAAACTCAAAAAGACCAATGGGGTTATCACAGCCATTTTGGGAATGCCCTCAGAGCACACAGACACTTTAATGAGATCAACTTTGGAAAACATTACCTTTCCAGCTAAATGTGCTGAAAAGTCCTGGATGGATGGGACCAGGTAACGATTGAGGATGATGGCCTCTTTAAGGCATCAGAAATCATCCCATGGGCAGTAACCACCATCAGACCACCCAGAGGCTTTTCGGCCAGCATACAAGTCTTTCTATATTGGCAAACTCAGCTTTTCTGGGTCCAGTCTACACGTGGGTATATTTGTTTCAGAAAAGTTGTAGCAACTCATTCATTGAACACCAAAAACTGAAGACAAAGCACACTGAAGGTCCTTTACATAATCACCTCATCATGTCAGACATGCCTCTTAAAGTGAACCCCAACCCAATGTCAGTGGATGTGAATTCTGTACATTTCCACTAATTACATTACCCTATGGGCTGAGTTTTAAAAACAATCAGCAAATTGCAGAGAAGAAGATGCCATTACCCAAATGGGAAGCGAGATAGATTGAACTGGGGAGGAATGAGAAAGAGATTAACTCCACCTGAATTGTACACCACAGAAATAGGCTCTTTGATTGGTGGAAGCCAACTGTAATATCTACAGTATCTTTAATTTCATTTGTCTCCTTCAGACCCATATCCCCACTTCTTCCCTGTCTAAGTACATGTCCAAGTGTCTTCTTAAATGTTTTAACTAATCTGAAACTTACCTGGACTTCCAAATACCGATGAAGGAAAACTTTCCTGAACATATTTGACAAACTTTATCCCATCTAGTGCTTTTATAGTATGGGAGTCTCAGTTAATACATGGAAAGTTAAAATCACCTACTATAACAACTTTATGTTTCTTGCAACAGTCAACGGTCTCTTTACAAATTTGTTCCTTTAAATCCTACGGACTGATGCGTGGTCTGGAATATAGCCTCATTAACATGGTCATACCTTGTTAATGGGGTTATATTATAGACCACCCATTTATCAATTCCGTCCATAAAGCCTCACTGGACAAGATCTCCAGTCTGACCTAACTGAACACCACTGTGACATTTTTCCTGATTAGTAACACCACTCCTCCTCCTTTAATCGCTTCCACTCTATCACACCTAAAACAATGCAACCCCCAAATACTGAACTTCTAGTTCTGCCCATCCTGCAACCAAGTCTCACTAACGGATACAATATCATAATTCCAAGAGTTGATCCATACCCTGAGCTCATTTGCCTTTCCTACAATACTTCTTACATTGAAATATATGCAACACAGAACATTAGTCCCACCATGCTCAACCTTTTGATTTCTGACTTTATCTTAAATCTTAACAACATCTGTCTCCACAACCATTCCACTATCTGTTCAGACACTCTGGCTCCCACCTGCAACCAGTTTAAACCTGCACCCCCCCCCCCCCCCACTCCCAATGCAGTACTAGCAAACCTTCCCATTATGATATTGGTACCCTTCTAGTTTAGGTGCAAACCATCTCTTTTATACATTCCACCTTCTCTGGAAGAGAGGCCAATAATTCAAAAATCTGAAGCCCTTCCTCCTACACCATCTCCTTAACCACAAGTTAAACTGTATGATCTTCTTAATTCTGACTTCCATAGCACAAGGCACAGGTAGCAATCCTGAGATTACAACATTGGATGTCCTGTTATTTAACTTAGCACCTAATTCTCTGAACTCACTTGCCAAACCTCGTCCCGCTTCCTACCTATATCATTGGTACCTACATGGACGTCCAAATTAAGAATGCTGTGGACTCAGTCTGAGGTGTCCCAGACCCTGGCAACTGGCAGGCAACATACTATCTTATATAGATGGCAACATACCATCATACTAACATACCCCCCACCCCATCCCCAACAGAATTCAGAATGGTATACTTGGTGTTGAGGGGGATGGCCACAGGCGTACACTACACTGATTGTTTAACCCCTTTCACTCTCCTTTTACCCAGTTTCCTGTGCCCTGCGCACTAGGTGTAACTACCTCTCTATATGTCCTGTTTATCACCCCCTCAGCCTCCTGAATGATCCGGTGTTTATCCAGTTCCAGCTCCAACTCCCTAATGCGGTTTGTTAGAAGCTGCAGCTAAATATACTTCTCGCAGTTGTAGTCATCAAGAGACACTGGAGGTCTCCCTGCCTTGCCACATCCTGCAAGAGGAACATTCAGCTATCCCAGATGGCATCCCCACAGCTCTGAATGTGCAAATAGAAAGAAGAAAACAATAAACTAAAAGAACACATGGTCCAGTCTGTTTGTTTCCCTTGTGGCCATGGTGATATGTTGGTGGAATTGGAGTAAAATGTCTTGCAGATTAATATGATTGAAGTCTCCTACAATTATGAAGAGACCATCCAGTTGCTTGTTTTGCAGAGCATCTCCCAGTGGGTACTTGGCATTCATGCTCAGGGACTGTAGACAGCGGTAATGAACACAGCAGTAAGCTCCTTGAGCAGATAATATAGCAGGCTTACAATTGTAAGATGTTCAGTTTCCCCAGATCAGTGATAGACTTGTGCACCAACCTTTGTTAATATACACACTGATTCCATCTCCTCTGGATTTCCTTGAAGAGAGGTCCTGTCTGCACAGAGCAGAGTCATTACATCGAGTTGAATCACTGAGTCAGCCATGTTTAATCAAGTTTCAGTGAAAACCAGAGTGCAGCAGTTTCTCATCTCTCTCTGCATTCATTTTCAGTCTCAGTGAGTCTATTGTGGAACTGATCTTGGCACATTTTATATGGTGCCTGTTGTTTGATAGGATTCAGTGTCAGCTAAGTGCTTAAATTCCCAAAGCATCTTTTATTTTCATTAATGCCAAACACTTTTAATTGGCCAAGTCCAGACATTTTTACCTTGGAAGGTGTTCATGCCCAAAGTTATCCTCTATGGGAAAAAAAAGCATGGGACAAATGCCAGCCTGTTGGATATTTTCACAAGGGGAGGAGTTCTTGCAACAGAATGAAGTGTCAGTATTAAACACATCTTTAAAAGTTGAAAAAAAATAAGATAAAAGCAGAGATATTAATGACTATAAAGCATAAATATTGGGAATATATGTAATAAGCCATTGATTCCTATTACCTACTGTTCTTTAATCAATCCATATTAATATTTTCCCAAACCCAGGCTATGTTATTACCTCTGTGTGATGGTTTTTCAAATGCCTTTGAAATTGCAGTTATTAAATCCACTGTTCCCCAATCTATCTTGCTGGTTATATTTTCAAAAATTGTTACTGGATTTGTCAAGCTTGGCTTCTCCTTTATAAACCATGTTGACTGAGCCAAAATTTGCTCTGCTTTTAAAATTTTCAATGACCAATTATCTAATGTGCAATTTTATCAGTATTTAGTTGTTCATTCACACATATTTCATGACCATTCCAAATTTAAAAATGCTGGATATCAAATTATTGTGATGCAACTGTATTAGGTTAGTATTAAAGTGTTGCAATTGGATTGAGATGATTTAGAAATGCAGTATTAAAGTTCAAGTTAAATTGTGTCTGAGAGATTTGTCTATTCACTTGTCAGAATTCTGAGTTCAAACAAGCAAGTTTAGAAAAGATCTGTAATGCAGCTTTGGATGAAAGCTTGTGTCCTCAAATGATTGATTAAAATTAAGTTGTGAGTACCTATGTAGCACACAGTGTAGGTGCATGCTGTCCCTTTATGGCAGCAGTCTCTGAGGATTACCAGTTTTCGATTTGAAGAACGTTATCACTTGTACAGCCGCTGTATTGCACTCAAGTTCTGCTCACGTAATCAGAATTTGTAACACTTGGAGATCAAAGATTACATTCCTGGAAAAAAACAGCAAAATAAATTGCACAAAATGGAGAAATATTTGAAAACACAACAGTTCGAACAGAATAGATTTTAAGTCATTTGATTTATAGCTATCTGTACACTAAACCCCATTACACAACATACAGTGTTATGTCAATGCCATTGAAACATTCATTCCTAACATGAAGTATTGTAAGAGTAAAATAACTAAATGGAATGAAATGAGATGTTTCCATATTATTAGCTGTTTTACTCTATTTGAGAAAGCAGGTAATTGAGAGAATTATTTAAAGCTGAAGGTTTGAATAAGTTAGATACAATGTCATGTTTTAAACCCCAAAGCTCACATCATTTATTTACATAGATTCTCTTATCAAATTTATTCAAGTACAGGCACTGCCAGAGGTTATTGTGAAAGTTTCTGCACCAGGAACAGCTATCTTGAAAGCTCCTCAATAAAGCAATGTTGATCTGATTTTAATTTTAGTAAACAAACATGAAAAATTATGAATATTTCTTGTTTTGTGAAAGCACAAGATTTGTACCGAATACATGTAGGCTTCAATAAAAGGTAAAATGTACAAACTAGATAAGTCCAAATTGCAACACAAATAACAGCTCCATCAATACTTGATCCATGTCAAGATCATTATTCATTAGTTTTATTTCAGATTTCCAGCATCTGCAGGTTTTTTTTTGCTTTTTTTTAGGAAGTTTGGTACTTGATCAGCCAGTTTCCTCTGTGTCCCTCAATACTGAGAATATCTTATTACCTAATTAATAAGTTTTTCATCAACTAGTTAATACTTTCAATATTTGGCCAGTCTATTAATAATTTTAATACCCAATCAGTGAGGTTCACAAAGTTATTAAAGTGTAAAGTGAGAATATCTGATCAATTGAAAGTCCATATGCAATGTCAAATCAGTTCTGAACTGAAATAGGACATAACAGTTAACATATTTTAACATGTATTCAGAACTTCATTAGTAATCATCGACCATTAAATTAACTCTCTTGAAATACTGATAGTGATGAGACACCAATGCCCAATTACCAATACCTCATTTTTCCCTTGGTATTTAGCTAGCAATCATCATATAATCTAATTTAGTTAAAATCAACAACTGATTTTCTATTGTGTTTTCATTAACTACTTTCCAGGGATAAGATGCTTGTCCTCTGCTCTTCGGTCTGTCAACCAGTTCATGGTAATGAAGGATCATTGATGGCATGGGCTGGATCACATGTGAAGGACACAGTGATGGCATAACGTGTGCCCCACTCCACCTTTTCCACGTAATGGAGGTTTTCCGAGCCAGATGTGAAGAATGAAACTCGACCTGGGATGTGAAAGATGAGCAAAAATGAACTCTAACATAGTCTCAAGTTCTGTAAGATTTGTGTTTACAATTAAGCCATTCTGATGGTTTTTCGACTGCTATAACATGTATATGTCTATCATTAAGAGAGTATTTAAAAATCTGTTTTACAAAGCACAATGGATAATGTTACTTAAAATAATTAAATACATGGAAAGAAAGACAAAGGCAAAAATCATGAAGCAAGTAGTCTTTTGGTGTGTCATTAATTGATGCAATTAGACATATCATGTAGAAATACTGATACACAGCAGCCATACACTGTAACCAATGCAGAAAGTTTCTCACAGTTGTAACTGGACACAACTCAAAAGCTACATTTGCAGTGATCCAAATACGTTATGCAGCAAGAGGTAATGCATAATACAGTTCCTTTCCTCCATCATCATGTTGTAAAGCATAATATGATTACTTCATGTGCACACAAAGAAATAAAAATGCATTTCTTACCGGTTATCTGCATTGATTTGATTATGGAAAAGATGTTTACAGAGGATGTTATCATTTGTTTATAATATGTGAAAACAGACAAAAATACAGCAAAAGATTTGTTTCTACTGAAAGTGATCCTTTTGCAGACAATCAACCAGATACGTATATTCAAGTTAGTATAGTTTGGTTCCCAGTGAATAATAATGCTCTTGGTTCAGTGTAGCACTGTCCTCTCAATAAGAAATCATGAGTTCGAGATAACCTTCCAAATCTGAGCCCATAATCTAACTTGACACAACAGTACATTGCTGTAATAATGTTGGTACTTCTGGCACACTTTATCTAAGATACTGAAGCCTCTCTCTCTTAAGTGAAGGAAAATATATGGTTAGCCTGGTCAATATTTATCCCTCAGTAAACAACACCAAAACCATTCAGATGATCCATTCGTGCATCCAACTACAGAGATTGAATCTTGAAAAGAAAAGGGTAGTTTGGTGAAAAAGTAGAGCTTATGGCTGGTGCAAGCTCAGTGGGCCAACAGTGGCTGTTTCTGCATTGTGACTATGACTATGTCGGAACTGAGCTCTGCACAAACTGACAGCTGAATTTTCCCATGCTTCATTTGCTCAATATGGTAAGAGGTTCTTTTCTTTCCAATGTTCATTTCTATCATGTAACTTAAGTGTTATTTGAGATTAGAAATTTCTGAATTTCTTGCATTTTTACTGTGTGCAGAATATTTAAAGACACTTGGCTATACTGACTACACTGACTGCAATTCCTTTAATGTTCAATAATCTATTGGTTACTGTCTTGAATCTATTCTGTGACCATGCACCTACACTTCTAGCTCTGCCAGAAAAAGTGGGATCTCCTAGTGCCACCTATCTTAATTCCACTTCCTATTCCCATTTCCCGAATGTCTATCCATGGCCTCCTCCACTGTCGTGATTAGGCCATTATTATGCTGGAGAAACAACACCTTACATTTCGTCTGGGTAGCCTTCAACCTGATAGCATGAACATAGATTTAGAATTACTCTGTATTACTAGTTCTCAAGAAAATGAGTATGCAAATTGTCCCTAGCTCACAACAATGTCACACTTGTATTTTTCTTCTCTCCAGCTAAAAGACCAACTTTTCCTGACTATGGCAGGTACTTTCTGGATGACTTACTGAGTCTATGGCTGTATCCTAACACTCTTGAATGCAATGTGAACCACAGCCAAGAGAGTGCTTGTTCACTGTCTAGTTTATCTTCTCTGTTTATGACCTGCCTGGAACATCTGTCAGCAATTTGAAAAGAATTAGGCCACCTTCATTTGACGCACATTTTAAACTTTTATCATGTCCAACCGGAACTCAAACTATGAACAATTCCCAAATTTATAGCAGTAGTCCCAAAGAAAAATTGCTGAGCTCAGTTGTGGGAGAAGTTGAAGTAAAATTCATGCCAATAATAAGGGAAACCGTGGGTAAAGGGATAGACTATGTACAGAAATATTTCGTTTAAGTACAAACATTCTATATCATCACTTTCTAGGTCATAGCACATTTTATGAAGAATTAAGCAACCTCAGAAAATAATGACGACACCAAAAGCAGACTCAATAGTTAGGTCAACTGAGGCATTCTGTAAAAAATTCTATTGAATCAATTGTAGTATTTTCTTCATTGGCTTCATTAAAGTATAATATCCATTAATGGTATTTCATCGTAACTTACCACAACAGGTTAAAATCTTGCAAGTGTATTTATCAATTTCAATTTGATGTCAGCTTGTTCTTTGGAAACATGCTCTGCCTCTGAGTTTTACTGCACACTTAATTTTACAGATCCAAGTCATTTTCTTAACATAAAATTAAGCACATACTTTAAATAAGAAGCACAATTACTTGTCAGATACAAATATTATACAGGCCGTCCCAGGTCCCATCAAGTTCCATTTTTAGCAGATGTCCATAGCACAATTTTGTTGAGAAGTCCAAAAATACACATAAAACCACAATATGCTAACCGTAACTCCATATTATTGTAATCACGTCATCAAAAGCATGCAAAATTGAATTGATTAGAAAGAACATTTACTCAAAGTGAAGGTGTTGGGGAAAGAAAAAAGAGGAAGAGGGAGGGAGAGAGAGAGACTACAGCTATAATTCACGTGGTTGTATTGTAGATTGTTGTGTTATTGGCATTAACATGCTTTGCTGTAGATTAATAACAAATCAGTTGTTATTCTTTTATTTTGTATGAATGATTTTTATAATAAACTTTGCAAAATAATGTTAATTGTGGACACACTGATTGGCGATGATGATTGAAGTGACTCACCACCTGTTCTGTTCCTAAGCCACAAATTTGTGCAGCCTAGCAGTCTAATCTATGCAACCAGCTAGTTCCACTCCATTATTTTCCCCCAGAGCTCTGAGAATTCTTACCTTTCCGATATCTTCCCAGCTCCCTTTTGAATGTTACAATAGGATTTATCCTAACTACTGCATCTGGCAGTGCATCCCGAACTTAATCATTGGCCGCATAAAACAAACGATTTTCTCACATTCTATGACAGTATAAGCTCTTGACCATGAAAGAGAGAAGTTTCATTGTATCCAGTCTTTGTGATAATAAATATCCGGCAGATCCCCTGGCAACCACTTTTCCCGAGAACCACTTCAGCTTCTGCAGGTTGACTCTGTATTGATAAATCTTCTTTACACCATCTAGTGTGCCTTTACACATTTTTCTTGAACTATGGCAGTCAAAACATTTCATCATACCAGTGCATTACAAAGCTTCATTTTGAATCCCTTGCCTTTGTATTCCTTAATTTTGTAAGGCACAGAATCCCATAAACGTGTTTCAAGGAGCCTCACCATTTTTAATTAACTAAGTGCATATACGCCCAGATCTCTCTGTTCAACTCCCCCTTTTAGAATTGTGTTGTATAGTTTACATCTCCCCCTTATCAAAATGTAAATGCTGAGAAATGCAAAGTTAATATTCATCTGTCGTGCATTTGTGCACATTACCAATCTGTCCATAATCTATTGAAGTCTACTTCTCTGCTCTTTAGAGTGCAGTACACCTACATGTGCAGGTTTGGAAACTGGCGCCGGTATTGTAAATTCAAGACATTGATATACATTAAAAAACAGTACTGCCCTATATCAACCATGCAGGAACTTCACCCTATATCTCAATCCAGTCAAAAAAAAATTACCTTTTACCACAACTCTGTTTCCTGTTATTTATCCAATTTTCTAACCAGTCCCTTTTATTCCAAGATGACAAGTGTGTCATGTGGCAATTTATCAAATGCCAGTGTGCAGGCAGCACATTAGAGCAGTTAGAAGAGTTGCGAAGTTTCCCCCTATATATCACAATGATGTGCGGGGCTAGTTCACTTCTGTAAATTGTCCTTAGGGTGTGGGTGAGTGGCAGATTCTGGAAGGGGGGAGCAGCTGAAGAGAATGTGAGTACATAAAAAAAACTGCAGGATAAAAACTGATGAACAGTTTGATGGTTCAAGTCAAAGGTGGGCCAAGGAGCCTGCTTTTGAGAGTCTATGACCTTTATGTCTTTGTATGTATCAACCATTTTCCACTTCTCCCCGCTAGATCAGCAACATAATTCTATGATTAATTAAACATAATTAGTCTTTAACCAATCGATGCTGGCTTTTTCTAGTTAATTCGTCTGAGTGATTGATTTCTGTTTCTAGAATATTCTTTACCTCTGAGTTTAAACTAACTGGTCTGCAGTTAGTGGGTTTATTTCAACACATTTTTTCCAACAAGGAATAACATCTGTAACTTTCCAGCCCTCAAGCACATTCTGAATCTTTAGATGTTTCCATGATTATTGCCAAGGCAATAATCCAGGGAGCACTCCTTCTTGATGCACCTGCCAATTATTCCCGCTGTATTTACCATTTCCTACCTGCCAATCACTCTTGCCCTATAGGGTGTTCTCTTGCTGCCCTCTTTGGGTACCTAGATGTTGATGACGGTGCAGTTTGAGAATATAGGTGAATTCTGATGAAGAATCTCAGCCCAAAATGTTGAGTGTTTATTTCCCTCTGTGGATGCAGCTTAATGTACTGAGTTCCTCTCGCATTTTGTGCGTGTTGACTGATCAAAAAGGGCAACAGTGGCAGAGATTGGTTTCATCAGCATTGTATTTGAATGTTGTTAACAAAAACTGAGATAAATATGAGGTGATGGGGGAAGAAACAATCGCAGATCCTTGGGGATACAAGAAGTAGCACAAATGGTTATCTGAATAATGAAAATTAGTCTTGGGAGATTGGAAGATATGAGAGTTGATGTTATTGAATTGCTTAAGACCTGGATTGGACATGAAAAGATAGACGTTGAGATGTTTTGCACTATTGGGAGAAACTTGAATCAAAATCAGGTTTAATATCATAGGCATATGTTGTAAAATGTTTTAACTTTGCAGCAGCAGTACAATGCAATACATGACAACATAGAAAAACGACTGTGAATTACAGTATATTTCTGCAGCAGAGATGTGGTTTTTGAGGAGGATGCAAAGAATATCATGGATAAAATGAATATCTAACGAGGATGTCATGAACAGAGCAAGCACTAAAAAGAGAAATAATGTATGAGATCATGAAAAGGTAACATAACTTCATTGGACGTGATTAGGAAAGAGGAGTTAGAATGCCCGGTAATTATGGGAAAGATTGAAGGGAAGAAAGCAAGAGGAAGGCAAAGACAAATGATGATGGAGCCAGCAGCCAGAGAACTGTAAATGAATACCATTGAATTGATCCACTTGACCCGAAACAGGAGTGTGAGGGCCATGGCAGTCAAAACTCGTGGCACCGGATGATGATAATGCTGATGACAATTTAACTATTTTATATATATATATATCTCTCAAATAGTTAAATAAGTAGTGCAAAAACAGAAAAGTAGTGAGGTAGTGTTCATGGTTTCAATATCCAATCAGAAATCAGATGGTGGAGGGGAAGAATCTGTTTATAAATCATTGAGTGTGTGCCTTCAAGCATCTGTACCTCCTTCCTGATGGTAACAATGAGAAGAGGGCATGTTCTGGGTAGTGGGTGTCCTTAATGATGGATGCTGTCTTTCTGAGGTATTGCTCCTTGAAGGTGTCTTGGTTAACATGGAGGCTGGTGCCCATGATGGAGCTGACCAACTTTACAACTGTCTGCAGTTTACTACGATCCTGTGCAGTAGTGCAGGCAGTGATTCAGTCAGTTAGAATGCTCTCTGAGGTACACCTGTAGAAATTTTCAATTGTTTTAAGTGACATTCCAAATCTCCTCAAACCCCTAATGAAATATAGCTGTTGTCTTGCCTTCTTTATAGCTGCATTGATATGTTGGTACCAGGTTAGATCCTCAGAGATATTAACACCAAGGAACTTGAGATTGCTCACTCTCTCCACTTCCGATCCCTCTATAAGGATAATAAGGATGAGGGGGAAGCCATTTAAGACCAAGGTGCATAGGAATAACATTTTGCAGAAAATTGTGATATCCTGGAATTCTTTACACCACGGTGATGTTGAGGCTAGACCATTAGGGATATTTAAAGAGGAGGTATATTTTCAAAAGATCAGGGAATTAAAAGCTGCATTAAAGAAAAAGGTCTACATGCAACAGTGCATTAAAAATAGGGCAACGAGCACAGAAGAAATATCACACTGAGTGCCAAGGCAGGCTCAAAGTGTTGAATGGCTTACTCCAGTTCCTGATCTTATCTTCCAACAGATACGAATAAACAACTGCATTCCAACCCAGCTTGATAATGGTAAGGAGGTTTTGGAGGAAAAGGATGTGGTCAGCAATGTTGAAAATCCCTTAACAAGTTAATAATGTTGATGGATACATTGCCTTTGTGACTGCTATGTATAATTTCATGTTAATTTTGATAAGCAATCTTTCATAAGAAGGGTAAGAATAGCTACTTGATGAGAGGAATTCAAACATGTGGAGCTTACTGAGAGAAGTAGAGTTCTCTGATCCCCAAAACTTTGCTTCATGGTTTACTATTCAAACATCTGCTGCTTTATAGTGAAAGTCATTATTTCATTAGTTTGATACAACTGTTCATTAATATTTGATTAACATGTCTAAGATATCCATAAATATGCAACTGGAAACACAATATAAGTTAATTGATTATGCAAATTAATTTTCACAAGATGTATAACAATTTCAAAAATTACAATCCTTCCTCACAATTTACAGCAATTATTCTCTCCTTTAACTTAAAATGCATGCCACTGCCTGTTAAATTAAATGTAATGCTTAAAGCATAAGAGACCTTGGCTCTTCATATTAAGGGATACTACTTATACCTAGACGTTTCAAGTTCAGGTAAAAGTAGTTATTAAACAATGTCCTTTCACTCCATTTTCCAACAGTTGTTTAGTACATTCCACACAAGTACAAGGCCAGTTAAACTGATTGCACAAATAGATTTATATTAGTCCATTACCGGGTCTTCCGCAAAGTAAATGGTCAAAGGACAAATCTCTGCTACTCAAGATTATGTTTCAGGCTCTTACTTAGATGACAATGTCCCTAGATGCACATTTAGATGCACCCTCCATTGACAGAACGTCAGGCGCACCATCCTTTCCCCTTCTGGGAACAGGCACCAAACACACTGCCATCTCCCCCTTTGGGAACAGGCATTGGATAGACTGTCCTTTCCCCCATCTCTGGAACATAGCCCTCTCCCAAAAGATTGTGCTGTTTTGAGTGTGCAGAGGGCAGATGAGATCTCAACTGTCACACACACTCCCTGGGTCAGGAAAAGAGTGAAACTTCCTCTACTCCATCCCATCACACCCTTCCATGGGCAGATACGAGTGAAGCTCCCTCCACAGCAGCCCATCACACCCTACCAGGGTCAGATACAGAGTGAAGCTCCTTCTATTCTTGTCTCACTTTACAGAACATGGCAGGACAATGATCTCTTCACCTGTTCTTTGATGCACTGAGGAAACTTCTTTGTTATTGTTCATGATTTTTGTTGCTGAGTTCTTTACCAATATTAAACCCTGCGGGAAGAACTTCATCCCCCGATCGTACCCATTCCCTCCCTGCACTCTGCGATTCTGATCATCAGTCCCCTCCGCCCCTCCCCTTCTACTATTGTAACCACTGACCATCAACAGATCTTGACTGATTTGCACTTGCTCTAAACAAGTCTTCCTTTGCTGCAGGCTTACCCAAGTTCCGCTCTCATAGGATCTTGGGGACCAAGTGCATATTGCCCTGAAAATGGGTGCACAGGCTGAAGGTGGTAAAGGAGGAGGATGGCATGCTTGCCTTTATTAGTTATGTCTTTGAGCTAGGAGTCAAGAGGTTACAGTCTAGCTGTATAAAATTCTGCTTCTGGAGCATTGCATTCAATGCTAGTCGCTCCACTGTAAGTAAGGATGTGGAGGCTTTGGAGAGAGTGCAGTAGAGGTTCACCAGGATGCTGTCTGGACAAGAGAGCATTACCCACAAGGAGAAGTTGTACAACTCGGGTTGTTTTCTCTGGAGAAATGAAGACTAAGGGGAGACCGAATAGAATCATACATATACTGTAGAATAGTAGGGATGTTTGTGAGGGTAAGTGTGCAGGTGATGGCGTACAGAGGCTGGGACTGCACCATCGCCAATATCGCCCTCACCACCAGGACCAGGATGTGTCCCACACATCTCGTGTGAACTCATCCCTCTCACCTTAAATGCACGATAACCGGAGAAGGTTAGATCAGACTAACACCAGGAGCACCATGCACTGCTCTCATCTTTGTATCCTTCAGTTACATTAACACTGGGAGCGCCGTGCACAGTTCCCACCTCCATAAACTAGATTCAGACCCACAATGGGAACATCATGTACAGTTCCCACCTCTGTATCCCTGGGTCAGAACCACAATGGGAGCATTGTGCACAGATCCTGTCTCCATGTTCCCTGGTAAAAACCACAACAGGAGCACCACTCACATGTGAGAATTCTGGAATTTTTGTTTGTACATTCTAACCTTACCCCTTTCTTCCTTCCTCTCCTGCAACTCACTGACAACACTCTACCAATTTCTGTCATCCCTGAGATGGTCCCTGGCACAGGATTATTCTCCTACTCTGCTCCAATTCCTTTTGGCTGTTATCTAGTGGCCATTTTATTGGAGGGTGCATCCAGGTCCTAGTTTGGATAGGACTGTAGTGTTGCTGGGGTCCCATGTCTTGATGACGAGGAGGAAAGTGGTTCTCATCGTCTTCCTGGTCCTGATGGTGAAGATGACACTGGCAACAGTGCAGTCCCAGCCTCTGTATGCCATCACCTGCGTCGTTACCCTCAGCAACATCCATACATCCCTCAGGAGTTCCAAGATCCTGGGATATCTGCAGTTGTGTTTCAGGCCTTGCCCGGCGTACAACAGACTTGCCTTTGACATGGCAACCAGTCACTGGCAAGGCTTGCCCCTCCGTATCCGTGCCTGGGATGGTGCTCACCATCTGAGGACACACTGAGGTGCATGGCGGTGGGCCTAAACCCAGGCCTGACTGAGGAGGCAACCCAAGTCAGCAATGGGATCAGACAAAAGATCAGAGCCAGGTCTTCCCCAAGTCGCAACAGCAGCCACAAAGTCAGCTGCAGACTAGGCAGTCCTCTCCTCTCTTTCCACGACTGGATAGGCAGCTGGTGTGCATGCTCCAAGCCAATCCAGATTACTGAGCCACCGTCTACTTCACCAGAGGAATGAAGATGTCGCAGAGGCTGTTGTGGGAATCTGAAAGGAGAGGATAGAAGACCTTGGAAGAAAGGGATGGGAAAGGAAAACCAGGGGGAGATGGGCAGGTAAGGAAGTAAGGAGAGAGAGGGAAACAGGGATGGGGAACGGTGAAGGAGAGGTGGTGGGAGGGGGGTTTCCCTAGCCACAGGGACCACTGAATGATAGCAGTGGATGGGGGGGGGGAGGTGGGATGGCCAGTATAAAGAGGTGAGGGGAAGGAGAAGAGCAAGAGCTGGTGTGCTCTCGATGGATCCAGGTGAGGAGGGATAGCAGGCAGATAGAGGAGGTTACAGTGGAAGTAACAACAGAAGCTGGGCTGTGATGGATGATGATGGGAGTCTGATAGGAAAGGAAAGTGGAGCAGGGAACCAGACTGTTATGAGTGATGGACAGACCTGATGGAAAATGGGGTGCAGAGTTAACCATTCCCCTCCCCCCGAGAACTATGAACTATTGCTGTTGCTTTGCTGCTAATGAGAGAGAGAGAGATGAAGCACAGAGGCAGGAACATCTACAGATAAGAGGGAGAGAGAGAGACTGTTGATTTATTGGATTTTGACTCTTCCTGTTGTTACGTACTCGTGACACATGACAGTGGAGCCCTTGTCACATGACTGGGGTTGAAGCTATACTGGACTTGAGGTTATGGTCGTGAGATGGTGGAATGACGTCATTTTCCCGCCAGTAGAGATCATGTGACAGGTTTTTTTTCAGGTTATAAAAGGTAGACCCCACCCTGTGAGGAGGGGCAGTTCGTGGCTGGATTTGCCAAGTTGACTTCATGCCGCTGCGTGTTTAAAAGATGACGCAGTTTAGTTGAAGGATGAAGTTTTTATTTAATGCCTAAAGTTTAAAAGGTCATTGCCAGCAGGTTCTTTATGATTCTGCTAGTTCGAGACAGTGGAGAGTGAAGATTGGAAGTTCAGAAGTTAAAGATCGAGGAGAATCGCTTTCTACGGTGAAACAGGGGCGACCTTTGTTTGATCCTTATTTGGAAGGATTTCGTTGACTATCTTTGTGTTAATCCCTAGGTTTAAGTAGAAAGGATTGAAGGTAGTGGAGAAGGAAAGGTCAGTGCCTTTAAGCCGTTCTGTTTCGTGAATTCTTCGTGGGAAGTTCGATGTCGGGGATCGAAGCAAGCGACGTGAAAGAGAATTTAAATCGTCTTATAAAGTCTCTCCTTTTAAATGAACTGTGAGCATATCGAACTTTTGGCAATAAGACTTTAAAGAACTGTTTTTGCAATATCACTTTAAGAACTGTTTTTGCAATATCGCTTTAAGAATTGTTTGGGTTGCCGCTCAGCAGCTGTTTCCGGTTGCGTCAGTGTTTGTTTACTTTTGGGGGGTTTGTTTCCTGTGTTTAATAAACGTGTTGTTTGTTATAAAAAACCCTTGCCGAACTCATATATTTATTGTTGCCTGAATACGTAACATTAAATATGGGGGCTCGTCTGGGGGTGAATCGTTTGAGTTTAAATGCTTGCTAACTTTTATATCGGTGTTTTGGAAATGGGGATTACTCGGTTCTTTTGTTTGGCTTGTTGTGGTATTCGGCAGCAATGAATATTGATGAGTTTCTGGCTTCGCCAGCTGCGGAGGTGTTGGCGAAGGCGAAGAAAACTGAGGTGTTTGAGATAGCTAGTAGATTGCAACTTAAAGGTATTTTGCAGACTACATCTAAGGCTGTGATACAGAGAAAAATCGCGTCACACTATGTGGTCTCGGGTGTTTTTGATGATTCGGTTTTAGAGTCGTTTCCAATAAGTAATCTGGAGATGCAGTTGCAAATTGAACAAATGAAATTGGAGAGGTGTAAATTGGAGGCGGAACAAAAGCAGAGAGAATTTGCATATGCAATGGAGGAATTAAGGTCTGGAAATCAGTCTTCTGGTTCTAAAAAACCGTTTGTTGCTAGTCAAGAAATTAAATTGGTCCCTCCATTTAGTGAAACAGAAGTGGAAAGGTATTTTCAACATTTTGAAACTATTGCTCGGATGTCAGAGTGGCTGAAAGATAAATGGTCAGTGTTGTTACAGAGTGTAATTAAAGGCAAAGCACAACAAGTTTACACAGCTTTAACAGCTGCACAAGCACTTGATTATGATATTGTAAAGAGGCATATCTTAAACGCATATGAGTTAGTCCCAGAAGCATATAGGGAAAGATTCAGAAGTTTGAAAAAGTCTGTGGAAAAAACTTATGTGGAATTTGCCTATGATAAAGCTATGTGTTTTGAGAGATGGGTTTCTTCTAAAAATGTTAATGGGGACTATGATACATTGAGAGAGCTGATTTTAATGGAGGAATTTAAAAGAAGCATTCCTGTTGAAGTAAGGACCTACTTAAATGAGAAGGATACTGATAAATTGCAGGACTGTGCTAGATTAGCTGATGAGTATGTTTTAATCCATAAGAATAAATTTCCTCAGGGCAGAAATTTTAAGAGGAAAAATAACATGCAGACTCAAGGTAAATCAGAAATTAAATCAGAAGTTAATGAGAAAGGAAAGCCTGTGAAGGAAAGACAGTTTGGTCTTATTTGCAACTATTGTAAGAAGCCTGGCCATGTAATAGCTAACTGTTTCAAATTGAAAAAGAAAGAGAAGGAAGCAGTTCCAGATGCTTGTGTGCAACATACTGAAGCACCTGTAAAGTTACAGGGTTTGATAAACACAAATGAGGCTTTGTTAGAGTCTGACCAAGTTAGAAAGGGACATGATCATTTTATAACTTAAGGGTTTGTATCCTTGAAAGAAGGATCTACTCTGGTGCCAATAAAAATCCTTAGGGATACTGGTGCTTCTCAATCACTGATGTTAGACAGTGTGTTGAAGTTTAATGAAGAGTCTGATACTGGTGAGGTAAATTACATAAGAGGTGTTGGAAGTGATTTTATGCCTGTACATTTACATAAAGTAAATTTAAAGTCAGGGTTAGTTACTGGATTTGTTAACGTAGGATTACAGCATAGCTTACCTGTGAAGGGTATTTCTTTATTGTTAGGTAATGACTTGGCAGGTGGATAAGTTTTTCCTGAAGTGCATTTGACAATGGAGTCAGAGGAACCAGAGTTGAATTCTAACACAGATTCTTCCTGTGTTGTGACTAGAGCTATGGCTAAAAAGATTGATGCGCAGAATGAGGTTGTTACTCAGGACTGTTTAACTCAGGATTCGAGTTTTGAGGATGTGTCAGAGACTTTCTTATCTTCGTTGTTTGAACAAGATTCTGGGAGTAAGTCTGACTATAAAGATTTATCTTTGTCTCGGAAGGAGATGATAGCAGAGCAGAATAGAGACTCTGAGATTATAAAATTAAGAGAGCAGGTTTTACTAGATTGTGAAATTGATAAGGTGCCAGTAGGATATTACTTGCAAAAAGGAGCGTTGATGAGGGTGTGGAGATCGCCTACAATTCCTGCAAGTGAGGATTGGAATGTTGTTTACCAGGTAGTTGTTCCAAAAGTTTATCGAAATGAGATTTTGACTTTAGCTCATAGTGTGCCTTTAGGTGGACATCAAGGGGTAAGAAAAACTGTGGACAAGATTTTAAAACATTTTTACTGGCCTGGTCTAAGAAAAGATGTGGCGATGTTTTGTAAAACGTGCCATACTTGTCAAATTGTGGGTAAACCAAATCAGGTTACGCCAGTAGCTCCATTACAACCTATCCCAGCATTTGGTGAACCATTTTCTAAAGTTATTGTAGATTGTGTTGGTCCATTACCAAAGACAAAAACTGGTTATCAGTATTTGTTGACTATCATGTGTACTTCATCTAGGTTTCCAGAGGCAGTACCACTTAGGAATATAAAAGCTAAGACTGTGACAAAGGCCCTTATAATTTTTTTTTACTTATTTTGGATTACCTAAGGAGATACAAACTGATCAAGGCAGTAATTTTATGTCTGGATTGTTTCAACAGATAGTTTATAAATTGGGAGCTAAGCAAATCACTTCGTCTGCATACCATCCAGAATCGCAGAGTGCCTTGGAGAGGTTTCATTCTACCCTCAAGAATATGATTAGGACATTTTGTGTGGAAAATGAAAGTGACTAGAATGAGGGTATAAACTTACTTTTATTTGCAGTAAGGGAATCGGTACAGGAATCTTTAGGTTTTAGTCCATTTGAACTTGTGTTTGGGCATAGAGTTAGAGGACCTTTAGCTTTATTGAAAGAACAGTGGATTAGTAAGGAAGTACACACTAATTTGTTGGACTATGTGTTGAAATTTAAGGACAGGTTACATAAAGCTTGTAGCTTAGCTAAGGAAAATTTAAAGTTGGCTCAGGAGAAAATGAAGACTTGGTATGATAAAGAAGCTAGGATGAGGGTGTTTAAGCCTGGAGATAAGGTGTTGGTTTTTTTCCCAGTGCAGACAAATCCTTTACAAGCTAGATTTCATGGTCCTTATGAAATTGTGTCTAAAATCAATGATGTGGATTACGTGATAAAAACTCCAGATCATAGCAGGTCAACACAACTTTGCCATATAAATATGTTGAAACCATATTTTGAGAAACAATCTGATACTGTGACTGTTGTGGTTAGTGAGAATGAGTTTGATTTAACTAGGAACATGGTAGATGATTCATCTGACTTTCATTCTAAATCCAACATTGTTTCTGTCAGGTTACCAAATTCAACCATTCTGGAAAATATTGATGAAAAATTAGCACATTTACAGTTAGAGCAGAGACAACAGATGAAGGAGTTAATTTTTAAGTATAAGGAGTTGTTTCCAGATGTTCCGAGAAGGACTACTATAGCTTCACATGATGTAGATGTTGGAGATGCCAAACCTATTAAACAACATCCAGATAGGATGAACATGGAAAAATGTGAACTTGCTGAGAAAGAAATTGAATATATGTTAGAGAATAATAGCATTAGACATTCTAACTCGAATTGGAGTTCGCCATGTGTTATGGTGCCAAAACCAGATGGTAGTATTAGGTTTTGTACAGATTATAGGAAAGTGAATGCTGTAATGAAAACAGATGCATATCCAATTCCTAGAGTAGATGATTGTGTAGGTAAAGTTGGAAAAGCAAAGTTCCTTACAAAGACTGATTTATTGAAAGGGTATTGATTGGTATGTTCCATTAACGGACAGAGGTAGAGAGATTTCTGCATTTATAACTCCATCTGGGTTATATGAGTATAATGTTCTTCCATTTGGGATGAAGAATGCCCCAGGTACTTTCCAGAGGATGATTAACTTTGTGATTCAGGGATTGAAAGATACTGATGATATTGATGATTTAGTGACAGGAAATGATACTTGGGAAGCACACATTATTGCGATGGAGAAATTGTTTGAAAGGCTTTCAAAAGCTAACTTAACTATTAATTTATCTAAGAGTGAATTTGGACATGCCACTGTGACTTACCTTGGTTATGTTGTGGGTCAAGGTAAGGTAGCTCCTGTTCAGGCAAAAGTTCAGGCAATTTTAGAGATTCCCACTCCAACGGGGAAAAAGACTCTCAGGAGGTTTTTGGGAATGGTAGGATATTATCGGAAATTTTGTAAGAATTTTGCTATTGTTGCCCTTCCATTAACTAACCTTCTGCGGAAGAATGAGAAGTTTGTGTGGACGGTGCCTTGTCAAGAAGCATTTGAAAAATTGAAAACAATGATATGTCAACAACCTGTGCTTAAGGCACCTGACTTTGGAAAACCTTTTTCATTGGCTGTGGATGCTAGTGATGAGGCTGCAGGAGCAGTATTAATGCAAAGGAATGAGGGTGATGAGGTTGATCATCCAGTAGCTTACTTTTCTAAGAAATTTAATAAGTATCAAAGAAACTATTCAACAATAGAGAAAGAATTGTTATCTCTTGTTTTAGCTTTGGAATATTTTGAGGTATATGTTGGTACAACTCAAAAACCACTTATTGTTTACACTGATCATAATCCGTTAGTTTTTCTGAGTAAGATGAAAAACAGAAGATTATTAAATTGGAGTTTGATGTTACAAGAGTACAATATTGTGATAACTCATATTAAAGGTAAAGATAATGTGGTTGCTGATTGTCTATCTCGATGTTGAATGTACACTGTAATTTTTTTTTATGGAGTGATTTTTTTTCTCAATTGTAACACTCCTACTGTATTGTGAGTTATAAGCTGTTATATGATGGTGTTGTGTATTGTGTATGTTATAAAATTTATACCTTTGTTTTTCTTGTAAGCAATTGTTAAAAAATTTTGTTCTTGTCAGACCAAAAATGTTTTTTTGGATGGAGGTGTTACCTACTCGTGACACATGACAGTGGAGCCCTTGTCACGTGACTGGGGTTGAAGCTATACTGGACTTGAGGTTATGGTCTTGTGATGGTGGAATGATGTCATTTTCCCACTAGTAGAGATCATGTGACAGGTTTTTTTTACAGGTTATAAAAGGTAGACCCCACCCTGTGAGGAGGGGCAATTCGTGGCTGGATTTGCCAGGTTGACTTCATGTCACTGCGTGTTTAAAAGATGATGCAGTTTAGTTGAAGGATGAAGTTTTTATTTAATGCCTAAAGTTTAAAAGGTCATTGCCAGCAGGTTCTTTACGATTCTGCTAGTTCGAGACAGTGGAGAGTGAAGATTGGAAGTTCGGAAGTTAAAGATCAAGGAGAATCGCTTTCTACGGTGAAACGGGGGCGACCTTTGTTTGATCCTGAGTTGGGTACATCAGGATGAGAGACTTAGAATCCAGAAGACCACATTAATGATCACGCACAAATCCTGCCAAAATAGTGAATTTAAATTCAATTAATTAAATCAATTTTAAAATTAATGGTAATCACCTGGTTAACTCATGGCCATTAGAGAAAGAAATTTCCTTTTGATTCATTCCAGACTTTATGTGACTCCAGAAAAAATCAATATGGTTCTCACTTCACTGCCTGGCAAGCCACTTGATTAAGGGGGCACTAAAGGTTTGCTCTGTGGCTCAATAAACTGAAGATATTGGGCTTCACAGCTCATTTCAGTCTGGAAATGGTTACTGACAGAGAATAAGGAGAGTTGCATTTTTATACTGTAGTACAGAATCAAAATTTACCTGTCTGAATTAATGTAGATTTGTTTTTTTCTCGCCTACCCCCAAGTGCTCACAATTAAACAAATAGAATTAATAATAAAGCAATTTGCATAACCTATTTCTACACATACACATTGAGTTACAATTTGCAGGGAGAGTCGATACAGTATTAAGCAGCAGTGTGGCGTAAGGGAGATGCAGAGAGATGACAGAGGATGTAGACAGGCTGTGTGAATGGACAAGGACAGGTAGATGGAATATAATGTGGTAAAGAGCAGGGTTCTCCACCGTGATAGGAAAAAAAAACAGAAAGGCAGTGTCATTTTGAAGTGGTGACAGATTGAAAGGTGTTGATGTTCAGGGGGAACTGACTGTCCTTGTATATGAATCACATAAAGAACGCAGGCTGAGTATAGGTTCGTACCTTTTGCAGGAGGGGTACAGTACAGATAATGTGCTGGTTCACTGTTTTATTGGTCAACAGTGACCTTGGTTGTAGTGAGGACTAGGCCTCAAACCGTGATGTTTCCTGTTTTCATTGCCGAGGAGGAAGGCATCAGAGCCGGTGTGCTCCATCAGAACACCAGAGGCAGTATGGCGCAGCATCCATGCTGGTGTTGGTGCTGCCCCCAGTGTTCGCTTGGCAGAAAACAAGATGTACTGTGGCCAACTGCAGACTGCTGGAACATCCATGGACTCATGGACTTACACTATATATTTTTGTGCGTCGCTGTAGTTTACCGCTATGTGCTATGTGTGCCTTGTGCTGTGTGTGTGACTGTTGGTACTGTGTTTTGCACCTTGGAACCAGAGTAATATTGCTTCATTTGGTTGTATTCATGGGTATTCAAGTATGGTTGAATGACATTAAACTTGAATTTGAATTACAGTAAAAGCAATTTTCATCAACGATTTTAGAGTATACATTAGTATTCCAAATATTCCCTATTTCATCGCTTTTTCACCTTTCAGAGAGATGGATAGGCTTGACACAGTGGTATCTGCTTCTCAACATCAGGCTGAATGTCACTCATAGGAAACTCCGATTCCCACGTTTAGCAATTTGCAGTCTGTTTCATTGTTTTGAGAGAAGTTGGTAATTGTACTGAAACTGTACTCTACAAATTATAATATTACAGAAAATCTTGACCTTTTTCCACAATTCAGGATTGTGCTCAGGGATTTTCTTCTGCAACCAAAAGTCTTGATACTATTTTTAAAAACTTGGCTTTAGCTCATTTTGTACCGAGATTAGTTCTTCCTCCATCCTTCCTGTTAATTTCTCGCTATATGTATACAGGAATGGATTTATTACCCTATCTGGAATTTGGATCAGGAGAAAATCCTGAAATATCTCTAATACATCTTTAAGCAGCTCACCCAAATGGGGATATTATACTTGAAGGTCACCATCTTTCTCACCCACCTCAGAGAGGCTTGGAAATTGGAAAAGGTTGCAATGGCCAATGTGATACTTAAATAGGGTTACATGGAGAGAAAAGTGGAGATGACTGATTTGACTTTCAGAAGATTCACATCATTTCCTTCAAATTGAAGATTTATTTCATAAAAGTTTCCAAATAATTATGACAAGTAAACAATGTCCTAACTTACTTATAGATAGAAGCATTCAAGTCTTCAAAGAGTTTTATCACAGTTTGAAAAAGTGCTTAAAAGTATCTCAAGCAGTTTCCTTTTCAGAGCCATCTAACTTCTGTGTGCAACAGCAACTGTCCAAACTGTTATTCATTCTCAGTACAGAGCTTTTGAAATAATCCAGAATTCAGAGCATGGGACTTAACTTTATTTACAGCTGTGATAACAGTATTTAATGATTTATGCAGCCAATCACTTAGGTTTTTTACAACAAGTTGTTGTCTATGAAATACACACTGGATGGTAAATATGTTCGATACAGCTTTTTTCAAGAAAATAATGACCCATCGGTGGCATTCTGACATTGATGGTGCCCCACCTGTTGCACAAGCAAGAAAATGTCCGTTTGGAAAAATTGTTCAACAGTTCAAAATATTGAATCTCCTTCATATCCATCTCGAGTCCCCTTGCAAATAACAACACTTGAACCACGCTTTCGTCTTCTACGAAGTGAGCATAAGCAAGAAGCAAAGATTCCTGGCCTGGCACAGTTGACTCATTCAGCTGCAAAGTAAATTCTGTTGTCTTGTCCTAAGTATGTTGCACAATGTGTCTTCCACATTCTCTGACATTTCATGTATTTGGCTTTGAAAAGAGTTGTCACTGAGCAGAATCGCTTTAATTATTTGATCTCAGATTCAGATTATTGTCATTTATAAACCACAAATACATTACAGTTAAAAATGAGACAAAGTTCTCCGGAATGATGTAACAAAAAAGCACTAAACAGACCACACAAGAAAAAACACATAATGTTTGGTAATCCCCAATCCAGAGCCCGGAGAGGCTGCTGCGTATCAGTATCACGCTACTGTCTTAGCACGTTCCCCGGAAAGGAACTACAAACCCATCAGACAAAACTAAAGCTACAAGACCTACACAAAGCCACATAGTTACATATAGTTACAGTTAACATATAGTTTCAACAGTGAAGACAATACCATAATTGATAAAAGACTAACTGACACAGACCACATAATTATAACACATAGTTTCAACAGTGCAAAGCAATGCCATAATCTGATAAAGAGCAGTCCATGGCACGGTTTAAAAGAAAGTCTCAAAGTCCCGACAGCCCATCATCTCACGCAGACGGAAGAAGGAAGAAAAACTCTTCCTGCCATGAACCAACAGCGCCGCAGCTTGCCTGGAGCCAACTCTGGGAGGCCCGACCACAGTTAACTCTGAGTCCGTCCAAAAACTTTGAGCCTCCGACTAGCCTTCCGACACCAAGTACCATCTCTGCTGAGCGCTTCGACCCCGACACCAGTCGCCAAGCAACAGGCAAAGCCGAGGATTCGGGGCCTTCCTCTCCAGAGATTTTTCCGATTGCACAGTAGCAGCGGCAGCGAAACGGGCATTTCAGAAGTTTCACCAGATGTTCCTCCGTGCTTCTCACATCCGTCTCCATCAAATCAGGATTGTACACGGCATCCTACTTGACAGATTACAGATATTCATTCCAAAGAGGCCGCTGCGCGCTGCGTCGCACCGCCATCTTGCATCTGGTGACTCATCTGCTGACTTATGCAAAACCATACTCAGAGCTTCCCTTAAATCTGGCAGAATCTGTCCTTCTCCAATTGTATGGGGCTTTCCAGATTTAGTGATGAACAATGAAATGCTATATGAACCATCACTGTTTTGTTGGGAAGTGCTGGCAAATATGTTTTGAAGTATTTTCCATTTCTGAAAATTTTCGCAAAGTGACTGAAAATAAGCCAATTTCTTGTTTTCCTTATCAGAGTGTATTCTCTTCAAATATTCAAGGAGCCTAGAATGGTTTCATTGCCTCATTAGCTGCCGTTGATTACTTGGTGCTGGTATAAATCCATATTTCAGATACTCCAAACTATACACTTCCTTTTACTTTGCTCTGCTTCTGCCATTTTCATTATGGATTACAAGATTTTCAAGATTTAAGATTCATTTATTATCAAAGAATGTATAAATCATACAATCTTGAGATTTGCTTGCTCACAGGTAGCCACAAAGCAAGAAGCCCAAAAGAACCAGAGTAAAGAAAGAAGAAAAAAATAAATGACCAACACTCGATGCACAACTGAAAACAAAATCATGTAAACAATTGCAGCGAACAGCAACATTCCGAACCAAAATTGAGTCCTCAGATCCAAACCCCCAGGACAGCCGGAGTAGGCCCAAAGCCTCACTAATCAGTTCATCATATTAGTGAGCACAGAGCACAACAGCCAGCGCCGTCTTCATAGCCTCAGCGCCATGGAGATGACTATTGTGGAAAACAAGCAAAATCAGTTTTTGCTTCCAACCCTGACACCCTGCCTTTTCAAGCTATCTGGGTTAGCATTTAAATTGACCCAACAATGGAACAGTGAAAGGCTCCGGCACCCTGGAGAGAGAAGTGAAGATCGCATAATGTGAGCGAAGGTTCATAAAGTGGGGCAGCGATATCTTGGCTGGGCAGTGAGCTAGACCATCCAAAAAGGGCAGATTCTGAACTTTACTCCATTGAACACCATGCCCTAATTCACAGGATTTGAATCGCTTAGTGATTAGAGTGTGGGAATCATACTAGTTAATTCTGTGCTTCAGTAGTTAACGGCAATAATGGCCCAGAAATAACAAAAGTTTCTTCAGTCGAGATTTCTCATGACATCCAGAATACAAAAATGTCACATTGCTTTTCAACAGCTATAACTCACTTCAAGCAAAGTTCAAGAGAATGCTGGATTAGCAAGAAATGAGGTGTTTACATGATCATTGTAATCAATTATGAGGCACTGAGGAACAAATGCTTACAATAAGTAATTAATTTCTTAAATTAAGCTGTAATCCCCCAGCTGTCCCCAATTACTACTGAGCACCCGCACCCCCCCTTTATCTTTATCTCCCCCCTTAGAACTCTCATGGCTGGGTGGGGTGGGCAATGTCACCCACTTTGGGTACCACTGGTGTATACCAACTATAAATGTACTGCAGTTAGTCTAACAGCCTTTATAAAATCCATGACCTCTATCACAAGGTAGGAAAAGGGCAGCAGGTGAATGGGAGCACCGTCTGAAGATTCCCCTCTGAGGCCTATGCCATCCTGATTTGGATGTATAGCTTCATTACAGCTGAATCCAAATACTGGAAGTCTACCCAACATACAGTGGCAGTAACTTCCCCAGGAAGGTTCATACAATTCACAGCTACTTCTTAAGGGCAATTGGGGTAGGCAATAAATAATGGACAAAGACTTTTAGATACCAAAAAATTAATGACAAGAACAAAATTTATGGGCTGTGGTAGTCCATTACGCTCAAAGAAATTTCAAGCATGCAATAGGATATAGAGAAACCAAGGCAGAATGAAATGAGGCAAAAGTGATGCAGCCCAAAACCGAGAATAGAATGAATCAGAAACGGGAATTACAGAAAAGATTATGGCAAAACAAGGTGAAAGACCTCCAAGCACAAAAAGACAAAACATTAGAGAAACTCACAAAAAGCAAGTTAAAATGACTGAACCTGCAGGCTACAGCGGGGGTGGGGGGGTCCACTGTACATTTTGAATTTAAAATTCAGTTTTCCTATGAGTTGTATATAGAACAACGGGAAATCTGTATTGAGTCAAGTAATAAACTAGATGCAATTGAATATTGAAAATCTTGAAGATAAACTTTGAAAAAATGCTAGCATCTTATCTGAAAGACATATTTACCTCAAAATAACCTCAGAGTTTGCTAATCTGTATAAAATGCAGGCATATAGTGATCTCATCTGTTTATTTACTTTATTTTGCAGTAGCATAATCAGGTCTTCACAATGTAATTGCAAATTTACAAAAGGGCATCACACCATTTCACCCAATCAGTGGTACAAAGTCTGTTTTACCAGTTACAATACAAGAATTTCCAGGATTCCTAATGTCATTATATTAGTGGATCCCTGACAGTACTGCACAGAAATAAAACCAAATGGCCATTGTCCCTTCCCCTTCTCCGTGTTCTTCAGGGTCTCTATGAACTCTAGGAGATGGTGTGTCATACCAACCACCATGTTCCCATGGAACCTAATATTTCTATGCCTTTCCAAGCAAACTTTAAGCTCACTGCATGTTTTTCTTTTTCTCTTTGCTTTTCACCACTCGCTAACATCCACCCCACATTATATCTTCTTCCTTTGTTCTTAGAGCTACAATCCTTGGTTAACACCAAATCCATAGATTCTGTGTTCTCTCACTTAATCATTTTGAACATGCTGCTAAATTCATGTTGATCTACTGCAGTATAGTAGAGCTCCAGAACATCCAGCTGGAATGCTGGCAATCTCCATCCTACCAGTGTCTGTGAAAGTTTTGGCTGCCACGAAACCACAACAAGCAGTATTCCCAAATGTGCACTACCCCTTTCTCAGTGTTACCTCCAGCTAACACTGATTATGACCTGCTGCACATTTTCATCTTTAAAAGGGCAATGCATACAAATTAAATATGCAGAGAAGGCATATCTTTATGAAACAAAGTACAGTCATTTCCGTTTGCACAGAATAATGGAAAGGGATGTGGATTTCTGTTTTTTTCTAAAGCAGTTCTCCCCAGACGAAAGCTTATTAAAAACCTTTCAACATACTGTCAGAGTAACTTGCATTCACTCTTATTAAGCAGACATGATGTTCTAGGCAAAATGGTATAGACTACCTTCTTTCCATGAAACAGTGAATCCTTCATCTTCTTAGAAGTGCCAGTGGAGATTAAGTTGAAATGCAAATATAGAGACAAAAAATTGACAAAAAAAAAACTCTAAATTCAGGCACTTCATCTCAGAAAAACTCTATGCCCAGTACAGCCAATAATTACTCAGCAAACCAATGGAACTATATACAGAGTGATATTTTTAAAGTAGCAACAAATTGCACAATTCTAATGAATCTTCAAGCTCCAAATGGCAGTGTTCTTTCAGGCAGAAAATAAATTCTAATTCATGAGCAAAAAGAAGCTGAAGAGAAATATATTCAGCATTCCGAAACAGTTCAATTGTAAATTGCTTCAGCTCAAACTCAAGGTTCCATTCAATCACACTGTGTTATCATGAAATTTTCCATGGTATGTGGTAACTTATTTGGTGAGTTCACTGCAGGAAGCTGGAAATCTAGCTTCATTCTTCATTTATTTTATGTTTCATGCCTTTAATATTTGATTCAAAGTAATAGCTCCCTCTGAGATAGTAGCACAGATTGACAGCTCTCACAAAACCCTATATACTTAGTGTGCGATGACTGCTGATTGCATTACAGATTATTCAGACAAACTGGCAAACTACTGCTGTAATATCCCCAGCCTGAAGATAACAGAAAGAATATGAAAACCAGCAAAAGAATTTATTTGCAGGTTTGATCAACTTTTAATCTACAAACAATGCAATAATATTTATGGAAAAATAAAGAAATGAGCATTTAAACAATAGAGCAAACACCTTATTATGCCATAAGTAGTTTATTAGAAGCAGCATACTGTATTTCCCTCTACATTTGGAAGCTACAGACATAAGTAAGAAATATTTCCAATCAAAACATTTTCTCTGTAGGAGATAAGTTCACAATGAATTCTTAAAAGATACAGCTCTGTAGCTTGCTGACTCTCAACATCCTCTTTCATCTACAGATAGTAATTTCAGATGATTTAGATAAAACTAGCCTAGTCAGAGCAACCAGTGGCCTGATTTAAATTCAGATTTTATTGCCACTCATTCCTCACAACAGGTTGAAAGGAACTGATCTCTTAATCATATTGCTCCAGTGATTGCCAGGATAAAATGCATTTTAATTGAACAAAGTGGAATTATTAAATCTTTTCTTTGTAATTACTTCAAATCTGATCGAAGTGAAGATTCCAATAGTTGTCCACACTACCAGGATAACCTTATTAACAGCACACTTCAGCTAAAATTCATCCTTAAAATATATAACCCCAATCACACTGTTGCTGCTAAATCAAGAGATTCTAATCCCCCTGAAATACTTGGCTCTACATTAAATGCCATCTAGTGAGAAGCTGTGTATTTTTAAACCTTCAGGAAGTAGGCTTATTTGATTCCATGACAAACTCATTCTTTGAGATTAAGAAAGATAGTGAAAAAATGGTCGGCATAAAATAGAGTATGCCATGCTTGATCAACATTTCCTGATTCTTACAAGTACTAACAGAAATATCAGTCAGGGTGATGTCACTGATGCTGTGCTTAAAGGCTTACAAAAAAGGCCTTTGATCAAAGTTACTGCACTATAGATTCAGAACACATGAAGTCAGGAGACAACTAGCAAAACAAAACCACAAACTACTAAGGGAACAAACTCAGTGCCTCAATTAGCCTTTATGGAGACAGAGGGATAGTCGATGTTGCAGGTTGAGACCCTTCATAAAGATTGAGAGTATAGAGGGAAGGTAGCAGCATAAAGAAATCACATGGAGGGGAGGTGTGAGTCAGGGACAAGATGAGGTTGGTCAAATGGAACCGGATGAGGGAGATAGAGGGAGGTAGCTTTGAAACTGAGGCTGGTGGGTGATGATAGAAGTACATTTTTAAAAAGCAATAAATTGGATGACATAATGGGTATTGGTATATTGTTGTACCAAGATACAGTGAAAAGTTTGTCTTGTATACTATTACAGAGATCAAACCATT
Organism: Hypanus sabinus; assembly: GCF_030144855.1. Lineage (NCBI taxonomy): Eukaryota > Metazoa > Chordata > Chondrichthyes > Myliobatiformes > Dasyatidae > Hypanus > Hypanus sabinus. Next base: position 34,206,979 of record NC_082728.1, read on the forward strand.
ATACAGTGCACTGAGCTAAACACTGAAACAATAGGTTTCATGCAAGATAACGCTGATCCTCTGAAATGTGGTCAAAACTGCATTCAAAAGGCAAATGGACACCAATGCATTCTTCACATCCTTAATGATGAAAGGACTTGGAGGAACTCCCAGCCTCTGACCAATTTATCCACAGCATTTAAATGACTGGTCCAACTAAGCTTTTGCTCCATGAATATCTCCACAAAATTGACACTGGGTAATCCAGTAATGCAACTGAACATCAGAAAAATATTTCCTTTGCTGATAAACAGTCATTGCCTGACTCTTGTGTAGTGTACATTTTTCTGGCCACTCACCAGTTGAAGCCTGGGACGGTGTCCAGGCCTTTTTCAACGTGGGCATGAACTAGTTCATTACCAGCTGAGATGCAAGTGAAACAGGACACTCTGAAACACATGGACAAAGGCTTCCAGCAAATATTGGAGTCTGGAGCTGTTAAACCAATGATAAAGGCATCAGAGTATAATGTGGGGAGAAACTGAATCATACTGGCTCACATTCATTGGAGCAAAAAAAAGGGCTGCTGGAGGAAGTCAGCAGCTGTAGAGGAAAACTGACAGAGTGTACCGAATATCGTGGCCACTGAGTGCATCTCGACATTTCAACACAAATACAGCAAGCAACAGCATAAGAGTTTTAACGCTATTATTTCAAATACTTGTCGAACCAATATTACTGAGGTCAAATTTTCATCATGTGATATTCATTATGATAATTGCAATCATTACTCACAGAAACGAAAGCGCAACAATTTCACCACATAATTGCAGTGACTGAGCACCAGCCACGGGGCATTTAACAAGATAAATATCATATATAGAAATAAAATGCTGATATCTTCGCTGAGCATTAATCTCACGTCTTGTCATTCCACTGCAGATTCACTGTTATTATGAGAGTTGCAATGAGCCTAATAATGATTTTTGGTATGTGGTACAGCTCTATACTCTACTTGACTTATTTTTATTTTGACATACTCTTTCCTGGCTATTTCTCAACAGTTTAGTAATAAATACATAGGAAGTGCAGACAGACAATAATTCTAGATGCTTGCTTGTTATCTGCACCCTTCTGTTACTGTCCATTATGCCACTGCTGTTTAGGGCAGCAGTGAAGGTCCTCCATCTCTGCTGGTGTTCAGGGCTTCCTTCATCATGTCAGTAGCTTCCTCTCAGTTTTCACTACCGTCAATCATGCAAGGGAGACTCAGGAATACCATTACATCCGGATGTAAAAGGATTCTTCAAACAAAGTTATTTGACTAGTGGACCACTCTTTGTCTGGCCTTTACCCTTTGACCTATTATGGATGGGCAACCCTGCCCAGAGCCAAATGTACAGCCATCATAGCTCTCCAGGTCATTGAGGCACTCAAGACTCCACACTGGTCCCCTTGGAGGTCTGCATCCTTCTGCTCTGACTTTTTGATTCTTTTTCTCTACACATGTGGTCCTGACATACCTTTTCTAATTATCTCTGTATTTCACCAGAGATGCACTTGGGAAGTCCTGATTGAAGAAATGAAGGGGTGGGTAGGAGAATGTGGAGTGGCAAGGAAGGGGGAGATGGAATGGAGCGGTAAAGAAGGAGGAGACGAGTGGAGGGAGGCAGCTCTAAATGATGAGGGGAGGAGAACGGAACAGAGAGTGTAGAACAGCAAAGGAAGAAAGGAATGGCAAAAGGAGGGAGTATGGCAGTTAATATCAGTGGAGCAAGGAGAACGATGACATTTGTGCTTTTAAGCATGATGGTGTGTGAAAACTGCCACTATGCAGGTGGGAGAAGTGGAGACTCAGGTAGGAAATGATCAAGGCTGAAATAGTGGAGGTGGTGGAGTGCTCATGAATCTCATTTTGCTCGTTTTGCCTGTGGACTAGATGCTGCACTGATAATCTGTTACAGTGATTATCAGGAGCAGCTCGTCTGTCAAGTTTCTGCAGGACAGGCATGCTTAAAGCTGCTTCTTTATTTGTTCAAGAATACTTTTAACACTGACTAGGATTTTGAAATTTGTATTCAGCTTATTTAAATTATTATTCAAGCCCTCCTTACTCCAGGGCCTTCCAAAGAAAGTACATTTACTGCAGTCGCACTGAGTATTGGAAAGATTAGGCTTGAGACCACATTACTATTGAAAGAAATAATCTTTAAAAGAAACATGTTACTCTGCTGTACATCCCTAAACCATTGAAACACGAGTCCATATATTTCACACAAAAGTGACTGAAAAAAACAAAAAAAAAACTTCCCCAGATTGTGGAAGCAAGCTGCCTACTTAATCCTAACTATTTCTTCTTTGCTTACACTGAAATTGGTGCCTAACACAGTTAATGTTAATCACATAACACCAGAATGAATGGGAGAAAGTAACATTTTGTTCCACAGAGGTAGAGGCATGCTTTTGATTAAGCACTTAACGCAGTGCGGAGATTATGAAACAATTAGGCTGAAGTAGAACAGCAGATTCTCAGGCTTGCTATTTAGAAATGCCACAAAATGTCTGGAATCATTTCTTAAGGTTTGAACTAATTTTACACTTAATTAATATGTACACCAAGGTGCTTATAACCATTCCTTACAGGACTCCAAGCCAAGAGTGGTTAAACAGAAGGAACAAAGAAATAAGGACATAAGAAGACTGCACTCACTGTCTACCTTCCAATGCCAGGAAAATTATAACACAATGACTGTACATTGCAGTAAGCTTCAGTTTTACTTTAAGCATTGTCTTTGCAGTTCCTAGGGACACTGGTGAAGAAAATGCTGCATGACACATTGAGATACACTGCACAGCGCTTTATGATCAATCTGCTGTCTTTGTTGACTTGGCAAAATCTCATGCAGCAAATACTCTGCAAACATTTGTCTCAATTGGAGGGAGATCAATATTTGTTAATAATCCTAACTCCAAGTTAACTTGGATATGTAAAGGATGAGGACCCCTAGATATCTCAATTAAGCAGGGCATCAAAATAGCTTACCTTCTAAGATTGTGCACGATGGTCACTTAGGTCGGTTGCTTAGACAAAATGTGAACCATGCAATCAAATGTGGGAAAAGCGGTAATTATAGAAGGAAGTGAAGAGAAACTTACCAAACAAAGTTACATTTAATTGGCAACCTCAGATTTGAAACTATTTGACAGGATGAAATCATCTTGACCAGTCTGAAGTTATTTTTAATAATACAAAATAACTAAAGTACATCCTTACTCACAAATGAAACAAAATGTAATGGCATGGAAAATGTACAAATGGAGAGTAACCAAACAGACACTGACATTAGTGATGTTTAAGTATTACTTTACCATGGTAATACTTCCAATATTGGTTCAATATTCTGTCTGACTAGAGTCCCAAATCCAGACATTGTGTGACAATGATTAAAAACAGTCCACTGCTAACTAAGGAAATTTGAAGAATTCAAGACCCAATCATTTCATTTCCCTTGGGAATTGAGGATGGGGAAAAATATAAAGCAAAATTCATACCTATTCGAGGCTCTACTGTTCTGTTAGCAAGTTCATCAACGAATACAAATTTTCCACCACCAAAATCGATCTTGTAGTCAGACAAGTATAGTAATGAAGTGTAGTCAAATGATCCATAAGTCACCTGTGGAAGACATGAGAGCAGCAGGTCAAATTTAGCTCCTGTTTGAATTCTACTGAGAAAAACACAACTGAGTATAATTTGCTTTAACAAGCTCAAAGTGGAGTGAAGCAAGTGAGTATTTTAGTTCATTTATCTTTCTGTCATTCAATATTGGACGAACCTCACAATGTCACAACATTCATCAAAATAATTGCTGTTCATGGTACAATGTGCCTACATGATCATCATTTTAAAAACAACTGGTTATAAATGATGGGATCATTCATTATTCTATTGCAGCTTGTAAGATCTTAGCAAACAACGATGAGTGTTGAATATACATGCAGTACAACAAAAAATGCTATGTTTGAGATGCATCTTAAAGAGCTGATAAGATGCTCCATAGACATTACAACCACGACATACATAACATCAGCAACATTTGAGTGCACAGACATGGCAGATGTACAGATGCCATTACTAGGCAATTATGTTTTTTATCCATTAGTCTAAATATTTTGATAGCCTTTTGTTTACTAAATATCACATTATATATTCTTCTGCTGTTATTATCTAAGCAATTAATTCTCCTGTCAAATTTTGTCCTGATTTTATTGATGGAAGCAACAGCTCATGCACATTAATTGCTTTTTAGTCTTTTGCAAGAGATAATAATAAAAAACATATGGCTAATTGGGATTATATTGGCTTAGTGATAAAACAGGAGACAACTACATCTACATTAAACATACACAATTGTTATCACTCTCACCTATCAGTCAAAGGGCTGATTTAGGAGTTCTAGTCTGAAGAATTAAAGCTCAAATTCTACGTAGATGATTCTATTTATTGCTAAGGGTCTGCACTGTTCAGTGTGATGACTTACAGACAATATTTTAAGTTAAATTGAGGCTCTGACAATTTTCAATAGCAGAAATAAAAGATCCTTAGCACTACTTATTTCAAAGAGACTGGGTTTGTGGCTAATCCTTCAATCAACATCACAGGATATACAGTATATAAACATATTACAGCTGGTGGGAGCTTGGTGAGAACAAACTGCCCTCACTTAAATAAATTTCATAACAATCCACTGGGACATTCCGAAGTCACAGGTTTATTTATTCATTCGACATATAGCTTGGAATAACCCTACAATGACCAATCTACCTACCAAGCAGTACATCTTTGGAATGTAGGAGGAAACCAGAGCGCTCATGCAGTCATGGGGAGAACATACACACTTCTTACAGGGACAGCATTGGGAATTGAACTTGGGTCACTGGTACTGTAATACAGTACCATGCTACCATGCCGCTCCTTCCTTTATTAGAATGGATTTCTCTCTTTCTGGCCACTTGTATCAGCAATCCCCTCTATAGGACTGTAAATGTGGAACTCAAAAAAATTCTGTAAGAGGAAGTATTTGAAGAGTGCAGACTGGTACAACAAGCTTTTATTCCTATATGTAGTATGATGCAGAAGACATCACACTATAAATAGGGATATGGAAAGCTGGTATAGAATAATTACATTATATATTCTGCTAATATATTAAAATACTGTGCTATGTGCAACTAACATTGTTTATGAAACACTTGTAATGGTTAATATGTGAAAAATGTTATTAAACAGTTTGATTAAAGGTGGTTGCTTTAATGATGTGACAAGTTGTACTTGTGACATATTATATGATCACATGTATAAAAGAAGATTCTCTACTGATTGAGTAGAATTATGCTTTGGAACAAAATTGAGAGAGGTGCCAATGGCTATATACAGAGAAGACGAACATTAATTCACTATGACCAGGGATCGCTGACAATAGAAGACACAGAGAACTAAGGTTTCACATGAGAATTATTTGTTTCTTGGATTAACTGAGCAGAATTTATCTTTTAAAAGTGGTCAGGGGTGGTATCAAGGACTACTGAAGATTCTTTAATTTTCTATCACCAGGGGACCCCACTAGCAGAGAGATATAGTAGTTACTCACTGTATCTCTGTAAAACACAATTTTTTCCCCTTGTTACTTAATTAGAAACATAGAAACACAGAAAACCTACAGCACAATACAGGCCCTTTGGCCCACAAAGCTGTGCCGAACATGTTCTTATTTTAGAAATTACCTAGGGTTACCCATAGTCCTCTATTTTTCTGAGCTCCAAGTACCTGTCCAGGAGTATCTTAAAAGACTCTATTATATCTGCCTCCACCACCGTTGCCGGCAGCCCATTGTTAATATTGTTTAATAAAATAACTTTTGAACATGTTGACTGGATGAGAACTATACTTAATAAATCTGTAGTTTGCAACTTTACCTTGCAATGTTTATCATTGATGTCAAACTTAACTAATCACTTAGGACCATATTCAATATCTAATGGAGCTCACCAATAAGAAAGATACATTTTTCAAACTCAAAGTCATTACGTATATGGTGTCATATATACTATCTTAAAATTTATTTTCTTGCAGGTATTTACAGGAAAATAAAGAAATACATTGTAATTTATGAAAATCTATACATATGCAAAGACTGACAAACAACTGATGTGCAAATGAAGACAAATTGCGCAAACAAAATAATACTGAAAGAATATATTGTAGTGTTCTTGAAAGTGAGTCTGAAGGTTGTGTAAACAATTCAGAGTTATGGCAAGTGAAGCTATCCACATTGGTTCAGAAGCCTAATGGTTGTAGGGTAATAACTGACCTCAGTTTAATGCAAAGCTGATGAAAATAGTGAAACGACATTATTTTCTGAAATCTGGGCACTGTATCAAGCATTCATTTCCATTTCCATCTGGAACAAGTAAAGCAAAGCCTCAATGCAAAGTATGTAAAGTAGAGAGGTATGGGCATTTTAACTACCATATGTAAAAAATGGGAAGAAACAACCAGATTTCATGCTGGAAAGGTGAATGTTTATAAAAGGGAGGCTGTTGTGAACTTGTTAAAATAGTAATGATGGAATGCTTTGGGTTATCATGGGGGAATAACAAAAGATCAAAGTAGTTTAAAATGAAAAAAATTTGCAGCATCTTGGCAGTTTTATGCATATTATTTGAAACATAAAGCAAGGAAAAAGACAGCTAATAGGAAGACCATTTTAGTGATTGCTGCTACTGCCAGAGGCAAAGTAAAAATGCAGGTCAATTCAATATATTGAATGTGGCTCTTAAATCTCAAGGGTAATATTCCCCCTAACAGGAGGAAGTCCAAGATGAGGAACTTAGCTTAAAATATACTGCCCTTTATGGAAAAAAATTACGAGTTTATCATGTCCCATCACATCTTTGAGAAACATCTAAATCACTTCAAGTTGATTCATTTGGAATCAAGCTTATGGAGGCAAATTTCCACCTGTAGAAAGATGCCACAATTGAAGAAGAAAATTTTGATTTATTTGTCTACTTCTTTATGCATCAAAAAACAATATTGGTGACGGAGTGTAGGGGATTGATGCATGGTGAAGAAAGAAGATCAGTGTTAGAGAATGATGAAAATCAAGGAATTTAACTACCATGAAATGTTTTTGGCTGGGGCAGAGGGGAAAAAATAACAGATTAAACCAGTGTTGATTGTTAGCAGTAAAAACACAAAATACTGGCAGAACTCAGCAGGCCAGACAGCATCTATGGGAGGAGGTAGTGACAACGTTTTGGGCCGAAACCCTTCATCACTTCACTTATTTCCAGCATCTGCATCTGCAGATTCACTTGTGTTGATTGTTAGCAGGCTTGGTAATGTGTGTGAGTGAGGAAAAAAAAAATCAGGGATCAGAAGAGTACCACTGGAAGCATTCAGCAGGATCAACAATCAAATTGTTACTGTTAGTTAAAAGAATTGGAGAAGGCTGCAAGGGCTGTGGTGTTCTGTGACAAAAGACGAGGTCAGGAGTGCAGGCTAGATATCAAGTAGTGAGCTTGGGTGGCAGATAGGTAGGATGATGGTAACATACTATTTCAATAAGCATCTCCTGGATTGGAAGTGAAGTGGGAAAGCAATGGGACAGCCCAATAGCCAACCAAGATCGGAACATGTTCCAACTTTCGATGCAACTCTCAAAAGGAATGAAATTCAAAAGCTGGAGATTCTCCTTGAACGTTTCAGATGTTGAATTTGTGCTCCTGCTGTAGAAAGTGCTGGAGGCAAGGGCAACTGACATCAGAAAGTGCTTGGTCCAATGATCTGAGATGACTCAGAAATAGTGTTTACTGCATTTCACTTTGGAAAGGATTGTCTCTGTGGCTAATGTTCAGTGTGTCATTTGATTACTTTTTTATTGCTTGCTTAATTTCTCCTTTTTTCAGCAATCAGCTAATGGTTATGAACCTTCAGTTTCATTCACTTCTCCCCCAGTATCATCAGTTGTTTCATCATCTATTTTGCCTCACAGCATTGAACCTTTCCTGCATTCCACACAATCACAAACTACTTCTGCTTCCTTGTTGCTCCAGCACTTCATCTCTCAGATTCCCAGCCCTCATTCCCATCCTTTCCTTACATATCAACATTTCTAGCTTTGAAGGAAACTCCTTGCCTTGAAACGTGTGCTCTGTTTCTCTCCTCACAGATGCGGCAAAGTGCTTGAATCTTTTGCTTATTTTTATTTGTTTTACAAAATCTATACTCTTTGAGAAACAAAATCCATCCACTTTATATTTCTTATGAGAGTTAATTCAACTTGCAAAGAATTAACGTAGTTTAGCAGCTGCTATCTATATCCACAACTGGTTTTCTAAACTCCTTATTGGACATAGTACTTAAATGCAAATTCAGATAGTTGCATCCAAAGGTTTCATCATTAACAGTTAACTTCTATCCTCAATTGCCTCTTACTTTCAAATTTGAATAAGGATCTAGAATCAAATAATGAAAATTTTAAAAATAACTACAAATGCAGGGAAGCTAAAACAAAATATGTTGAAATACCTCAGCAAGCTGGGCAGCATCTGTGGAAAGAGAAACTATTTGCGAATCTGAGGCATCATTTAAGTCTCTTCACAGATGCTGCCCAACCTGCTGACATTTTACAGCCTTTACAGTTTTATTTAAAAGCAATTACGTTCTCTGGTTTATCCTCCCTTCAGTTCATGTGTATCTTTTATTAGGGCACCCAGATGATTCCAGGGAAAAGCAGGGTGGAAGTTACAGTAAAGCAAAGATAGCCTGGAGCAGCTGCTATCAAGCAAGTCCTCTGGAGACATTCCTGCTTAGTACAAGACAAAAGACAAACAAGTGAGGTTTCTGTAGTGAGACTTTTTCCAGAAAGGTCTTCCTAAAACAGAGGTTCCCTTTCCAATACGCCAAGAGACAAACAGATTAACAGAAGGATGTGAAACATACCCAGCAACTATGGCTCTAATGCCTTTACTAACTTCAGAATATCATCGGCTGTCTGCTTGAAGTATCAATTGACTTTTAACACCTCATTGTGAATGGCGATTGATCTTGGGAGTAAGGAAGCCAAGTATATACAATTCACTAACTGGCCAAAATCTGTGACTGATAAACCGATTCTGTATAAAAATATCAGCTTTCTCTTCAGACTTCAGAACAGTGTGGTCAGGGGCCATGCTGTTCTCCCTGGGCACAAGTAAAATAAAAGGAATGTTTGAGTTATAAGAGCGTATGTGTTCTGGGCCCCATTATTTTAGCTATTTTAGCTTATTTTATTATCAGCGACAGTAGTATGGACTAAAATCAAACTACAAATTTATTGTGCCATGACACTCCACATACAACTTAAGCAACTCATGGACAATCCTAAAATGTCACACAACTTAACTTGCACTTGATTGCAACTCTGAGATTTACATATAAATAGAACATGTACAAATAACTGATGAATGTGAATGATCAAGAGAGCTTAGTTGCTCACAGCACAAAACAAATTCCAGGAATTAATTATATGTTATCCTTTCAGGCCATTATTCAGCAATTAGAATAATATTAAATGATGCAGTCTGGTGCTTACTTAAAAAGTCGTAACAGAATTCATGATTACTTCTTTGACACTGATAGACAAAAGAGTGTTATATAAGGGATAAAGCTGCGTTTGAAAGAAGCTCTGAAATGTCTGCAAAAATTTGGAAGTCAAAATGAATACGTTAGATAATCAGTCAGAATGATTAACCTTTTGAACTATTGATTCAAATATACAAGGGCCAAAGATCCTCATCAGCAAAATCAACCAAAAGTTGAATATTCTGCTTTACCTAAATACTGTGAGTGAAAACCAGCTAATGAGTTGCAATCAGAGCAAAAGCAGTCTAGAAGTCCAATTATCCCTGATGTCAATGTTTCTACTTGTCAGTTAAGGCAGAATGTCACTTTGACGTTTTTGTTCCATTGTGTATTGCATAGAGTACATCGATTAAAAGTGCAAAATAACTCTAATATTTCAATTAGTTGCCCAGACCACTAAAATTGCCTTCTGCCTTTGACAAGCACTGCATTTGCAGAACAGAAAAGTTAAACTGATATTACTACAACCATCAATTTTGCAAACAGTAGGATTATTAATATTCCCTTACCTTTTCTAAGTCATTCAAGACTTGAACTGAATTGTTAAATTTTAAATTTTCAAATTGTATTGACTTCACGTAAATTATTACTAGCTTTTCAAGGTAGAATACTCCAATTCAAATATTTTATTTAAAAATCTGAATAATGTACATAATTATTCAGATTTTGCAGTGTTAGCATGTTTCTTTCAAAAAACTGCAAAATGTATCATTCAGAATTGCAAGTAATTCCAAATGTTTTCAAAAATTTTGTTAAAATATGATTTTCAATTTCAATGATTTTCAATGCAATTCAATTTCATTGAATTTTGAATTCCTCATATCAATTTAAGACCATAAGATATAGGAGCAGAAGTTTGTTCATTGAGTCTGCTCCACCATTCAATCATAGACTGATCTAATTCTTCCAGTCATCCCCGCTCCCCTGCTTTCACCCTATAGCCTTTGATGCCCTAGCTAATCAAGAACCTATCTATCTCTGCCTTAAATACACCCAAAGAATTGGCCTCCACAGCCACTTGTGGCAACAAATTCCACAGATATACCACCCTCTGACTAAAGTAATTTCTCCGCACCTCAGTTCTAAAAGGACATCCTTCAATTCTGAAGTAGTGCCCTCTTGACCCAGAATCCCCTAACAAGGTAAATAATTTTGCCATATTTAATCTGTTCAGGCCTTTTAACATTCAGAATGTTTCTATGAGATCCCCCCCTCATTCTCCTGAACTTCAGCTCAAGAGCTGCAAGATGTTCCTCATATGGTAACCCTTTCATTCCTGGAATAATTCTTGTGAATCTTCTCTGAACCCTCTCCAATGTCAGTATATCCTTTCTAAAATAAGGAGCCCAAAACTACACACAATACTCCAAATGTGATCTCACAAGTGCCTTATAGAGTCTCAACATCACATCCCTGCTCTTATATTCTATACCTCTAAAAATGAATGCCAACATTGCATTCGCCTTCTTCACAATTGACTCAACCTGGAGGTTAACTTTTAGGGTATCCTGTACAAGGACTCCCAAATCCCTTTGTATCTCTGCATTTTGAATTCTCCCCACATCTAAATAATAGTCTGCCCATTTATTTCTTCCACAAAAGTGCATGACCATACACTTTCCAACATTGTATTTCATTTGCTACTTCTTTGCCCATTCCCCTAAATTATGTAAGTCTCTCTGCTGGCTCTCTGTTTCCCCAACACTACCCACTCCTCCACCTACCTTTGCATCATTGGCAAATTTAGTCACAAATGCATTAATACTGTAGTCCAAATCATTGACATACATTGTAAAAAAGCACAAAACGCGCCCCCTGTGGAACTCCACTGGTAACCAGCAGCCAGCTAGAATAGGATCCCTTTATTCCCACTGTTTTCTGCCAACCAGTCAATGCTCCACGCATACTAGTAAATTTCCTGTAATTCTATGGGTTCTTATCTTGCTAGGCAGCCTCATGTGCAGCACCTCGTCAAAGGCCTTCTGAAAATCCAAGTACAGTACACCATTATCTACTACACTTCCTTTATCCACCCTGCTTGTATTTTCCTCAAAGAATTGTAGTAGGTTTCTCAGGCTTTCAGTAAACCATGCTGGCTTTGGCTATCTTGTCATGTGCCTCCAGGCACTCCGTAATCACATTCCTAACAATTGATTACAACACTTTCCAACCACTGATGTCAGGCTAACAGGTCTATAGCTTCCTTTCTGTTGCCTCCCACTCTTCTAATATAGTGGAGAAACATTTGCAATTTTCCAGTCATCCGGTACAATGCCAGAATCTATTGATTCTTTAAAGACCATTGTAAGGCCTCCACAATCTCTCCAGGTACTTCCTTCAGAACCCGAGGGTGCATTCCATCAGGTCCAGGAGATTTATCCACCCTCAGACCATTAAGCTTCCTGAGCACCTTCTCAGTCGTAATTTTCACTGCACAAACTTCATTTCCCTAACACTTTTGAATGTCCGGTATACTGCAGACATCTTCCATTGTGAAGACTGATGCAAAATACACATGCAGTTCCTCTGCTATCTCTGCATCTCTCATTACAATATCTTCAGTGTCATTTTGTATCGGTCCTATATCTACCCTCGACTCTCTTTTACCCCTCATATACTTAAAAAAGCTTTGAGAGATGGAAATGAGCTAGTATTTTTAAAGAACTTGACAAAATGACAAAGAAGATTCAATAAAATATTATCAAACAGATTTTGATCCTGAGGCATATAAGGAAACATTAGGACAGATGATCAAAAGGACAGGGAATGCTGAAGGAGAGGGGGTGTTAATTATAGGAAGTTCAAGAAATTACTGTTCATGCCATCAGGTTGGAGGCTACCCAGACAGAATACAAGGTGCTGATCCTCCATCCTGAGTGTGGTATCATCGTGGCAGCAGAGGAGGCCATAGACTGACATGTCGGAATGGGAACAGGAAGTACAATTGAAATGGGTGGCCACCAGCAACATTCGCTACATCGGAAAGATCTCATGCAGATCAGGGAGCCACTTCAGTGGACACCTTCGCTCTATCCACTGCAAAAAAAAAGGACCTCCCAATGGCTACCCATTTCAATTCAACCTCCTATTCCCATAGTGGCACGTCTGTCCATGGCCTTCCCTATTGCCAGACTCACTTGCACCGGTGCCTGAGAAGAATGTTGTAACCTGCTTCAAATACGATTGACTAGACCACCATATCTACACCTGTTGCAGTTGTATCCACAGTGATGAAGTATTTTGAGAGTCTGGATCTGCACCAGTTGGCCTACTTTCTTTCTTTCTAAATCTTTTTATTAATTTTAGTAATATGGACAGAATACAAATGATATATTGATAAAGAAATTACCAACATATAAATTCCATTACATATGAAAAAAACATACATAATAGTTACAATATAAATGAGTTTACCAAAACATAAGCCATAAAATATATGTATGAACATAGTAAGTCTAAATATTTCATAATATATGATATAAAGAAAACAGAAAAAAGAAAGAAAAAAAAATATAATGCCAAACTAGCTAATCTAATCTAATAACTAATAACTAATATAGAAGAAAAAAGAAGCAAAAAAAAGAGAGAAAAAAAAGGGGGCTATTTATAATATCTCACAAAAATAAGTATTCATCAATGCCGTCACTTCCGGTCCTCTCAAAATACATAAGCTAAAAGCTGGGAAATCAAATGAACTTGGCACAGGGTCATATTACATCATATGAAAATGTTGAATAAATGGTCTCCATAACTTTTCAAATTTAATAGAAGTCTCAAAAGTACCACTTCTAATTTTTTCTAAATTTAAACATAACATAGTTTGAGAGAACCAATTAAATACAGTGGGAGGATTAATTTCTTTCCAATTCAACAATATAAATCTTCTAGCCATCAGAGCTAGAAATGCAATCATTCGACGGGCAGAAGAAGATAAATGCAGTGAGCCTAAGATTGGTAAACCAAAAATTGCAGTAATAGGATGAGTTTGTAAATCGATATTCAAAACTGCAGAAATAATATCAAAAATATCTTTCCAATATTTCTCCAAAAATGAACAAGACCAAAACATATGAGTTAAAGACGCAATTTCAGAATGACATCTATCACAAATAGGACTAATATGACAGTAAAAATGAGCTAATTTATCCTTGGACATATGGGCCCTATGTACGACCTTAAATTGTATTAATGAATGTTTGGCACATAACGATGATGTATTAACTAACTGAAGAATTCTATCCCAATTCTCACTAGAAATACTAAGACTAAGCTCTCTTTCCCAATCCTTTTTAGTCTTATAAAGAGGCTCTGAACGTATCTTCATAATTATATTATAAAGTTTTGAAATAAGCCCTTTTTGAAAAGGGTCTAATTCAAATAAACTCTCCAAAATATCTGAAGGCACAAAATTTGGAAACGTAGAGAGTACAGAACTTAAAAAATGTCTAATCGGTAAATATCTAAAAAAATGAAATCTAGGCAAGTTATATTTGTTGGATAATTGCTCAAAAGACATGAAACAATTATCTAAAAATAAATCAGAAAATCTTAGTAATCCCTTAGTTTTCCAAGCCGAATAAGCTTGATCTATAATGGAAGGGTGAAAAAAACAATTAGATACAATAGGACTGTTTAAAACGAATTGAGTCAACCCAAAAAATCTCCGAAATTGAAACCATATACGCAAAGTATGTTTAACTATCGGGTTGTCAATTCGTTTCGGCAATTTAGAAAGAGCAAAAGGAAGAGAAGTCCCTAAAATAGAACCCAGAGCATAAGCTGATACCGATTTAGTTTCTAAACTCACCCAACAAGGGCCAAAAGATCCACCCCCATCTTTCAACCAACATAACAAATATCTAATATTAACTGCCCAATAGTAAAATCTGAAATTAGGTAATGCTAACCCGCCTTCCTTTTTTGTCTTCTGTAATATATTTTACCTAACCTGGGATTTTTATTCTGCCATATATATGAAGAAATTTTAGAGTCAACATTAGTAAAAAAAGATTTCGGGATAAAAATTGGTATCGCTTGAAAAATATATAAAAACTTAGGTAAAATAACCATCTTAATAGCATTAATCCTACCTATTAGGGATAAAGATAAAGGTGACCACTTAGTAAACAAACCTTTAATCTGATCAATTAAGGGTAAAAAATTAAATCTAAATCTAAATAAATCTTTATGGTTTTTTGTGATTTTGATCCCTAAATAAGTAAAAGAGTCATTAACTAATTTAAAAGGTAAATTTCCATAAATTGGGACCCGTTTATTCAAAGGAAACAATTCACTTTTATTAAGATTTAACTTATATCCAGAAAACTCACTAAATTGAGCCAATAATGATAAAACTGCTGGAATGGATTTCTCCGGGTTAGAAATGAATAGTAATAAATCATCTGCATACAAAGATAACTTATGAATATCTGTCCCACGATTAATACCCAAAATATCCTGTGATTGTCTGATGGCAATTGCCAAAGGTTCTAAGGCAATGTTAAATAGTAATGGACATCCTTGTCTAGTGCCCCGAAATAAGTGAAAAAAGGGAGATCTTTGATTATTGGTAAACAGAGGCTACTGGAGTATGATAAATCAATTTAATCCATGATATAAATATTGGACTAAAATTAAACTTCTCCAACACATTAAATAAGTAAGGCCATTCAACTCTATCAAATGCTTTCTCCACATCTAATGAAATCACGCATTCTGAAGTATCATGTGAGGGAGTATAAACAATATTCAACAATCTCCTAATGTTAAAAAAAGAATAACGATTTTTAATAAAACCAGTTTGATCATCTGAAATAATTTTGGGTAATACCTTCTCCAATCTAGATGCCAGTAACTTGGAAAAAATCTTGGAGTCTACATTCAATAAAGATATAGGTCTATAAGAAGCACAGTTAGTAGGGTCTTTATCTTTCTTCAATATTAAAGAAATGGAAGCTCTATAAAAAGATTGTGGCAAATTCCCCAATCTAATGGCTTCCTCAAAAACCTTACCTAACCAAGGGGAAAGAGTAGCGGAAAAATTTTTTAAAAATTCAACTGTATAACCATCTGGACCCGGTGCTTTCCCAGAATTCATTGAGGAAATAGCCCCCTTAATTTCTACATCTGTAATAGGAGTATCCAATATCAAAAGATCATCAGATGATAATCTTGGAAAATTTAATTTCCCAAGAAAATCAGACATGGTATTATGATCTTGAGGAAATTCAGATTGATACAGGGAGGTATAGAAGTCTTGAAATGCCTTATTTATCTCATCATGATTAACTGTCAGATTCCCATTCTGCTGACCAATCTTAGTGATTTGACGTTTAACCAAAGCATTCTTCAATTGACTAGCTATCAGTTTACCAGATTTATCACTATGTATGTAAAAATCAGATTTAGATTTCATTAATTGATTTTCAATCGAGGATGTAAGTAATAAACTATGTTCCATTTGAAGTTCAACCCTTTGTTTGTAAAGCTCCTTACTAGGAGCAATCGAATATTTCTTATCAATCTCTTTAATTTTACCAACCAATAAGAGAGTTTCCATCTTAGTACGTTTCTTCAAACCAACAGAATAAGAAATAATCTGTCCACGTATATACGCTTTAAAAGTGTCCCAAAGTGTTCCGCAGGAAATATCATCTGTAGAATTAGTTGAAAAGAAGAAGTCGATCTGCTCCTCCATAAATTTTATAAAGTCAGAGTCTTGCAACAAGGTAGAGTCAAATCGCCATTGCCTATTAGAAGCTGTATCCATAAATTTCATTGAAAGTAATAATGGAGCATGATCAGAGATAGCTATAATATCATATTTACAACCGATTACCAATGGAATAAAACAAGAGTCTACAAAAAAATAATCAATTCTCGAATAAGAGTGATAAACATGTGAGAAAAAAGAAAACTCTTTGTCATTAGGATGCCGGAATCTCCAAATATCAAAAACTCCATTGTCAGTCAAAAAAGAGTTATTACAAGTGGCCGACTTATTAGGTAAAGTCTGAATAGATAAAGATTTATCCATCAGAGGATTTAAACAACAATTAAAGTCACCACCCATTATTAACTTATATTCGTTTAGATTGGGTAAAGAGGTAAATAAAGACTTTAAAAAGTCAGGACAATCCACATTTGGAGCGTAAACATTAACCAAAGCAATCTTTTTATTACAAAGTATACCCGTAATTAACAAAAATCTGCCATTCGGATCCGAAAAAATATCATGTTGAACAAATGAAATAGAGGAGTCAATAAAAATAGAGCAGTCAATAAAACTCCTTTTACTTTAGCATTCGAATTTGCGTTATACTGTTGACCCCGCCAAAATCTAAAAAAACAAAATTTGTCCTCCTTCCTCACATGAGTTTCTTGTACAAAAATGATATGAGCATTAAGTCTTTGGAATACTTTGAAAATCTTCTTTCGTTTAATTGGATGATTTAAACCATTAGTATTCCAAGACACAAAATTAATGGTCTGAGCCATAATTCTAAAATCAACCCTTTGGTATAGAAAGGGTTAACCAACTTATAAACTCATGCACCCGGAAGAGGAACAAAAGTAAAGAGAAGACCCGGAAGTGACGACAACACAGACATATTTGAAGTTCAAAAACAGCCCAAATAAAAAAACTAACACAAACTGGTGCAAAAAAAAAATAGAATTAGAAAACAGACCATCCCCCCACCCCCCAAGAAAAAGAGAAAAAGCCAAAATATGACTTAAAAAGGGAAAAAGTAAGACTAATCCTACCCCCATGTCAGCTGAAGAACTCTCCATATATAAAGGATATATATAAAAGAATCACCCCAACTTTAAAAATTAAAATCGCTATAATAAAAACCATATTTCTAAGTATAGTTAGTTGTAAAAAAAATAAAACTATAATCACTAAAAGAAATTATAAATCTGGCTCTAGCCCAGACAAAACAAAAAATATTTAAGCTATGATAAGCAATGCATTGTAGGAAAAAGGCGAAAAAAATAAAAACATAACGCCATCTTAAGCAAAACCAAAAATCTTTTTCAAAAAACCACCATCTTAATCAAAGAAAAATTCACCTTCAAAGAATTAAAAATATACCTTCGAAGAAACAAAGTTAATGGATAAGTATGTAGTTAAATGATTAAAGTATATAAGGCAAAACAATTAATATGACGAAAACACACTTTAACTTAAGTATAAAGTATAGGATGAACCTACACCAATAACCAGATTTTAATTCTGGTTTAAGAGATCGAGAACCATCTTACACGATCAGAATCGTTCATTTATTAGAGACTGGTGTCTGTAGCAGTAGGGAACTTCTCTTCCAGATATTTTCTCGCTTCTGAAGTTGAAGTGAAAACCTGTCGTGGAGCATTCGACGGAGAAATTCGAAGCTTCGCAGGGTATAGAAGCGCAGGTTTCAGATTTTTCTCATAACATTCAGCCATCAACGGTTTAAAAAGAAGCCTTCTTTTTAAAAGGTCAGGACTAAAGTCTTCTACCAGGCGGAAGCAAAATTCTTTGAATTTAATCATTCCTGCTCGACGAGCTGCTCTTATAAGTTGTTCTTTGTCATGTACATAATGGAACCGGACAATTACCACCGAAGGTTTGTCTGTAGCACTCGGTGATCGACGCCGAATTCTATGTGCCCGATCCAATAAAGGAGGGTTATTCGGGAAAATCGTCGGAAACGCTTCTTTTAAAAGTTGAGCAAAATATTTTGAAGGGTCAGCTTTTTCTATGCCGTCTGGAAGACCAAATATACGTAAGTTCTGTCTTCTGGACCGATTCTCAAAATCGTCACTCTTGGCTTTAAGGGCTTCCATCAGCTTAATGGTCAAAATTAACTCCTGTTGCAGTTTTTCAATAGTCAAATCTCGCTTCCGAGCATCTTCTTGCAGAGACGCAATAAGAGTTTGTTGCTGTTTAATTACTAAATCCGTCTTAACCATGTACTCTTGAAAAGCCTTTATATCTTCTTTAAAAAATTGTTGTAGTTCAGCAAATTTTTTATCCAAAACCTCCATAAACAATTCAAAAGTTAATTGAGTTTGTTGTGGCGGAGCCTGCTTTTTTCTGTTACCGTTCGGATTGTGTCCGGGATCCCGTCCCTTAGACCTGAGAGACATTTCTGTTTGCATATCTTCAAAAGTTCACAACAAACTCTTGGCAGTAAATCCAAAAAAAAAATAACAAAGAAACTTTCAGTATAGGTAAAAATAAGCTGAATAAGGGTGATCAAAGGTTAAAAAAATTAAAGGTTATGGAGCGAATCCAAAACAGTACTCACTCCATGAGCGTCTCCAGCTGACTCACCAGTTGGCCTACTGGCACAACAGGCCCACAGCAGGAGCCATTTTATTGGTTCTTCACTCAACCATGTTAAATCTAAACAGCAAAGATGCATACATCAAGATGCTCTTTATCGACTACAGCTCGCCATTCGGTATTATCATCCTCTCAAAGCCAATGATTAAGCTTCAAGAGCTTGGCCTTAATACCTTCTTGTGCAATTGGATCCCTGATTTCTTCATTTGCAGACAGCACTCAGTTCGGACTGACAACACCTCCACCATGATTTCCATCAGCACAGGTGCACCACAAGGTTGTGTGCTTAGTTCCCTGCTCTACATTACACTTATGACTGTGTGGCTAAGCACAGCTCCAATACCATTTTCAAGTTTGCTGACAACACTACTGTCATTGGCCGAATCAAAGATGCTGACAATTGAGCATATAGGAAGAAGACTGAAAATCTGGCTGAGTGGTGCCACAGCAACATCTCCTACTCAATGTCTGCAAGACAAAGGAGCTGATTTATTGATTTCTGAAGAAGGAAACCAGAGGTCCATGAGCCAGTCCTCATTAGAAGATCTTGAAATTTAAATTTGAATTAAAGTAACTTCAAATTCCTCAGTGTTATCATTTCGGATGACCTGGCCTGAGACTACACGAAAGTGCAATTAATAAGAAGACACTGCAGCACCTCTACTTCCTTAGGAGTTTGTGAAGATTCAACATGACATCTAAAACTTTGACAAACTTTTGTAGGTATGTGGTTGTCTGTATCACGGTCTGGTATGGTAACATTAATGCACTTGAAAAGAATATCCTACAATGTAATGGATATGGCCCTGTCCATAACAGGTAAAGCTCTCCCCACCATTGAACACAGCTACTCAAAGCGTCGTTGCAGGAAAGCAGCATCCATCATCAATGGCCCCTACCACCCTTCTTCCTAATGACAGCAGCTCTCTTCTCACTGTAGCCATCAGGAAGATGGTACAAGAGCTTCAAAACTCACACAACCAAGTTCAAGAAAAGTTATTACCACTCAACCCTCAGGCTCTTGAACCAAAGGAGATAACTTCATTCAACTTCCCTTGCCCCATCCTTGAAAAGTTCCCACAACCTATGGAGTCACCTCTAAGGACTCTTCATCTCATGTTATTGATATTTATTGCTTGCTTTTTTAATATATATATTTGCACAGTTTGTTGTCTTTTGTACACTGGCTGGACACCCAAGTTGGTGCGGTCTTTCATTGATACTATTATGGATTAATTATTGAGTATGCCTGCAAGAAAATGAATCTCAGGGTTCTATATGGATAATAAATTTAGTTTGAAATTTGAGACTCAGGTTTGAGAAGCAACACCTCACATTCCATCTGGTTAGCCTCCAACCTGATGGCATGAACATCAATTTCTCTTAACTTCAGGTAATTACTCCCCCTCACCCTTCTCTCTTTTTCTATGCTCCATTCTGGACACACCCTCACCCCTCCACTTCTCCTAACTTCTCTTTGGTACCCCTTTCTCCTTCCTTTCCTTCCATGGTCCAATGTCCTCCTGTATTGGATTCCTTCTTCATCAGCCATTTATCTTTTCCACCTCTCCCAGCTTCCTACTTCATTCCCCCTATCTCTCACCCTCATACCTTCCTCCTCATCTGACCTCATCAATTAATACTAGCTTTACTACATTCCCTACTCATTCTGTCTTCTGCCTCCTTATTTTCTGCTGAAGGGTCTTGGCCCTAAACGTCGACTGCTTATTCCCTTCTACAGATTCTGCCTGACTTGCCGACTTCTTTCAGTATTTTGCGTTTGCTATTCAGGAAGCTAGGTATTGGACCTGGTACATGTTTGGCTACGGGCTGCAGTGCTTTTCCATTACAGAGAGTACCACAGGGAAGGGTGACCAAAAGTACATTTAAATAAGCAAATCTAAAAATACCAAAAGGCTGGGATCATGGTTTCATAATTTTCATGGTTTCATGGTTCATGGTGGATAAGCTGAGTGGGTTAAATTTTTCAGTGTCCCAGGGGGATGGGGAACAAACTGCATCTCTGGGTTGAAACTGACATCAAGTATGAAAGCTTTTTGATTCAAATTGTACAGGAGGAGTCAGTGGTTAGGGAAGGGAGTTTGGAAAGGTTCTGAAGCCAAATTTCCCAACATTTGGCCAAAGGAAGTCCTTCTCACGAGTATTGGATAATTAGTCTGACAACTCAGAAGCAGGGACAAGTCAAGAGCAGTGATTTGGCCAAGAGGCAAGTTGCTCATGTGAAAATGGAGGTGATAGGAGGTAAGGAGGGAGAAGGAACATAATGCACCTTAAAGAACATAAGGCCTAGCTACTTCCCACTTGTACAACCATTTAAAGATGCTCTCAATATATTTTTGCCTCAGTGCTGAGTGCTCTGCAACCTAAGTCTCCACAGTGAGGATGCAGTGAACTCAGGTACATAGTTAATCTGCTTAAGCACAAGACTCTGATTGTATTAGAAGCTCAAACTCAATACTATAATACTTCAAAGTGAATAGAGATGAGAGATCACAGTGCTAAGCCTGACTAAAGATGTTGATGGTAAGGCAGAGTCAAGGAATACAATAAAATTACAATGAAATCTGAAGTACACAGAGTAAATCAGTGTTTGAGCTTTCATGAACAAGAGAGGCTTAAAGGAAAAGTTGATATAGATCGTACAGTATAAATTAAGTCTGGTGGTGGAGAGAGCAGGCAGTGGTGGGAAGGGGGAATTTGAAAAGGATAGCTGGGGACAGAACTGTAGTATTCAAAGAGAGCACAAAATGATCTCCTTTTTGTCTTTGCAGCATCCTACTGTGTGTAAGTTGACAAGAATAGAGCAGCAAACAAACTTCAAAAGTAATTAACTGGGTGATATATGCTTTGGCATGCCTTGAAGCCAAGAGAGAAAAAACACTCTGAAGCTCTCTTCTGAAAGTTCATGGCAATTTGAGCCTCAATCTACTGGGATCAAATACATGGATTCTGCACTTTCCAGGATAAAGTGAAATCAAGTAAGATGCACTTAACTGGCTTTGAAACCCCTGGTTAAAGTCGTAGAGTTATAGAGCACGACAGCACAAAAAAAAAAGGCCCTTTGGCCATTCTAGTCCATGCTGAACTGCTTGGTCTCATCAACCTACACCTGGATCATAGTCCTCCACATCCCTCAATGTCCGTGTTTATTTACACTTCTCTTAAAAGTTGCAATCAAACCCACATCCACCACTTCAACTGGTAAGTTGTTCAAAACTCACACCACCCTCTAAGTGAAGAAGCTCCCCCTCAAGTTACTCTTAAATATTTCACCTTTTACCGTTAAATTATGATCTAGTTTCACCCAGCCTCAGTGGATAAAGTCTGCTTGCATTAACTCTATTTATATCCCTCAGAATTTTATATATCTGCATCAAATCATCCCTCATTCAGCTACACTCTACGGCAGAGGTTCCCAACCTTTCTTATGCTATGGACCAATACCATTAAGCAAGGGGTCCAGGGGCCCCAGTTTGGGGACCTCTGATCTAGGGAATAAAGTTCTACCTATTCAACTTTTCTCAAGTCCTGGCAACACACTTGTAAATTTTCTCTCTACTCCGCCAATCTTACTGATATTTTTCATGTAGGTAGGAAACAGAACTGGACACAATCAGACAAAGAAGTTTCAATCAGGTCAGATAATTGGATAACCAAAATATGACCCTGAATATGAAATGAAAGCACCCTGTAATTGTTTATATCACCCAACAATGACTTGCTGCAAATAAAGTCCAAATGGCAAGTCTCCAATACTTCATTTCAAAGTTCAAAGTAAATTCTATTATCAAAATACCTATATGTCACCACATACAACCCCGAGATTCATTTTCCTGCAGGCATACTCAGCTAAACTAACTATAACAGGATTAATGAAAGTTGAACCAGAGTGCAGAAGACAACAGACTGTGCAAATGTAAATATAAATATATAGCAATAAATAACAAAAACATGAGATAATGAGATGAGATAGAGTCCTAAAAGTGAGATCATTGGCAGTGGGAACAACTCCATGGATGGACAAGTATAGTTATCCCCTTTTGTTCAAGAGCCTGATGGTTGGAAAAAAAAATTCCTTCTCTCAAGTGAGAAAGGTCTTGTTTATAAAGTAAGCATCATCTTTGGTGTACTGTGGTCTAAAGAACTGAGTCTTCAATATCAAATTCTTTGACAATCATATCATAAGTGATGCCAGACTCATTGTGGTGTTTTTCCATCCATAAGGCAAAGTCAGGTTTAATAAATATAAATGATGAACCTGGAATTTTCAGGTACAATGATGACTCTTTGATTCCACTTGTAGGCAATTGTACGCATCAAATATGCTTCTAATAGCGAACATTATAAATCACAGTCACAGCAATGCAAGTTGATAGCAGAATCAATAAAATCATCAAATAATTCCATATAAGAAATATAAACTATATCGTCCATCTCATTTTTTAGAACAATTTATAGTGTGTATTAAACATAGAATATAGAAATCTACAGCACATTACAGGTCCTTCAGCCCACAATGTTGTGCCGACCATGCACCCTACACTAGAAACTGCCTAAAATTTCCCTAGCGCATAGCTCCCTACTTTTCTAAAGAAAAATCTTGCCATTAACTGAAAATCTGAAGAGGTATATTATAACTAGGACTTCCAAATAATGAGCACAAAATACAAACAATTAAACATTTTTCAGATCAATACAAATGTGAAAAGAACAGTTAACAAAAGAATGGTAACTTATTAAGTATAAACTTTCTACTGAGTTTCCAGTAATGTTCATTATAACAAATTGTGATGAAGGAGTTATCATTTGACATGCACAGAATGGATGTGTTATCCTTTTTGCATGTATTTTCTGGCACTCTGAAATGCTGGCATGACTCAATTTACTCTGGGCAACCAATAAGAAGTAATGACAGGATTTATGCCTTTTGAAAAGCCAAACTCCAAGACAAGCATTGTCACACATAATTTTCAAGACAACACTTATTTATTTATCTTTTCATTTACAGCTACAGTGCAAAGCAGGCCCCACCAGCCCTTTGAGTCACACTGGCCCAGCAACCCCAGACAAACCCAACTAATCCTAATCTAAATGGGGCAATTTACAGTGACCAATTAACCTAGCCAGTATGTCTTTGGACTGTGGGAGGAAACCAGAGCACCTGGGGAAAACCCATGCATTCCACGGGGAGAACATACAAGTTCCTTACAGAACAGCCCTGGAAACTACCTCTGGAACACCCTGAGCTTTAATAGCATTGTGCTAATCGCTATGCTATCATGGTCATTCCTTACTGTGTGCACAGAGCTGCAACCTAATCAATAAATTGCACTCCATATTGCACTTCACAGACTATGAAAAATTAATAGATTTTATCTGCACTGCAACAAATTATATACAAATAAGTCATCCTAATAAAAGCATATAAATCATAGAACCGAATGAATTATATCTGCAATATTTTCCATTAGGTATCAAAACAATAGCTAATACCTTATCAATGTGTGGATGCCAATATTCATCATGCATTGTTTTGGCTTCTGTATTGTTCATCTTTGAGAAAAAAGTGGGCTTTGTGAGGTGCAAGCGAGTTGAGTCAATCCCAAATGTATCAGCTATTGCTTTTTGAATTCGCCATCTCACATCACTGCAAAAGAGAACGTTTTATAATGTTGACTATTTTTTTTAATGGCAGAGCAGAAGCTAAAGAGTGATAAATCCAACATACAACAACAGATTAATAAAGAGAGAGACACCAGAGTTAGCAGACGCTGGGATCTGGACCAAAGGTCAATCTGCAAGAGGAACTCAGTGAGTCAGGCAGCATCTGCGGAGGGAAATGGGTGAATGATGGTGAATGGTCTTGAATCAAGTCATCAACTGTCCCTTTGCCTCCGTAGACCTGCCTGACCTACAGAACTTATTTTTTGCAACTGATTAATATATCCCTATGAGTACAGGTATATTTTCAAACCTGTGACTTTAAATTTTACCACAAAGGAAATAACAAGGTCATCAAGATAACAAGATTTCAAGTCATGCAGAAAGTGTTGCTCCCTCATAGCTCCAGGAACCCAGAACTGATTCTAACCTCAGGCAGAGTCTATGTACACAGACTCCCTGTCAGACTGTGGGTTTCTGGCAGTATACATTTGTTTTTCTCCCACATCCCAACAATGTATTGGTGTTAATTGGCAACTATAAATTAGTGCAGGTAAGTGGCAAAAGAATGAAAAGTTGATAAAAATGTGGAGAAGAATAATCAGCAGGGTCACAGGAAACAGAGAGAGGGATGTAGGACTGATGGGATTGCACTGCTGGAAAGCAGCATGGATCTAATAGCCACCTATAATGTAAAAAATAGATCCATTGCAACACTTTGATAAATGTGTGAACTTAGATCTGTAATGTGTGGTGTGTGGCCAAGTGGTTAAGGCATTGGACTAGTGATCTGAAGGCTGTGAGTTCAAGCCCCAGCCGAGGCAGTGTGTTGTGTCCTTGAGCGAGGCATTGCTCAAAACCACACATTGTTCCATTCCACCCAAATGAAAATGGGATGGGTACCAGCAAAATGCTGGCGTTAACCTTGTGATAGACTAGTGTCCTATTTGGGGAGGGGGAGTTTTAATCTACAAATTTTAGAGTGCAGTATTTTAAGACTGATTAAATAAGCTTAATATTTTGTTAGCTTGTTTCGTAAAATGGTGAACCTCTTGCGAATATGATCCAAAATGTTCCTAATCTGTTATTTTTAGTACTAACTCTAAAATTTCTTCAGCATTCTTTCATCAGAAATCTACACACGAGAAATGGCACAAATATATTTTGAACAAAGTCTACAGCTGATGCACAGCATGATGGAAACTTTTTGTAACAGACTGTGAATTCTGATCAATTAAATGTTTCATAAGGATAAATAAGTTTTTGTCAGGTAGGTGGAAGCAACAAAATGTGAGTATCTGGTTTGAAAATATCTTGATAGAAGTTGATAAATCCGAATTGAGTAGCTGAGAGACCTACTCTGCCTCCCCTGGCACATACACAAAATAAGTAGGTTAGGCATCAAAGCTTACGTCTTGCCTTACCTGAATAATTTACATAACAGTTTTTAAGATTCAAACATTTTGGCAAGTTAGATATTTGTGTAGTGTATCAAATGTTGTTAACCTACTTTTTTTGTACATACCGACTAACAACAGGACATTTTGTTATGACGTTATCTGATATTGACTTGTACAAAGTTTTCTTTTTATTACATATTGAAATTGGGATGGAATCGCTGCCAATCACTTCCATAGGTTCATTCTGCTCTGAATCAGGTTTAATATCACTAGCATATGGCATAAAATTTATTGTTTTGCAGCAGCAGTACAGTGCTACACATAATAATAACTATAAATTACAAGAAATACATATATTAAAAAATTAAATAACTAGTGCAAAAAGAGAGGGGAATAATACTGAGGTAGTGTTTATGGATGCATTGTCCTCTCAGAAATCTGATGACAGAGGGGAAGAAGCTCTTCCTGAAACATTGAGTGTGTTTTTTTTATTACAAAAAATATATTTTATTCAAAAATAAAATTATATACAATAAACCATTCAATGACTTTCAATCCTTTACAACTGTTTCCATTCCTGCCTTTATATTTTCACACTTTTCACCACCCACGTGGCACTCTGTTATTCTATATTTACATACACTTGTATAGGGGTATACACCCCGCCCTCCCCCACCCCTCAACTCCCGCGGGAGAAAAACCCTAGACTGTGGTCCTTCCCCATCAGGCCCTTGCGGCGGCTTCACCAAGTTTGAGTGCGTCTCTCAGCACGTACTCCTGCAGCCGAGAACGTGCCAGTCGGCAGCATTCCCCCACGGACATCTCCGTGTGCTGGTAGACCATCAAGTTTCGGGCCGACAAAAGAGCGTCTTTGACCGAGTTGATGATCTGCTAGCCACACCGGATGTTGGTCTCAGTGTGTGTCCCCTGGAACAACCCGTACATCAGAGAATCCTCTGTCACGCAGCTGCTGGGGATGAACCTCCACACTGTCCCTTCCATCCTCCTCCACACCTTCTACGCGAACCCATAGTGTGCAAAGAGGTGGGTCACCGACTCCTCCTCCCGTGGGCAGAGGGGTGTGGAGGCAACGTTCTGGGCGTCCAGGAGGTATCAGACTGGGAGGACCCCTCTCACCACCAGCCAGGCAAGGTCTTGGTGCCTGTTGTGAGGTCCGGCGATGAGGCATTTTGCCAGATGAACTGGACGGTCTGCTCAGGGAACCACCCCACTGTGTCCATCTCGTCCTTCTCCTGCAGTGCTTGCAGGACCTTACGTGCTGACCACTGCCTGATGCCCTTTGTTCAAAGGCATTGACCTGAAAGAACTTCTCTACGAAGGACAGGTATGGCAGCAACGACCAGCTGATAGGGGTGTTGCGCGGGAAAGGGGCCAGACCTATCCTTCGTAGCCAGGGCGACAGGTAGAACCTGGGCACATAGTGGTACTTGGTGCCCATGTACCTGGGATCCACACACAACCTGATGCAGCCACACACAAAGCTG
The DNA here is from genome assembly GCF_030144855.1 of Hypanus sabinus. Classification (NCBI taxonomy): domain Eukaryota; kingdom Metazoa; phylum Chordata; class Chondrichthyes; order Myliobatiformes; family Dasyatidae; genus Hypanus; species Hypanus sabinus. The sequence continues at coordinate 34,234,564 of NC_082728.1, forward strand.
GCCATCAGACATTGGGGACGTTTTTGCCCCCATAGTCCAGGGACTTGTGCAGGGTGGTATGTCTGACCCACTCCATCTTGGATCCCCAGACGAATCTGAAGACGGCTCAGGTGATTTCCGAGCTGAATGAGCGGGGGAATGGCCACACCTGCACCAAGTACAGCAGCCCTGAGAGCACCTCACACCTGATGACCAGGTTCTTGCCCGTTATTGATAGGGACTCCCATAGTCCCAGTTTCTGTTTGACCATGGCAGTCTGCTCCTGCCAGTTCTTGTTGCACGCCTCGGCAGTTTGTTTCTTCAGGCTGCAGTACCTCCTCCTTGAAGGCAGCAATCAGAAGGAGATATCAGTGATGGGGATCCTTAACGATGGATGCCACCTTTTTGATGTAATGTGTAGTTTTATTTTCCTTTTCAAAGTGTGCACAAGAAGTGCTGAGCTCATCCGGGAGTGAAGCATCACAGCCATTCATGATATTAGGTTTTTTTTGGTAGGAAGTAATGGCCTGCGAACTCTGTCAGAGCTGACCTGCATCCAATTCTGCCTCTAACCTCAATCAGAATTGTTGATCTGCCCTTAAAATAGCCTTTCATAGGTCGTACCTGGACTTCTTGTATAGTTCTAGATCACCAGTCTTGAATGCCCTCAGCAGGTTTCGCATCTCCTGGTTCATACCCAGCTTTTGGTGTGGGTATGATCCAGTATGTTTTCAAAGGCACACACTCATCCACACAGCTCTTGATGAAGTCAATGAATTCTCCAGTCCACCAACTCAAAGCAGTCCTGTGACTGCCCCTCTTCCTCCCTTGACCATACCTTCTTGATCCTCACCACTGGTGCTGCGGTCTTCAGTCTCTAACTATGTACTGGAAGTATAAGTATAGCCCAGGGACTATCCAAAGCATGGTTGTGGAATGGCATGGTAAGCATTTTGATGGTGGTATAACAGTGGTCAAGTTGGCTCATTTGTTTCCACAGCTGATACGTTGGTGGTACCTGTTCAGAAAGATTTTCACACTGACCTGGTTGAAATCTCTAGCAAAGATAGGGAAGGCAACAGGGTGTGTTATTTCACAACCACTAATTACATTGCTCAGCTCCTCCAGTGCCTGCCTGATGTCTGCTTGAAGTGGAATATACTTCATTTCCAGGGTAATGGTGGCTAACTCCCTATCAGAGAAAATGGATGACATATGATTGCAAGATGTTCCAGTTCGGAGGAGCAGGGCTCAGACAGAAACATCATATTTGTGCACCATGATGAGTTAATCATAAAGTATACTCCACCTCTTCTGCCTTTAAAAGACTGAGCTGTCCTGACTTTGTAGAGATTGATGAAGCCACTGGGCTGAAATGCTAATCCAAAATTGTGCCTGTGAGTTATGTGTTGCTTAAATCTCCATCAACCGCATCTACAGAGCCCTGGTACATTATAGAGAGACTGGAAAAAGGAAACGTCAAGGGTGCCTGAATTTTCATTTTATTTATATTTTGTTAGCTTGTTTTATATGTAACACCCTGGGAAAGGTTTCATTGCTAACGTAATGGTCTTTCTATAGAAGCAATTTTGGTTTATGGTTAGAGATAACAGGTGCTTTGGAATATGAGTTGAGTCCTTTGTTCAGCAGGAGATGAAGAGAGAAGACACTGGAAAACCAGTCGTAGGATTCGACCCGGTGAGGGACCGTGATTTGATGGAGCAAGGTGTTGATTTCGACTGCAGATGGGTGAATATGTATGACTATTGGAAGAGTTGAGCTCCAACTTGTGCACATTTGACTAATTATAATGGGTCCTTTTTGGTTTTTTTCCTTTATAACCCTTTAGTTAAGATTCATAAATATAATTCCTTTAATCGTATGCAGTGTGCTGTCTGTTATTTCTTGGCACTGACTTTTAACAGGGTAGCAAATTACACAGCATCCACACAAATCAGGGTTTGGGGGGATGGACGAGCTTTCTCAATCTCACGGGTCTGGCAGGACTGGAGTGTGTATTCCCTAGACTTATTCAGCCAAGGAAACTTGGGAGCTTTCATATATAATAATTATTATCTCTCTTACTTAATTATTTAATGTTTTATGAATAGCCTTTAAATGCAGCCAATTTTTAGATATTTAAAAGCAATTAAAGTAATTATTAGGCAGTAACTCAGCTTAGTCATAGTCTAACTCATATGTAACGCACAGAAACACATGCTTCAGCCCATCTAGTCTGTCCTGAACTATTATTCTGCCTAGACCCATCAACCTGCACCTACACCATAGCCCTCCATACCCTTCCCATCCATGTACTTATCCAAACTTCTCTTTAATATTGAAATTGAACCTGCATCCACCACTTCTGCTTGCAGCTCATTCCACACTTTCTGGAAGGCAATTACATTGCGTGTCATTACGTTGAAGCCAAAGTTGGGAACTCATATTAATTCTAGTCACTATCACAGCACCTGTAATAATTTATACTCAGATACTAAACTGCACATTCAAATGTGTTTATAAATCACCAAACAATTAGCTTCTGGCAGCCAGGTAGAGAGTTTATCTTAGACATAAATCTACATACATTTTTCAGTACCCTATTTCATTACACAGGGTAAGACATCCTAACAAAAGTCTTCACAGGAAAGGAATAACCAAGGTCAGGAGCTTTATCAATACTACAAAATCAGCACTGCAGTATATCTGAGATATACATAGGACTTTAAATTTACTGATGTTCATGCAGAATCATCGTTGCTTTTAGAAGAGTGTGTATGTGTTTGTTCCTAACCTCCACATGTTACCCGAGGAGTCAATAATCCTATTTCTCCCATTTCACCACCAACACTAACCACTGTCCCAGAGTAACCATCAATAAATAACATCAACATTCTAAGTATTTTCAGTAGTGTAGACTGTTTTATGCATATAATGAATTTGTCTCTGAAACCCAATAAAGTTGATTTTCGCTACACTGATCAGAACAAATAATTTTTCACAGATGTTATTACTATCACATTGTCATACATGTTTAAAAATGGTTTTAATAATTGTCTGATTATGATACAGTCTCTTGTAATTACAAAATAAAAATTTCCAAGCATATCCTTTAAAGAATCATTGATCTAACAATTTAAATATAAATAGATTTCATGAAAGCATTTGTTCCATGAATTCCTCATAGAAAAGATAGCAGAATTTGAAAAAAGAGTGGGGAATAAAAGAGCTGGTGCCAGGCTTGAGATTTCATAAACTAAAATAGGAATCTGTGCAATTGTAATGATTTGAAGTGTTGAGACAGAAACACGATCTAACAAATAGCTAGTGTATCACACACTAGAGTAAAATACAAAACAACACAACACTGATCACAATGGCATTGATAAAACAAACTGAAAATAAATGTTGCAAGTATAAGGGATGATGAATGGGCCTGAGATTGCCGATTGAACATCACCACCTTGTGTGCTATGCTATTTGATAGAAGTGATTAATCAATATTTAAAGCCATTCAGCTTTTTTGTCTCCTAGATTTGAAAGTGCAAACAATCAAATAAAGGCACAGATTAGCTCCAATATCCATTGAAAATCTGAAGTTTCAGCTGTTGGAAGCATCGCTAATATTTTGTTCTGCAGTTAATAAAGAGACCTTACAATCTTTCTTAAGCCCTAGAAGAAAACAATAGACCCAGAGATATACACAATACCACGACCGGTTTAAGATATTATGAACGGCAGTAGGGGAATGGGAGGAGAGAAGAAACATATTTCAAAGTTCAGCAACAGTTACCGTATATGTAGCTATTCTTACATTAATTATTGGAATACATGATAGAGTACCTGTATAATGCGAAGTCTTCTTCATCAAATAATTCCTTTATTTGCTCACCAAAGTACCTATAAAAGTATTTTTAATTAACAGCATGCAATGTTCTCAGTTTAATCTTCATTTACAATTATTCCAACATGTGCACTCTGTAAAGTTTCAATTCATGTAGAAATTCAAAGCTCTTTATCTGAAGATTACATAAAAATAAAACCATTTCCAAGTAGATCCAGGGGGAAAAAAACATGTGCTATGTAGTCTGCACCTTGGCCCACCTCCAAAGAATAAATATGTAAGTTGCATAACAATCAGACAATGCAGTCTCACATGAGATTGGAAATCAGGCTAAGATAATCATGGCAGAAAATATACTGGCTAGCAATGCTTGATCTAGCTGATTAAGAGATACCAGCAAGCTGTTAGACACATTAGCGTAATGCCAGCTGAAGAATACCTACATTTTAAAAGCTAAATTTAATAATTACAGCAAGTTACCACTATTGATAGCAATCAAAGTAAAATCCAGTAAAACTACACTTAACAATTCCAGGTAGTCAGTTTACTAGAGAGTAGACAGATGTGTCACCATATTCTTCCCCCAGCTGGTTGACCTGCTCAATCTTTACGTGATGCTCCATACTCAGAGATCACTCTGCTGATGACCCCAGATGCAAAGCAACTAGCTTGTGCACGAGTCTCAAAATCACCAATCCCTGCAGGCAACTGTAGCTTTAAACAAGTAAGGAGAAGTAACTACTATGTACAAACATAGCGAGAAGAAATATCACCCTTAAATAGCATGAATACAGGAGCTCACAGCTCCGGTAAACTGGGACAGATACTAGCCTCTTGTGCCATCAGAATGGAGATTACACATTCTCCCAGTGACCAATTGATTTTTCCCCCCAGACACTCCAGTTTTCACCTCCCTCCCCAAAACACACCGACTGGTAAGTTAAATTAACTACTGAAATTACCTCTGGTATTGGAGGCTCAAGGGAGAATTGGTGGAGCACGGGACAGTTGATGAGGAAATAGTATACTGGGAAATAAGTGGGGAACTGGAATTGACAGGAATGCTCCAAGAGCTGATATCATCTTGATGAGTCAAATGACCACTTGACGAAATATAATAAAAATATGAATTCTCCATGGTGTCAAGAGGGGACATACGCTGAAGCGTGGAGCTCCAAAGCAGTAATGTCCAAGTCTAAATTATTGACTGTCACTGTGAATTATATACTAATGATTAAGCCTTTCTATGCCTGAATGCTTTTCTATAGATGTAGCTGGATTTTAAGGATGTTTATGAGTCCAGTACCACAGGGCATGGTTTGAGAATAAGGGGTAGGTCATTTAGGACAGAGTTAAGGAAGAACTTCTTCTCCCAAGAGTTGTGGGGGTTTGGAATGCACTGCCTCGGAAGGTAGTGGAGGCCAATTCTCTGGAAGCTTTCAAGAAGGAGCTAGATAGGTATCTTATGGATAGGGGAATCAAGGGATATGGGGACAAGGCAGGAACCGGGTATTGTTGGTAGTTGATCAGCCATGATCTCAAAATGGTGGTGCAGGCTCGAGGGGCCGAATGGTCTACTTCTGCACCTATTGTCTATTGTCTATTGTAAATTAAAATGACATGCAATCAGAATGAAAGTCACTTTACACATAATCCGCATGCCAAAGATGGAGAGAGGAAATAAAAAGCATTGATTTGCATTCCAGGTCATTAACCAATTAAATCTGCTACAATATGATAAGGCATCTCTGTGAGGTACAGTATCCAGCTTGTAAGACCCGTACCTTGAATCCCTGATGAATAACTGGGGCAAACAATGATCTTACCACATCTTACCTATAGATATTGACAAACTGTTTCCCCATTGACAGAGCTCCAGAATGCAAATCAAGAATGGAGGCCTAGGAAACAGAGAGAGCAATGTAACAATTCCCGCATGCAGTACAACACTTTTCCCTTTATAAAATTGTAATTTTCAGGAAATTTACAGGAAAAAAAATGCTTTGCAGTCTCTGAAGCTCTGATTATCATCTAACTGCTGAATTTTTTAAATAATCCTACAAAAGTATTAAACTTAGAGAAAGCTGCTCACTTAAACAAATATAAAAATATCAAGTATTTTATTTTTCTAGCTAAATTGAAATGAGTGATCCACATTTAATTCATATAAACAATAAGTCAAATTGTGAGGTAATGAATCCAAGAGCGCTAATAAAAACTGCGATAAGCACTCAGCAGATCGGGAGAGAATGCAGTAATTTAACATTTTGAGGTCAAGGCCACTCAGGTTTTTCACCCGTTCTTCATGTGACTGCTCAGGCAGCACAATTAGAAGTTATCCTCAGAGGATCTTTGTGCTATACAACTTTGGGGTAAATCATGAGCTTACTCAAGCCTAAAACTCACTGATTTGGAAAGGGAACTTTAGTGTGATATACAAACTTCTTGCTTTGCAAGACAGAGAAAAATCAGTTCAATCCTACTGAAATGGGCAGAGGCTTCAATCCCCTCCAACAGAAGGCTGAGAATTAACTTATCCCTCTCCAAGCTGACTCATCTACCAATCAACAATTTCACAACAACAAAACAATTAGCTCCACAAGCTCATCACAGCTTCCGATACTTTGTTGATGTGGAATTGGCTGCTGCATGATTTATTTGCCACTGAATAAAATAATGTTTACAGTCTTGTAAATTTATTTGGTATATTTTTGGCATATTTTTGAAAGAGGTTGTCACTGTTGAATGGAATGGTCCAATGAATTATAGCTCCTATTGGCAAGAATCAATGCCCAGAGGAAAGCAAGCAAGAAAATTAATCACCATCATAAAACCTACCCAATTTCACTGCTCACTTTTGAGATATTCACCAAATCTAACTTCATGTACTTATTTTATACATTGCCTGAGTTCTAACACTTCAATTTATTTAGTAGAATATGAGTTAAGAAATAGACAGCAATTAGCTTTGAAAGGTTGGTTATGGATACCTCCAGGTGAATCTCAAACTGCACAGCAATACTGTTAGCCCGTAGGACTAAACAATCTTGCTTGCTTTGCTCAGGTTGCTGATGCATCATGTGGGATACAAGTTTGACATTTTACCAGAGACATGTCTCAACATTATGTAATCACTTTTAAAAACTTCATCAACTGTAACTTGTGTTCATGAGGTCAGAGAACAATGCAGAAGAACAATAGTTATTTCCCTTGACTGAGCTCAGTTAACTTTGAGAGCCAAGTTCTTCGTTTGTCAGATTATTAGCTGTAATGTGGGAGGAATGTGTGGGTTGTGGGAGAGGATGGGGGGGAAAGCAACAGGTAAGGTGGAGGGGGCAAATGGCGTCAAGAGTGAAAAAGAAAATGGATAGACAGAAGTGGTTCCCAGAAGCTGGGGAAATCGATTTTCATGCTGTCAGTTTGGAGACTAGCATGGAGGAATATGAAGATCTATTCTTCTAATCTGAAGCTAGCCACATCTTAGCGGTGGGGGAAACCATGCACTAATATGCTGGTTTGGGAATAAGAAGTGATATTAAAATGGCTGGTCACTGCAAGATGCTGGCTGATTCCATCTTCTTCTTCATCCCTTCTTCACTTCCACCTATCAGTTTCCAGATTCTTCTATTGATCCCACTCTCTTTCCTCCCTCACCTGCCTATTAAACCCCACTCTCCTGGAATCACCTATTGCCTGCCAGCTCTTGTTCCATCCTCCCCCTCACCTTTGCCCTCTTTCTTTTCTGTGCTGATGGCCTGAAACATCAACTGTCCATTTCCCTCCATGGATTCTGCCTGACCCAACCTGTTAACCTCCTCTAGTTCTTTTGTGTTGTTCCAGATTTCCAGCATCTACAACATCTTGCATTACTAAAAGCAAAGGCCTATTTGGGAATTTAGTGTTGTACTTGTTTGAGAATAGGTTATTTTGCCATGGTAACGTACACTGAAGCCAATGTTTGCTCGAACCTAGCAGTGATGGCACAAAATCACAGTGCCAACAGATGGCCGCATCAGAGATCACATGAAATTTGGCAGAATGATTTAGTTAGCTTTCTGTAGATTGATCCTTAAGAATGGAGCCAGGGGTCTTCATGAAACTCAGCTGTCTTATAGAGCTACTTAAAGCCTAGTTACAAGTTATGGTTTAAATTCCATAAAGCGATGGAAAAGCAGAGCTTCACCAATCTGTTAGGTGTAATGATTCAATCACATCAATACTATCTTCTCATAAAATGCTCAGAAATAGGATATGGTAATGTTGCAGAGTATTGAGAAATTTGGTATAAATACAACATTTAAAAAGTGTTATAGAAATTCTTTAATTTTGAAACTCTTGCCTTGAGAACAGTACAGTGCAGTACAGGCCCATGGCCCACAATGTTGTGTTGACCTTTTAACCCCCAGATCAATCTATTTCTTCCTACATAGCTTTCCATTTTCCTTTCATCTATGTGCCTAACAGTTTCTTAAACGCTCCTATTGTATCTGCCTCTAGCACCATCCCTGGCAGCACGTTCCATGCACCTACCATTTCCGGTGTTTAAAAAAAAACTACCTCTGACATCCTTTCTATACTTTCCACCTCACACTTTAATTATGCCTCTTCATTTTACCCATTTCTACCCTGAGAAAAAGTCTCCGGCCATCTACCTGATCTATACCTTTTATCATCTTCTACATCTCTATCAAGTCACTTCTCATTCTTTACTCCAAAGGGAAAAGCCCTAGTGATATACTCTTTACATGAGCATGAAACTATTTTTTATTCCACCAAACTACATTTCATCATTTGAAAAGTTTTACTTATTCAAATATTTTCTAAAAAAAATCATCATCATTGTGCGCCGTGTCATGTAACTTAGGTGATCAAGTTCTCATGACCATGATTATTCTTGGCTAATTTTTCTGCAGAAGTGGTTTGCCACTGCCTTTCTCTGTGTAGTGTATCTGCATGATGGGTGACCATTATCAATACTCTTCAGAGATCATCTGCCTAATGTTAACGGTCGCATAACCAGAACTTAGAATATGCATCATCTCATCATACGACCATCCACCACCTGTGCCATGGCTTCGTGTGACCTTATTGGGAGGCTAAGCAGGTCCTACACCTTGTCCAAGGGTGACCTGCAGGCTAGCAGAGGAAAGGAGCACCTTACACCTCCTTTGGTAGAGACATATCTCCACCCCTCCACCCATCTAGAAATATATTAATTGTATTTCCCCATGACTGCCCATTCTATGTTTCATAACAAATTAAGGGAATGCCACGAGTATAGTTAGTCCTTTTAATATTATACAAATGCATCAATCACAGAATCTGTAATGACATCTTGGTACTTAACCGCCATGTCCAATAAAGATACAATGGATGAGAAGGAGATAGACAGCGATTAATTAAACTCTAATTTAACATGATTACAGTAATACAAACCTGGTTGAACTAGGAGACATAAATCAAGCGCTCTTCAAGTAATTAAGTGCATAATTATACTATTAATCTTTGACAATTAAAATGACCTAATCTTCAAGTCATTAAGGAGAGTTATTTGATATAAACACAAAAGAAAAAATCAAACTGATATGTAATAAAATGCAAACAACAAAAATTTGGAATTCTCAACTTGAAATTAAGTAAAGAGAAAAGATTAGTAGATAAATGACAATTATCAATGAAAGAATAAAATATCTTTTGATTTCCAGGCAGTATGAATTATAATGGCATGTTGCAACAGCAAGTCAGACACAGCAATGAACCTTAAGGTCTGATTTAACGTTATCATGTGTCATGTGCTGCTGCAGTTAGTATATTATAGACAATAGATAATAGATGCAGGAGTAGGCCATTCAGCCCTTTGAGCCAACACCACTATTCACTGCGATCATGGCTGATCATCCACAATCAGTACCCTGCTCCTGCCTTCTCCCCATATCCCTTGACTCTGCTATCATTAAGAGCTCTATCTCTTTCTTGAATGCATCCAGAGAATTGGCCTCCACTGCCTTCTGAGGCAGAGCATTCCATAGATCCACAACTCTCTGGGTGAAAAAGTTTTTCATCAACTCCGTTCTAAATGGCCTACCCCTTATTCTTAAACTGTGGCCTCTGGTTCTGTACTCACCCAACATCGGGAACATGTTTCCCGTCTCTAGCATGTCCAATCACTTAATAATCTTACATGTTTCAATCATATCCTCTCTCATCCTTCTAAATTCCAGAGTATATAAGCCCAGTCGCTCTAATCTTTCAACATATGACAGTCCCGCCATCCTGGGAATTAACCTCGTGAACCTTGACAGTCCCACCATCCCGGGAATTAATTTCTCATGCCCTTATATTCTTATGCCCTTAATAAAATTAAGATTTTAAACAACTAGAAGCTGTAGGAAAATGGTGGTGTAGAACAACAAAATAACTCCCAACCGCAATCTATTTGAGTGGGGTTTTATGAGCAAGTTGGCCAAGACAACAGTCATACGAACATGACAACAATCTTCAGGTCTGCCCTTTTACTTGTTAAACCTAAGTTTACAAGCATCTATACCCCGTTCTCCAGTAATTTAAAGCCAATAAAGGCAAACAAGAAAGGAGCTTTTAATACGTGATTAAATACAATGAGATATAAAAATTATACCGTAAGTCAGCAGAACAATCAAAGATTGATTCTACCCTATAATGTAGAACTATTTTTAAGCGTATCTGAATTGCCTTTAAAAGGCTATACGGATATTCCCATTGATTATTTGTGACATTTTAAATACCAGAATCCCAGGCAAATATTTTTCAGAGAATATAACATCTCAATTTCATGGTACAGGTTGTTCTGTTATAAAGATGACTTATCCTGAAGTCTGAACCTACCACAGCAGCTGGGAAATTTAAGATTAATTTAAGATAATTAGATATGTAATAAGAAGCCAATAACCAGATACTGTTAAAACCAATTTGGTAGATTAATGTACTTAAGTGAACAAATATGCAACACCCTTCCCATCTTTATTCTCCTGATCTGGTTACGTGTGACTCAAGACCCATCAATGTGGTTAATGCTTAGCATGCCTTTTGATTCAGTACTAATTCAAAATTTCGATGATGTCCACATCCTATGAAAACATTAAAAAAACACATTATGGAATTAATCTCATGTTTGCATTGTCAATAATGAATGAGTGAAGAAGAAATTCAAAGCAGGTTCAAATAATCCACTTCAACCATTCAACCAAGCCTCAGTTTAAATGGGTGGAGGGGGTGACAGAGAGGTTCTTCTTTGTGGAAGCCCGACAGCGTATGGTGCATGGAAACAGCCTCTGCTTCCTAGACTGATCCCATAATACTCCATTTTTATGCTCCCCTCATTTCCTGCACACTAGGCAAAATTTATAGCGGCTAATTAATCTACCAACCCAAGTTAGATATGGCCCTTTTGGCTAAAGGGATCAGTGGGTATGGTGAGAAAGCAGGTACAGGATTCTGAGTTGGATGATCAGCCATGATCATACTGAATGGCGGTGCAGGCTCGAAGGGCCGAATGGCCTAGTCCTGCACCTATTTTCTATTTTTCCAACCCTGTGCATCTTTTCAGGAAACCCATGCAGCCTGTGACAGGCTGTGACTGCAGAACTGAACCACACTGAAGTAGAAATAAAAGGTCTGTATTCAACATAGTACATCTTCTGGAGAGAATCTAACTTTCTTTGCACTACACGATATTTTATACTTTTTAAACACAAAGACAAGAATAAAATGATTAAGCAGCACACACAAAATGCCAGAGGGAACTAAGGGTCTTGGTCCAAAACATTGACACATTCATTTGTACAGATGCTGCCTGACCTGCTGTTTTCCTCCAGAAATTTGTATGTATTGCTTTGGAAGTTCCAGCATCTACAGAATTTATAACCTGCATTATATTTATAAATGATTGACTGTGGTTTCAATGGCTATAATCACCTATCTATCTTTAACTTTGAGCGTAGACAAGTAACTTTACACAACTTTGAGTGCAGACAGGTAACTAGCAAAACCCATAGGAATATCCAACAGCTGGTGGCTGGTCCAAGAGCTTCTGAGCACATACACCGAAAATATACCTCCCTTGTTACAGTATTGAGGGTTGGCTCCCTGAATATACAAAAAGTCCAAATATTAAGTGACAAAATAGATGTGTCTTGAACTGCGCATTAGATAGCAGATACAGCCTTTACAATGAGTCAATGCAGGAGACAGCCACTTTATATCTTCCCTGAGGTTATCATGAAGTTTTAAATGACTACAAATTAACATGAACATCCGTCTATCGTCTTCCCCTACATAGTTTCTATGGCACAGAATCTCAAGGTCCTACATCCAATGATTGGTTTGGCTGGCCTTAAATTATCAGTTGCAGTTAAACTGTGAACAGGAACAAGAGAATATTGGCAGATGCTGGAAATCCAAAGCAACACACACAAAATGCTGGAGGAGCTCAGCAGGTCAGGTAGCATCTATGGAAAATAGTAAACTGTCGACATTTCAGGACAAAACCCTTCATCAGTATTGGAGTTTACACTTTTCCATAGTTAGTACCTGGCCTGCTAAACTATGAACAGTTTTTACTTCCTCCCCAACCTGATGGCATGAATACTTATTTCTCCTTCTGGTTAAAAAAAAATTCCCTCCCACTTCCCTCTTCCTCCTCCCCTGTTCCCCAATCTGGCCTTTTACCTCTTCTCCCCTGCCTATCAGTTCCCCTTCTTCTTCACTTTTTCCTATGGTCCATTTTCCTCTCCTATCAGATTACTACTTCTCCCTTGACCTTTGACTTTCCCCACCCACCTGGCTTCACCTGTCACTTTCTAGCTATCCTCCTTCCCCTCCCTCCACCTTTTTACGCTGCCATCTTCCCCCTTCCATTTAACTCTTGAAGAAGGGCCTCAGCCTGAGACATCCACTATTTATTCATTTCCATAGATGATGCCTGTCCTACTGAATTCTTCCAGCATTTTGTGTGTTGCTTCTCATTTTAATTAATACCTGTCAAAGTTTCCTAATGCCAAAATAATCCCTCAGAGGTAGCAGTATTGAACCCTGATCACTGGCATGGGGGGTGGGGGGTGTTGAGGGGAGCAGCTCTACTAGCTGCATCGTTATGCCATCCTACTTGACTTGTCCAGGTTGGGGAGTGCAGTCGCCTCTGCCCTCAGTATAGAATCATTTAAATCAAAATTACTTTCCCTTGCTCCTTATGTCCATTGGGAACGTCTGTAGTCAGAGAACAATGGGAACAATCTTTCAAGAGAGTAACTGAAGGGTCTTCCTTAATTTCATGCCTTTACTGTGGTAAAACTCCCAAAGACACTTATCAAATTAAATTTACAGCAGATAGCTTTAGATGGCCAGTATTTCATAGACATCTTGAATGAGAGAAAATCCAGAGAAACACAGAAAGGCTTGGAGAGAGGATTACAGAGCTTGTAGTCTAGTTGAGGCACAGAAGAACCATCCATTAAAATGGATGGCTGGCTGGAGGCTCTTCAGATCGACTTCAATGTAGTGTTCAAAAGACAGAAACATCAAACAGCAACTCAGGTTCTAGATGTGGATAAGGTAGTCTTCAAAATAATGGGATAGATTGTGTCAAAGGTGCTTATGCTAATAGACAAAAAGATAGCGAGTCAATGGGGGGTGTTCACAGAAAGAACACTGTGATAAAGAACCAGTTTATAGCCCAAAAAAGCACTGTTTCTTATTTGCATGTGCTACTCAGACATCCATTATGATTGGGTATATCAGGATTAGAAACATACAAGAACATTGAATGATGCATCAAAGTAGAAAATATTTTTTCAGCTGGGATCACAAAGAAAACCCTTTCAGCATTCAGCAGTGTATTTTTTTGAAAAAAGCTTGCCATTTAAATATAAAAATTCACTTACCCCACCATCCGATCCGCCCAGAGACAACCCTCTCTTTGCTATACTGTGAATAAAAAGTAAGTTTTGTGACCACATAGCACTTTGAAACCTGGAAGAAATTATTTAGATGTGCACTTGAATTATAATAATTCACTTTGATAAGGCACTACCTCAGCTTGTATTTTTCTAATAATAATCAACCAAGGCACACTATTGCATGAATGTACGTGGTACAAAACATCCAACAGTGAAAATATCGACCCAGAGAGTCAATAAACAAAACACATTCTCAGCAAGACATGTTCAGAATCAGAATTTCCTAAGCTGAAAGAGCAGAAAAGTAATTTTCATTATTATCATTCCCTGGAGGGCAAGAATATGATTCTATAATCTTGTCACCCACTTAAAACAATCCTCAGTGGTATTCTGTACTTGTGAACCTCTGGCCTTCATTTGCAGGGGTGCACCTGGGGAGCCTCGGCCTTCCACAGAAATACATATGTTAAGATGTACAAAAAAACTGGATGAACTTAGCAGGTTGGGCAGCATCCATTGAAAGAAGCAGTCAACGTTTCGGGTCGAGACCCTTCATCAGGACATCATATGTTACGTGTTAGGCCACATCCCCACTTCAGTCCAACTGACGTTTAACTCGACTCCCACAGAGGCCTTTAGAAAAGTTCCAAACTTTAGTAAGGTTAAGGAAATTAATCCAAGAATGGATTTTTTTTCTAACATTTATTCTGCAACCGAGATTTTAAGACCTGGTTACAAATATCACAAATAGGCTTAAAAAGATTTAGAGAGTTGCAGAGCAACATCTCTACAATACGTCATTGAAAGGCTGAGTGACAGATTAGATGTTTATGGGTAGGTAGGTTCCCTATTGATCCCAAAGGAAATTACAGCGTCACAGTAGCACTACAAGTGCACAGATATACAAACATTAGAAGAGAGGTAAAAATAAAAAGTAAGTTACCTCAAATGGTTTAACAGGAGGGGGTCATCACTCCCCCAGTTATAGGTTGACTCATTATGAAGCTTAATGGCCGAGAGTAAGAATGACCTCATACTGTATAGCATTCTTGGGAGTAGCGCAGTTCTCTTAATTTATTACTAAAAGTGACCCCCTGTTCAGCCAAAGTGAAATGCAGAGGGTGAGAAACATTGTCCAGGAATGCCAGGGTCCATTGTTCTACCACGGCCTCCAGAATGCCCTGAAACCAAGGTGTGGTCACCCTGATGCTGAACAATGGTTCCTTTCAGAGCTCCATGAAGTAACAGATGAAGGTTTTCACCTTCAAATGTGCACCATTGTACTTCCCCTAAGTAACACCAGGTCCACAGTGTTTCTATCAACCAGAAATCATAAAGTCATTATTCCAAATGTGGTGTAAATCACCAAAGAAACAAACTTGTTTTTAAATATTGAGCTGAGATTACCACCTAGTTTTCAGCTTCATAATCCGTCAAATTTTATGCTTTGCTATCTGATCACAGAACAGATTAGAATAATTTGAAATGGATTAAATTTGTCAAACCAATACTTCCACCCTCCTTGTAAATAAATTGACTGGATGCCAAAGAAAATTATTATCAGTTATTGGGATCAGTTCAAATTTGCCCCTAAAATACCTTCCCAGAAAATTTAATTTCTAGGCATACCTTCCCTCATTCTAAAGGCACAGTTCACCCTGTGATCACCACCAACTTTTTTTTTATCTAAATCAACCTCTCGCTTTCTCAGAACATTTTCCTTTTCGATCATTGGAGATGCAATGCCTCCTCGTCTTTATCTACAATATGTTCCCACTATGCAGTAACCCAAAAAGTCATTTCATATGAAGCAGCAATTTACTTGCAGTTCTTCCACTTCTGTGCATAACATTCAGTGCTCATACTGTGCTCTGCTATACACTGGAGAAACATAACACAGGTTAGATGACTGCTTTACAACATCTCCATTCTATTGCAATGATGACTCTAAGTTTCCAATTTGCTCTTATGTTAATTCTCCATCTACTCCCATTCTGAAGTCTCTGTTCAAAGGTTCATTTATTACCTAAGTATACAACTCTGAAATTCTTCTTCTCCATATAGCCACGAAACCAAGAAAGCAAAGAACAGCAGCATAATCATCAACCCCCAAATCCCTCCTCTCTGCACAAAAAAAAAACCAGATCCCCTTCCTCTGTACACAAGAAAGATCAGGCCAAGCACACAGAATATAAAAACCTATAAAACTGAGAAAAGTCCATAGTACAAGTCTATATCCAGAATGCAGAAAACTTGGGTAACATTCTGCAGGCACAGTGGAGTCCTTGCCCTCTCCAGCAGCAGAGCATTCCCACAGGCAATCAAAAGGAAGGCAGTTGGTGCTCACCTTCCGCATTCACCTCAAGGTTTAAATCTCCCTTGGCACTTTAATCAGCAAACAATGGAAGCTTTAATCTGCAAAATCAAGTTGAACATCAGCAAGTGCCATGTCCCGCAGCGTCCTCGCCACAAGGTTCACGCACGTTGCCTCTGCCTCCCGGAATCCTCTTGGAGACCGCGGAGTGCTGGAACACCCAAATGATATCCAAACTGCAAATCGCAGGCTCCAAACAGTTCCAGAATCACATTTAAGACAAAAAAAATGTATAAGACATTAAAGAAGTGAAATACATGGTTTCATAATCTATCCGGAAGGTGTTGACTGTGGGAGCATTGTACACAAGCGCCATCTTGACTGGAAGAGTCAAATGTCACTGGCCTTCTGCAAATTTGGAATCAGAATCAGATTTATCATCAGTGGCACATGCCATAAAATTTGTTTATTTGCAGCAGCAATAGTGCACAATACATAACATCATAAATTACAAGAATACATAAAAATTACTGTAAATTACAATAAATAATATTTTTAAAAATGAAAAGTAAATAAATTGTGCAAAAAGAGAGCAAAATAGGGGGGTAATGTTGATGGACCATTTCAAAATCTGGTGACAAAGGGGAAGAATGTTCCTACAACGTTGAGGGTACATTTCCAGGCTCTTGTACCTCCTTACTGTTGGTAGTAATGAGAAGAGGGCATGTCCTGAATGGTGAGGATCCATACAAATAGATGCTGCATTCTTGAGGCATCACATTCGGAAGATGTCCTCAAGTGGGGAAGCTAGCGCCCAGGATGGATCTGGTTGAGTTTACAACACACTTTTCCCGATCGTCTGCATTGGTACCTCCACAGCAGGCACTGATGCAACCAGTCAGAATGCTCTCCACGGTACATTATGCTATTCATGCTACTGTCTTTGCTGAAAAACCAAATCTCCTCAAAACCCTGATGAACTACAGCTGCTGGTGTGCATTCTTTGTAATTTTATCAATATGTTACACACAGGATAGATCTTCAGAGATGCTGGCATCCAGGTACTTGAAGCTGCTCACCGCTTCCACTGCAGATCCCTCATTGAGAACTGCTGGATGTTTTAATTTCCCTGTTCTGAAGTCCACAAGCAACTACTTGACCTTACTTATGTGAAATGTAATGTTGTTGTGACACCACTGGGTGATAGCACTGAACTAGTCAATCTATCTCACTCTAGTATGCCTCTTCATCCATCATCTAAGATATTGCCATCAACAGATAGGTCAATGGCAAATTTATGATTGGAGTTAAGCTGTGCGTTGGAGCTTTTCCAATAAAATTCAATACAAACTCAAGTTTTCTGTCTAGCACAATGTAACTTTCAGGAATCAATATTGAATTTAACATGGTCAGACAATCAGCCTTTTCCCATTTGATCTGAGCTGGCCAGTGCTGATGCAGGATCATCCAAATGTAATATTAACTTAGTTTTTCTCTATAGATGCCAACTGACCTGTTAAGAATTTCAGATTTCCAGCAACAACTCTGTTTTGTATCTGAAGCATTGTTTTCTTTCCTCTATCCTTTCTATTTCCTCTCAACTATTTCCCCTCTATTTCAACACCTCTAGATCTATCAGCCATTATTACCGAGTATTCTTTGATGGCAACATCAGCAAACCGTCCTTTCCCATCCTTCACAGTCATCGCGTTTGTACTTCCCACCCCTTCCCGTTCTCTACAACTTTAATCAGTTTCCTTACTTCTCACATTCCTATGAAAAAATCAGTGACTGGAGATACTAACACTTGCTTCTTCATTGATGTTGCCTGACCTGTTGAGTTTTCCCAAAATTTTTAAACAATATGCTTAATTTTTTGACTTGACATAAAAGCCAAGGGTCTTGTAAGTCGTTAAATGCAGTGTTCCACTATGAGTGAAAAAAAATATTAGCCCGAGAACTGACTACAGAACCCAATTAGTTTATACTAGATAAACTCCTTACCTAATACTGTCAACCAGACTTCCGGTTCCCTTCAGAAATCCCACTTTTGTTTTCAGATAGGACAATCAATTTTATTACAGTCACAAATTTTGCTAGTGTTAATACAGACCAGTCATTAATCTTCAAGAACAGAAACATGTGCAGATTTATTTTATCCAGAAGCTGACATTAATTGAAATAAACTAATTTGGTAAGGGGAAGGAAACCAGGGTGTTAGGATCGAGGAAGAGGAAAATAGAAATAAGTCAAAGATACTGTGCAGCAAAGATGGCAAGAAGGACAGGCAGGTGAATAGACAGGGTAATTTGCTGTGCAATAGAAATATAGCAAAATCGGTAACAGATACTGATCTAAATGTACTGTACTTAAATGCACGCAGCATTAAAAATAAAGTGGCTGACCTTATTGTACTGCTACAGGTTAAAAGATATGATATTGTAGCCATCACCGAGTCATAGCTAAATGATGGATATGATTGGGAGCTGAATGTCCAAGGATACACAGTGTATAGGAAAGATAGGAGGGTAGGTAAAGGGGGTGGCGTGGCCCTGATGGTAAGCAACGATATCAAATCACTGGAAAGAAGGATCAGAAGAGGTAGAATCCTTATGGGTCGAGTTAAGAAATGGCAAGGGTAAAAAGACATCAATGGCAGTTATGTACAGGCCTCCAAACAGCAGCCAGGATGTGGACAAGTTACAGCTGGAAATAGAAAAAGCGTGACAGAAGAATAATGTCAAGATAATTATGGGGGATTTTAATATGAAAGTGGATTGGGAAAGTCAGGAAGGTACTGGATCTCAGGAGAGGGAGTTTGTAGAATGCCTATGGGATGGCTTTTTGGAGCAGCTTGTCCATATGATCGAGCTCAGTTTCAAATTTGAAAAGGAGAAGCTGGTATCAGGTGTATTGATATTTCAGTGGAACAAAGGAAATTACAGTGCTATGAGAGAGGAACTGGCTGAAGTTGATTGGAAAAGCAAGCTAGATAGAAGGACAGTAGAGCAGAATTGGATGAAATTTCTACAAGAAATAAGGAGAGTGCAGGAAAAATATATTCAAAGAAAAAAGAAAATCATGAATGGAAAAATGGCACAAAATGTGGCTAGCAAGAGAGGTTAAGGCTAAAATAAAAGCAAAAGAGACGGTGTACAAGAATGCAAAAATTAGTGGGAAAACTGAGGACTGGACAAATTTTAAAGACTTACAGAAGGAAACTAAGAAAGTCATTAGGAAAGAAAAAGATGAATTATGAAAGGTAGTTGGCAATTAACATAAAAAAGCATACTAAGAGTTGTTTTAAATATATTAAGATTAAAAGAGTGACTCGGGTAGATATAGGACCGATTGAAAATGATGCTGAAGAAATTATAATGGATAACAAAGAGATGGCACAGGAACTAAATGAGTATTTTGCATCAGTCTTCACAGTGGAAGACAATAGCAACATACCTGATAGCCAGAGGTCTCAGGGAATAGAATTAGGTACAGTCAAAATTACTAGAGAGAAAGTGTTTGGGAAGCTAAATGGACTAAGGATAGATAAGTCTCTTGGACCGGATGAGGTGCACCCACGAGTTCTGAAGGAGGTGGCTTTGGAGATTGTGGAGGCATTGGAAATGATCCTCCAGGAATCAATAGATTCACAAATATAGTTCTGCTGTTTAAGAAAAGAGGGAGGCAGAAAAAAGAAAATTACAGACCCAACGGTAGTCGGAAAGTTATTGGAGTCGATCCTCAAGGACGAAGTTATGAAATATCTCGAGGTGCATGACAAGATAGTTTCATGAAGGGAAGATCCTGCCTCACCATTTGAATTTTTTGAGGTAATCTCAAATAAGATTGACAAGGGAGAGGCTGTGGATGCTGTGTATTTTGATTTTCAAAAGGCCTTCTATAAGGTGCCGCATAAGAGGCTGCTTAATAAGATGAGAGCCCATGGAATTACAGGCAAGATATTGGAATGGGTGGAACATTGGCTGATAGAAAGAAAGCAAAGGGTGGGAATAAAGGGATCCTATTCTGGTTGGTTGCCGGTTACTAGTGGTGTTCCGCAGGGGTCGATGTTGGGGCTTCTTCTTTTTACACTGTATATCGATGATTTAGATTATGGATTAAATGGTTTTGTGGCTAAGTTTGCGGATGACACCAAGATAGGTGGAGGAGCAGGAAGTGTTGAGGAAACGGAAAGGTTGCAGCGAGACTTGGTCAGTTTAAGAGAGTGAGCAAAGAAATGGCAGATAAGATACAATGTTGAGAAACGTACAACTGTACATTTTGGAAGAAGAATAATTGGGCAGATTATTACTTAGATGGGGAGAAAATTCAAAAATCAGAAGTGTAAAGGGACTTGGGGGTCCTCGTGCAGGATACCCTAAAGGTTAACCACCAGGTTGGATCGGCAGTAAGGAAAGTGAATGCTATGTTGGCATTCATTTCAAGAAGTATAGTGTATAAGAGTAAGGAGGTTTTGATGAGGCTCTATGGGGCACTGGTGAGACCTCATTTAGAATACTGCATGCAGTTTGGGACCCCTATCTTAGAAGGGATGTACTGATGTTGGAGGGAGTTTAGAGAAGATTTACGAGGATGATTCCTGGAATGCAGGGGCTAACATATGAGGAGCGTTTGTCGGCTCTTGGACTGTATTCATTAGAGTATAGAAGAATGAGAGGGGATTTAATAGAAACATTTTGAATGTTGAAAGGGTTGGACAGAGTAGATGTGGAAAGGCTGTTTCCCTTGTTGGGTGAGTCCAGGACAAGAAGCCACAGTCTTAGAATTAGAGGGTACCCATTTAAAAAAGAGATGAGGAGAATTTTTTTTTAGCCAGAGGGTCGTGGATTTATGGAATTTGTTGCCACATGCAGCTGTGGAGGCCCGATCATTGAGGGTGTTTAAGGAGGAGATTGATGGGTATCTAATTAGTCAGGGTATCAAGGGATATGTGGAAAAGGCCAGAAATTGGAACTAGATGGGAGAATAGTTTAGCTCATGCTGGAGTGGCGGAGCAGACTCGATGGGCCGAATGGTCTACTTCCGTTCCTTTGTCTTGTGATCTTGTGATAGTCCTCAACGTAATTTTATTGAATCCAATGTAAGTAAGTAGGTGACAAACATGCAACAACAGTGTATATGCTTGAATTAATCCCCGAGAATTGCATGATATAGGTCAGATTACATCATTCATTTGATAATTAAAGAACAAATTTCTAACCCCTTCCTTCTCAGTTCTGAAGAAGGGTCGCGGCCCCAAACGTCGACTCTTTATTTATTTCTACAGATGTTGCCTGACCTGTTGAGATTCTGCAGCATTTTGTGTGTGTTACTTTGGATTTCCAGCATCAGCAGATGTTTTCGTGTTTACATATTTCTTATGTTTCAATTATTTCTGACCAGCAATCTTTTGTAACTGCTGTACGCCAATATTCTCTAAAGATAACCCAGGAGAAAGCTTAGATGAGTTATTTCATTGCCATTTTAGTCATTCTAGATCTTCAGTTTTATTGCGTCTGAAACCATAAAGCTGCCAACTTCCATCTGATCTACTTGGGTACTCAAACTCCATGGCAAGCATAATGTTGGTTGGTACCACTTGAAGGATTGTAACATTAGTTAAATGATGCAACACTGTTTAGTGTGGAAGTTGCTCCAGCCTCTCTCAGCAAGAAGTTTCTAAATTTGCCGGTGATACCATATTGCAAGAGCTAGTCAGCTAGATGGTATTAAAGAGGGTGACTAATTACAGCAGGAATAAATTTAAAGAATGGACAATTAAGGTAAAACACCAGGTAGTGCATGCTAGTAAGAATAAGGGGTAATTTATTACTTGGAAGGTGCCAATCCACCAGTCATTTAAATTGTTACTATACATTAGCTAGACCGGAAAAGAAGAACAGGCACTATGGAAACATGAGGCACTATGGTTTAGGTTCCAGTGAAACAGAATTCAAAAACAGGAAGTTATCTGAATCTGCACCAAACATTGGTTACACCACACTTAGAATTCAGGAATGCGTCAGTTGGCCCCTGAAGTTTGCCCTAATGTTCAACAAAAGCATGATTGATCTGCCCCAGTATAGTAGATAATTATTTTTTCATGCTAATCAGATACAGTACTGTAATTTATGAAGCTATCAGCACCAGAAGCACTGAAGCCATTAAATAAACACAACGGGGTAAGAAATCAAAAAAATAAGACATCTGCTCCAAATGCAGGCAGCTGGTAATTACTAAGCAACATTATTAAATTAATGAAAAGACAAGGTCAAACTTTCATATGCAGTATGGCCAGAACAGTAGCAAATTATGGTTTTAGCTTAGAAAATGATTTGATTCATAAAAGTAAAACAAGTATCCTGTAACACACACAGTACGCTGGAGGAAGTCAGCAGATCAATCAGCAGCAATAGAAATGTATAAACAGTCGACCATGCAGCTCAAAACGTCGACTGTTTCATCATTTCTGTAAGTTCTGCCTGACCTGCTG
Organism: Hypanus sabinus; assembly: GCF_030144855.1. Taxonomy (NCBI): domain Eukaryota; kingdom Metazoa; phylum Chordata; class Chondrichthyes; order Myliobatiformes; family Dasyatidae; genus Hypanus; species Hypanus sabinus. The sequence continues at coordinate 34,257,126 of NC_082728.1, forward strand.
AGTTCCTCCAGCATTCTGTGTGTTGCTCTAGATGTCCAGCATCTGCAGAATCTCTTGTGTTTACAAGTATCCTGCAGTTAGTTTTCTTCCACCCGCTATCCCTGCCCACCCCACCTAACCAAAGTTCATATCAGGTTAAAATCAAGAGTAAACTGGAAAGAATAAACTAAAAGGAATCAAGGAAAATGGTTAAGGTACCACACTGACCAGACTTCATATGTAGATCCTCCTCAGTTACAGTCGGTTTTCACTCATGTGAACTACTTGTAACCTGTCAAATGCATCCTGCCAGTCTCCAAAACACTTGTTTACATATACAGGCTGGACATAAGTCGGGTATTGATAACCAGTGGAGGGCCAGTACTGCAAAACTGCTAAGAAACTAGAATAATACACAAATTTTAAAAACAAGCCCAAATGCCAAACATTAGAGTTGATTGTTAAAATCTTTTCCAGACAAATCTTCTATAGTTTGAAACAAAGGAACAGTCCTGTGATAATTGGGACACCTTTGTTAAAATGCAGCCAAAAATGACAAATTCTGTATTTCAGGGCTCAGCACAAAAATGCATATTTGAATAATTAGAAACCAGTATTTTCATACATTATCCAATCCAGTTTCAAGGTTAGCAAAAGTATCTTAAAAGTATTTGACAAAATTTGTTCAGGAAGAATTGATGAGGTTAATAGAACTAATGGTAATTTAATTAGTCCATGCATGACAAAAAGTCCAAGGTTCAGACTTAAGTTGTTGAGGAAAGAACTGGCATCATGTCAGCAGCACTGAACCAAATGGAATTGTGGAGAGAATAAGTGCAAATAGTTTAAATTAATAATGCAATATTGATAATTAATTTGGCATAATTTTCATAGGAAGTTTATGATATACAGTATTACATTTCCATGACAGATACAGGACATTAACTTTTAAGACAGATACTATATATACTTCATATACATTCTTTATTTCTCAAGCAGGTATTTACAAGTTCACTTTTTTCATAATCTTCTAATATAATATACGTAAGTATATTGCAATCAATTGTTATCCAAAGCGTCCAGTTACTCACAGCGTTTTAGAGAGGGTTACCCATTTGTAACATTAAAAAAATACAAATTCTATATTAAAATAAACAAAAAGAGCACATTTGTAACTGGACAACCCTGTTGTTCCCACTGCCTGTATTTTAGGTATCTAACATATACCTGCTTTCAACTAACTCAGTCTTTGAAGAAACTCCCAGGCAGCATTAAGAAACTGAAGTTTTTGAAAGGCGTCAATGCAAACTTAATAAGTACATCACAATTGTTAGAAATGTAACTCAGGAGCAACTGTAATATTAACAGGAAGCTCCTTAGGTGCAAAATATTTTTTAAAAATTCAAAACCTGAACTTGTGGTACTGATGCTCATGTTATATGTAATCAGTTTCTGTTTATAATTTACTGTCCAATACCTAGGGTCTCACAAAAAGCAAATTTATTCAATTGTAAGCTTACTTTAATTATACATGTTCAAATAATAGCTGTTGAGAGACCATTTTATTTTTGCTTTCTACTTTATAGTTGTCTACCTTCTTTAAATTTTCATAATTTTCATGGTTTTCAAAGACAAATTGGTCAGATAGAAATAAGCAGCCATCCATTGAATTGCTGACTTCAGACACCCCTCTAAGCAGAGTGGAAGTTGAAGGACAATGGAGGGGGATGGATAAAGTAATTCAGTCAACTATTTCTCATTTCCAATTATTGACAATATGTACATTTGATTCTTTACCTCCTCACCAATCTATTACAGAGTTTTCTAAATTTCACCTGATGGCACCTTGCTCATTTCAAAACAATACAGACGTATAATCAAACTATGTATATAAGCTATCTTATGTATTTATATTTATCGTATTTTTTATTGTGTTCTCTACCTTTTGTGCTGCATCAGGTCCAGATTAACAATTTTTTTATGTTCTCCTTTACATCTTTCATAGTACAAAAAACGCAACATGTACAGCCTGTACATACAAACAAGTGTTTGAGAGTCTGGAATGAGTATAAATATTCATACAAACAAGTAATATTACCAAACTTTACAATCTATTTATTCCCTCAGTTTTTGATATTAATTACTGATGCATTATTATTTTTTAAAATTAAATATACCGTAGCATCTTTGCTGCCTCCTCTCGATTTACCACTGTGTCTTTCACCGCCCTGCCACATTTTGTTGGTGTGCAGCCTGTGAAAAATTTAAAAAATACTAAAATCAGGATTCTCTTATGCACAGCTCATGATATCATCTTAGTTTTGTATTCAACAACAGGAAAGCCTGCAAACTTTGTATGGCACCACTACATATCAATGGACTCAGATAATGCAGTTAGTTCAGAGTATCTTGTACTTACATCCCATTCATGATGCAACTTATTCTCTTTCATACCTGCCATTAACTTATTCTACATGGTAACTAACAGTAACCAACAAACCTAGCAGCAAACCTTCAGGAAATCCACAGAGAGAATTTACACGGGTCACTAAAACGATACCCAAGGTCAGGGTCAAACCCAGGCAGCTGAAGCAGTGAGAAAGCTACTTTTGTGCTACTTTTATTTAAGTTCACTCGTGTCATTTGAGATGCAGCATTAATGCTTCTGAACTGACAATGTGCATTTCAACACATTTCTGCTAACATCTTGCAAGACATGAAAGTCTGACTTTCTTCAAAAGAGACCTTCATCTGCAGTCTCCATTCTCAGATTTATCTAAATGGATGATTTTGTTGGGCCTGATCAACTTGAAGCCATGTAGTGATGACTTGAAAAGAGGCAAAGTCACCAAGTCCCAAATGCAGAATAGGATCCATTGCATTCTCAGTACACCTTTTGTAGACATCGAAGCCACACAACCAGCTATCCTGTCCATCAAAGCTTTCAACCTTGTTTCTGATTTTGTATATCATTCAGCAGCATGAAAACTATTAGAAGTTTCAAATAATTATTTCAAGAAATGAAATTACAAATTCAACTAATTATTCTTCAATACACTTAATTAAAATCAAAATATGAAGCCATACACAGGCTAAAAAATGTAACTAACATTCTTCCTTTGATACCCAATAGGCCAACAAACCCCATTCAAGTGCTGATTCAGGAACTGAAAGCCCAAATGAATGGCAAAGCAATTTGTTGATCCCATTTATGAAGTCTAGCAGCAGGAAAAAAATCGTTGACCGATCACAGCCAATACATTCAAATTTCCGCAGTCAGACCAATAAACACAAAGCTGTGTCACCTGTATCAAAAATACTGCTGAAGGACAAGCAAAACACAGCAAAATCCGCTTATTGAAGACCAGTTTCCTTTGGACAAATCATTTGCAAAGTATTAGTTCTACCAAACTATATTTAAAATTCTCATTAATACACTCTTCTCACCACTTCAATTTCAGCTGCATTCACTGGGTTTACAAAATTATATAAAAATTTGTAGAAAATAACACTTTTTTAAAAGCTTTTTCACTCGAAAAAAGCTTGGGAGAGGCTATCTGTCCTTGTAGGTGAAAAAGTGCATTATAATGGTAGACTACACCTCTCTTTCTTTCACTGCCTTGTACTACTGGATGGATGACTTTGATTTTGAGGTTTCAGATTGTAGAGTGATACAATTCTTCTGGGTCTGGTCACAACTCACTGCACCTCTTAGATTCTGTGTTTAGGTTTCTGCTCCTCCATCTAATGCATACTTTTATGAGACTGAGCTTACATTATACAAGAATTGTATCTCGGGTGTTTTACCACTGTTTCAACCTATCTGCAAATAAGATCAGGTAATTTTATTCCCCCCCCCCCCCCCCCATGTCAGTACATTCATTACCAGACAGCAGCTGGCAACAATGCTAATCTGGCAAAATGTGCCTGGATCTGTACTCTGTTAACAGGTGACTCAGGTGAAGTGGATTATTGACATTTACTTTATAGTAGTACAAATTACATACACCTCATCCACTCATCTCCCAGGGTGAGCTTAAAATAGCATTCCTGGGGATTGCTAATGGAAGAAAAATTGACATTTTGTCTTTAAAAGCCATGTGGTGAACACACTTTTTCCACTTCCTTGGTTCTCTATTTAGCGAAATTATTTCGAGTGTTGAGCATTTATTCTCAGGTGTTTTCCAGATACACGGAAAAAGAAACTATTTCAGTTGATATTTTTAACTCGGAATCAGGATCAGGTTTAATATCACCAACATTATGTCATGAACTTTGTCTTTGAAGCAGCAGTACAATGCAATACATTATCATAGATAAAAAACATGAATTACAGTAAAAATATATTTAGTTAAATTAAATAAGAAGTGCAAAAAATAGAAATATTAAAGTATGAGGCAGTGTTTGTGAATTTAATGTCCATTCAGAAATTGGTTGCCGGAGGGGAAGAAGCTGTTCCTGAATCATTGAATGTGTGCCTTCAGGCTTCTGTACCTCCTTCCTGATGGCAGCAAAGAGAACGAGGCATGAGCAGGGTGATGTGCATCCTTAATGATGGATGCTGTCTTTTTAAGGCATCGCTCCTTGAAGATATCGTGGATACTATGGAGGCTAGTGTCCATGATGGAGATGACTGTTTACAACTCTTTGCAGCTTCTTTTGATCCTATGCAGTAGCCCACCCCTCCCCACTTCCCAATACCAGACGGTGATCCAGCCAGTTAGAATGTTTTCCACAGTACACCTGTAGAAATTGCAAGTATCTTTGATGACATACAAAATCTCCTCAAACTCCTAATGAAATGTAGTTGCATCGATATATTGGGCCCAGGATAGATCCTCAGAGATACTGACACCAAAGAACTTGAAATCGCTCACTCCTTTCACTTCTGGTCCCTCTCGGAGGACTGGTGTGTGTTCCCTCGTCTTACCCATTCTGAAGTCCACAATCAGTTCTTTGGTCTTACTGATGTTGAATGCAACTGTGAATGAAGAGTGGAATGTAAGCAAAGAGTGGTCTTACTCGTGGACAATAAAGACAGAAGTCACCAGAGGACGATGAAATTAACAACTATATCAAAACTGCTTAGGTATCAAAAAGAAACATAGCAAACCAGGATCCTCATCACAGAAGACATCCACAGGCTATAAAGAGTGCAGTCTCTTCCAGTTAACATAAATTGTGGCTACCCAGGCTAGATTCCAGGCTAGCATATTAATGGCATAGAAGAATGACAATTTAGAAAAACTTGTAGAAAATATAAAGCTGTATGGCACTCGGTTACACAGAATCTGGCACCACATTTTTGGAAAATGTTGCAAGCAAAGCTATGGGAGTGAGTGGAACATCAGCAAACTGAGGCTTAGAGGAGCTCTGAATGCATTACAAGTATCTGGGAGGGTTGGAGTGAACGTGGTGGGGCTAAGTATTGACAGTGAAGAACAAAGGAAGCCAACACAGGGAAGGAAGATGAGAAAATCTATGGAGAGAAAGGTGAAGGCAAGGGAACAAAAGAACAGTACCAGTCTCTAGGTCAGAGCTACTGCCAATTCCAAAGTGAATGCCCTGAAGGAAGATAAAGATTAACACACCTCAGCTCATCACAAAACCAGTCTCCCCCTCCATGGACTCCAAATATACTTCTCACTGCCTCAGTAAAGCAGCCAACATGATCAAAAGAATAGAGAGATGTTCTTTTGGAACAGAGGAGGAATTTCTTTAGCCAGAGAGTGGTTAATCTGTGGAATTCATTGCCATAAGCGGCTGTGGAGGCCAGGTCATTAGGTATATTTCAGGCAGAGATTGATAGATTCTTGATTGGTCAAGACTTTAAGGGATACAGGGAGAAGCAGGAGATTGGGACTGAGGGAGAAAATGGATCAGCCACGATGAAACAGCGTAGCAGACTTGATGGGCCAAAGGCTTAATTCTGCTCCAATATCTTATGGTCTAAAAGCCCCACGCATACCAGTCATTCTCTCTCTCTCTCTCTCTCTCTCTCTCCCTCCTCCTTCCAGTAGGCAGAAGATTAAAAAAGCCTGGAAACACGTACTCAAAGGCAGCTTGCATCCCATTGTTAAAACTACTGAACAGACCACTTGCACGGTAAAATGGACTCTTGATCTATCTCGCCTTGGCCACGTTCTTTATTCCCTGCCAGCACTGCACTTTCTCTGTTACAGTAATGCATTACTTTGCATTCTACTATTGATTTTCCCTTGTACTACTTCGAGGTTCTGATATGATGAAATTTTCTGTATGATAGCATGCAAAGTTAAGTTTTCACTGTATCTCCATACATGTGGCAATAATGCACCAATGCCAGCTATTGTCAGAAATGCAAGAATACATTAAGGAATAAGCAAGAGGAAAGAAGCTTGTCCACGATAATTGCTGTTGCAATTATGAAATGGAGTCGAGATGATAAAGCAAAACTGCTTTAACATAGGGAGGAGAGATACAATGATATATACCTCTAAATATTTTGGTATTGAGATCACTCTTTCACTATCTCACTGTGCTCCCAGATTCAATGCTCTTTCTTACCTCTGCCCTATTTTACTACTGTATGTTACACAGAATGGAAATGCTCTGACCCTGATATTATCTCCAGATAACATAAACTTAGAAACTAAGATTAATATCAGATGAAGGGAAGCTTTTAAATTAGCACAATTAGAAAAAAAATCCATCGAAAGCACAACTGGCTATAAAGAAGTTCTCCAACCTCTCATTCATGTTAGCATAAATCTGGATTTCATTAATTACTTCGAAGTTGAAGTTCTTCTAATTGAGTGCAATGTGTAATCCACAGAAAACAGAATGAATTCACTTAAAAGCATAATGCAGACTAATTTGTATTTAAATATAAGCAAACAAAAGAGAATTAACTATGCAAATTGGTAACAGTTTAAACAGTGATTAATTATTCAAAACTTTCTCAAAATGGAGCCCTCTTTACAAGAATGCTTTGAATTATCTACTACTTTCTAAAACTTTCCACCATTTAAAATAAACAATCAAATGATGGAAGATAAAGATGTTTGTAAACTAAGGTATGATCCAACAAAATCACATGGGGCAGCATGTTAGTGTAATGGTTAGCACAATGTCTTACAGTATGGGTGACTCAGGTTCAATTCTGCTGCTGCCTGTAAGGAGTTTGTACATTTTTCCACATGTGAGTCTCCTCTGCAGTCCAAAGGCCTACCGGTGGGAGGTTAATTGGTCATTGTAAATTGTCCCATGATTAGGCTAGGATTAAATCAGGGGACTGCTAGTCAGCATGGCTCAAGGGGCTGGAAAGGCCTATTCTGCGTTGTTAGCTACACGGATGGATGAATAAATAAATGATCAACCAGCCATTCATAGGTCACATTAATTCAATGCCAGTTCTTAGTAAGTTTGGTAACATCACATCATCTGATAGTCCCCTAATACAGCCTGCCTGCTTCACAAACACAGCTAAACAGTCATCAGCTTAAACTGCAGCAATTCCCAATTTTAAAACAAACATTTGCGGCAAAACAATATTTTTCAAGTTCAAGTTTGTTGTCATTCAACTATACACGTGTATACAGCTAAACAAAACCTTGATCCTCTGGGGTCATATAGTTGCGATCCAAAACATACAATCAGAAAACTAATATCTGCACAAATCCTGAGTGACATGTGATGCGAAGTGCCTGTTTATGTCAGACTATGTAATGATACTGCCACTACTATAATCAAACAAACAGTTGTATAAATATGCAAAACAGCAGCAATAAAAGGTGAAAAGTGACCAATGCAAGATGAGAGTGTATCTGTGAGTTGGGGAGTAGAGGGTGGGGTGGGGGGGGTCTCGGAAGGACATTCAGACAAAACGTACGTGCATGCCGGGTGGCAGCAGGGTGTTCAGTAGTCTAAGTGTTCTAAGGTAAGAAGGTGTTACCCACTCTGACAGCTCTTGTTCTTAAGCTGGCTTTTACTGGCAATACAAGAATAACATTCAATTTCCTACACATGCTGCAGAATAATGCATCAGCTTTAAAAAGACTGTTAATTCATTTCCTGTTGAGATAACATTCTCCAAATCTCTGTTCCACCTTCTCCCTCATCCTCTTCTCAACCTATTATTACATCATTCATTAAAAATGTGAGGTGCAGTTGGGAAGCAAAATCAAAATGTCATAGAAATGGAATGCCTCCTACTAAGGGAACCATGTAATTAGATATCTTCTCAAAAAAGAATGCACAGTTCAGTGTAATCACTTATAATGACAGTGAATAAAAGATCATCACTCTCATCAGCTACTTAAATAAACTCCAATTAAGATTCAAATCATATAGTTTCTCCAACAGAACAAACATATTTTTAAACTGATAGTACATAACAGAAGTCAGGGGAAAAAGAAGTTCATATAATTCTAAGTTCATTATCTTCACGCACAACTTTTTCATCATAGTATCCAGATGTATTGCTGGCTGGTGGTGTAGTGGCATCAGCGCTAGATTTCAGAGCGAAGGCTCCTGAGTTCGAATCCAACCGGCTCCCTTGCACACTTTCCATCCATGCCGGGTTGAGCATCAAGCTAGCAACTCAGCAAACTCATAAAAACAAGAAAGCCTGCTAAAAATAACGCCGTCATGACGGCATCCTGATGACTCCACTCAGAGTTCAGGGTTTTCTCTTCTTCTTCTTCTATCCAGATGTATTTCTAGCAACACCACAGTTTTTTCCTCTACCATCTTAATTCAAATACTCATTTTAATATTCTGACAAAACTCCCAATATGTTTTGCACCAATATTTCTTTTGATTATTCACTCTTTTCTGGAAAAATACTGGAAAGATGTCTTCCAAACTCTATCCCAAATACTTAATTACAATCTGGAACCTAACCTTTTGATTGCCCTTTTCAGCACGTGCAGAGAAGGGGACATGCACTGAAGTCCGACTAAACGTCGCACACTGTCTTTTGCTTCGCTGTTGGCCAGGCGTGTAGTTTTGCTCAGGTAGAGCATGCTGCCCCGCCCACCTATGCACAGTGGCTCAAGGACATCATGCCCAGCAATACACCTTGAGAAGATCCACTACTCAATCCTCAATTCAGAAATGAAGTTCCAAAAGGTGTGGGGACCCTTTCTTGAATATTTTCAAAATTCCCAGCCAGACTAAAGTTCCATCCTTTCTCCCTTTCCTCAGTACATAAATCCCTGACCTCCAGCACTTTCTGGTAAAACTCTTCGGACTCAGATTTGTTATCATACAATAGCCTATGTATTAGAAAAATACACCTTCTCTATACCAATGCAGCTCTGTGAAGACAAAGGTTCTGTTTAACCCTTTTTGTCAATGCATTGATGGCTTGGAGTTAGTGACTGGGAGGGCTGGGGTGATAATGTTTGTACTATGGGTGCATCTCTTTCATGAATGTGAAGTATACATTTGTGATGCACTGCACAATTCTCCTTTACACTAGGTTCTCTTTATTCAAAAAAACAATAAAAATATTGTTGAAAGATTATTCACTCTTTGCATTCTTGGCTGGTAGTTGTAACCTGGTTTTACTTTATTCATAATTATTTATAGGCTTGAAAATATGTATCTTATCCAGTTTCCTTCTGTTTCTTCCCTTTTCCAAACATCATCGAGTCCAGAGAAATAACGAACTCCACACATGGATTCTAACTGGTCATAAATAGCTTCAGCCAATTAAAGTAGAAATATTAGAAATGCATCATTTGGTAAAATGACATTCTCCTAAAATGTTATCCCTATACTTTCCTTCCATAAACAACCTGCTGAGCTTTTCAAGCATTTACTCATGAATACAGCCAAGCGAGACCGCATTATCACAGGGTCAAGGTGCAAAGACACATTACCAACAGTCACACACAGTAAGCACACCCAAGATCACGATCATGTAATGAGAAATCCAAGCCCCACCTCCCCCACTTCCTCCCCACCCCTGACACCCATGGCTTAATGCATACAAGTGAATAAACCCACATAGAATATCAGTAAAAATACAACATGGAATATGGATGTATATAAACCATCCAAACCCCTCAGCCCACCAATATCATCTGTCAACTGGCCTCCAACGCCCACTAGGCAACACCATGGCTCTGAAGCTCAGTCCTTGCATATACAAGTGTAAAGGGGGTTTCTTCTTTTTTCTTTGTTACTGTGTATGCAATAAAAAAGGCTTCTTTGTTTTGTTAAAAGCAGGAATGCTTCTTTGTTGCGAGAGAGTGCTGGAAGCTTGTTTGGGTTAAAATTTACTGATAATGAGAATTGTATTCCTTTGTAAACCAAATGGGGATTAATGTTGTTCTTTCTTCTGAGTCTGTAAGCTTTTGTTGATGGGCTTTTGGGCAGATCGGCGCGAGGGGGTTGAGAGAGAGGATGCAATGCTGTAAGCTGGGTGAGGAACGGACGCCAAGCGGGGGTCCGAGGCCAGGAGGTACTCCGAGGAGGGGGGATGAAGCTAGAAGTGCTTGGTTGACCACTTCGGAGGGTCCTGAGCTGCGAGTCGAGGAGTTCGGAGGGGATCGAATGGTGGCCAGAAGACTTCAGTAATTGAGCTCCAACGGTTATGCATGAAGTGGTTTGGACTTTGATAAGTTTGGCACCTTTTCTTTATTTTTTTCTTCATATATACTGTGTCATTATTAATCACTTAGTTATAGTAACCTTTATAAATTGTACTCATTTAATCGCATATGGTGTACTGTCTGTTTTTGGGCGAGGCGGGGACATCACAGCATCCACACCAGCTGATTACCCGGTTTGGCGGGGCCAAAGGCTGCTCCCCCTATACGGGAACGAGCTGAGCGAGCCTGAGCGACCCAGGGGGTTACATAGACAAGCATATATATAACATTAGTAAAAACGCAACCAGACATATATACTGTATATGTATACAGTCCTGACCACTCATATCATTTTAAATCTTCAGCTGTCACAACTGTTCTACGCCATCCCCAGGAGAACGCACTGGCTCGCAGGCCTCTCCTCTGGCAGCTAAAAAACAAGCAACCCCGCAGCTCAAGGCTCGAGTCCATTGAGTGTCGCTAAAGAAACCCTGCAGTGCCACAACAGAGCTTCACTCTCCACTGCTATACACATGGGCCAAAGGACCAGCTCCTGTGCTTCACTAATTCAATAAATCTGTAATTTATTGCTTCAATTTATACTGCTTATAAATATTGACCTACTGTTGTGTCATTGACAAACTTTGGATGTATAGCTTTCATCAAATGTTATTTACGTCTTCGAGCCCACAGTGGAGTTTAGCAGCTCATTTTGCCCTTAAAACTATTTCTGCTCCTTATTTAACCATGCCTTAAAGCAGGGATTTCCAACCTTGCTTTTGCCACGAATCCTTACCATTAAACGAGGGGTCCACAGACCCCAGGTGGGGGACCCCTGCTTTGAAGGAAGGAGAAAATGAATGTTCAGTCTGAATACAAATTCTTTAAACAATGGCACCTTAAAATTAGAGTCAAATCACTTAGTAATGAAATATGGCCTCAGCGTTTCTCAAATGCAACAGTAAAAATCTGGAACTCTCCGCACAAAGCGGAGATTGATAGGTTATTAGATTGAGGCATGTTATGAACCTGCGGTCATTTACTGAGACTGTTTCTTTAAGGGTGCCTGACTGAGGCCGGACTATGTCAGTCACAGGCTGACACTGGTGTGTGTGTGTGTGTGTGTGTGTGTGTGTGTGTGTGTGTGTGTGTGTGTGTGTGTGTGTGTGTGTGTGTGTGTGTGTGTGTGTGTGTGTGTGTGTGTGTGTGTGTGTGTGTGTGTGTGTGTGTGGGGAGGAGGAGGGGGGAGAGGAGGGGGGCGAGGGAGAGACTGGGGAAGCCGGTAGCTTCGGCTTGTTGCAGCTGGGGCTTGGAACTCTCCTATGCCCACAAGGGTGGATTGATCATCGGCATGCAGAGCATAATGGAAAAGTGACTGTCACTTGGTATAATCCATAGGAGTGGATTTTGGGATATCCTGTGGGACCAATTGTGTAACTCTTGCCTGGGAATGTTGTGTGGTAACCACTCGAAGATGATATTCTTGTGACAGGTCGTTTTTGGTGATAATTCATATGTGGATTTGGAATGACACAATGTACAAGATCTACAGCAACTATTACTTTGTTTACCTGACATGGAACCTGTGAAATACTTTGTACTTACCTTTTCTGTCTATTTCAACATGGATTACAAATATCTCTCTCTCATAATTTATTATGTGGATGACAGAACTTTCCTACTTCACCATCTCAAGACTCTAATCCTTGTTCCCCCAAGCTCGTTAGTTTGGGAACTATATTTACACACATATATAAATACACTTAACACTGTTAACTTTTGTATATCTTGGTTAAGTTACTATATTATAAGTAGATACTAATAAAGATAGTGGTTTTAACATTAAAGCCGGACTCAGTGTGAAATCTCTTGCTGCTGATTTGTTTCTAAAACATTGCAGTTCATAACAGGGAGTATAAATTCAAAGATTCCAAGTACGTATATTATCAATGTGTGCAGTATACAACACTGAGATTTGTCGTCTTAGACAGCTACGAAACAAACACCATGGAACCCCATCAAAGAAAACATCAGACACCTAAACAGCAAAAAAGACGAGCAAATAACACACAGATTGGGGCAGACTGGCTCTGCAGTTGCAGTCAACCAACGACATAGTGCTAAATTGAACTGAACTAAACTAAACATTCAAGGACTCTGCAGTCTGATGAAGGCACACACTCAGTGATTCAGGAACAGATTCTTTCCCTTTGCTATCCGATTTCTGAATGGACATTGAACCCTTGAACACTACCTCACTTTTTTTTTTGCACTACTTATTGAACTCTTTTATATATATTACTGTAAACTGCATTTTTTCTCTATGATTACATATTGCCAGATTAAACCATTTAATTAAAATATTAAACCAGATTCTGATGCAACATTTTATCAGTTAACTGCTTTGTGCGTTTCTATGCTATAGAAGAAATCAACACAAATGTTTTCACTAACAACCAGTTCCACACAACCTAATGCTTGCCTGAATATGTTAACAAGACCAGCAAATAAGAGCAAAGAAAACGTCTTAACAAATCTATTTTTTCTAATGATTTATGTATCATATTTCATGATAATTAATAAATCTGCAAGCAAATAAACAATTTCACCTTGGATATCCCATGGATATTATTGCAATTGCAAATGAATTAACCATAATTCTCTAGACATATATAACAAGATAGTGAAACCAGAAGAAAACAGAATTTTTAAATCAACTAATTTGAACTGCAAAAGGCAATTTAAAAACTACACAGTATGAGCTAACGTGTAATATCTCAAGTGTCTTAAACTGAAGCTAATTCATTTCATTTATAGTTTTGAATTAAGCTTGGTATTGATTTCAATCACAAAACATTGACTTTGCTTTCCAATCCTATTTGAGCCAGAAATAAGCTGTGAAATTCAGATGTATAAAATGTTTTGATTCTAAATCCCGAGCAGTTAGTGGCTGAACTTTTACAGATTTTAAAGCCACTCCACTGCTCGTCACTGAGCCAGTCTATATGGTGAACTGCTACTCGTTTGATACCAGCCCTTTTCTGAAATGTGCGGAGCAGATGGTCAATTTTCACATGGCTTTACTGAATCACAGATGATTCATGCACTCCCTGATTGATATCCAATCAAGAGATTTATTCCTAAAATCCATAGGAACATAATTTCTTACTGAAAACCTTTTACTCTCTTCTTCCTCCCCTTGTTCTTTCTTCCAATCACAAATACTGACAAATTCACCAAACTTGCGCAAGCAGGAGTGATGTCCTTAGATAATGCTTGTGGAGTGGTGAAGAGATCATCTTTCCTGTTGCTGATTCAAGGTTAGAAGCTGGAATATTGAGTGTCATTTTAGAAACTAATGAGATGAAAGCAGGGTTGATTGACATGACATTCTCATTACTCTACATATTTATGGTGAAGGTTACAGATTAATGTCTTAAGTAATTCTCTTACCAAAATATTGACTAGCACAACATGTTATAAATGCGTGTGTACATATCTGTCACTAATACGGTGATCAGAGCATGCAAACAGACACCAGGAAGTATATTTTATGACCTATGTTTTTGAATAGATATATAAAGTCAAAGTTATATATCAGGGAATCAGATGATTCAGCTCATCTCATCCATATCAACAGCATCATCTTCTTGAGTTTGTTCCATGTGCCTAAATTTGACTCATTAACCTCACAACCTTTCTGCCTTCTGTCTTTAAAACATTGTAATTACACCCACATCTATCATTTCATCTGGCAGCGTGCTCCATATACACTCAGTGCCACTTTATTAGGTACTTGAGGTACTTAATAAAATGGCCAATGAGAGTATGTCTCTGGTCTTTTGCTGCAGTAGCCCATTCACGTCAAGCTCTGACGTGTTACACATTCAGAGATGCTCTTCTGCACAAAGTTGATGTAATGCATAGTTGTTTGACTTACAGTTGCCTTCTTGTCAGTTTGAACCAATCCAAACATTCTCCACTGACCTCACTCATTAACAAGGCGCTTTGGCCCACAGAACTGCAGCACATGGGATGTTTTTGATTTTGCACACCATTCTGTGCAAACTCTAGAGACAGTTGTATATGAAAACCCCAGGAGGTCAGCAGTTTCTGAGATATTCAAACCACCCCATCTGGAACCAACTATCATTCCATGGTCAAAGACACTTAATCACATTTCTTCCCTGTCTGAACAACAATCGAACCTCTTGACCAGGAGTCGGCAACCTTTTTGCCTCTGTGGGACAGATCGCATATTAATGAGCGGACGGTGAGCCAGATAAATGCCATAAAAAACTTGAAATATGGGAATCATCCATTTAAATACATCTAGTTATGTTTTGCCTCAAATTAATGAATAACGCAAGCTAGAAAATCATTTGTGCTTAACCAAGGATGCCAATTAGTAATCAAAGAACTCAGTTTAGCTGCAATTTATTTCAATCAATGCATCTTTTGAACAATCTATTAAAAGGACACAAAGAATCTTTAAACATAAAACATATGAACACGATGCATTGAATGGTGGTAAATTAAGTATAATAAAAAGGAAAATTTTAATGCAAACAGTCAATAAATCAATGTGAAACTCGATGCTATTTGTTGCTTGAAAGCTTCTCAATATTGGGTGTCACCGACTTGTTGATGCCAATAGCAAGACATTATCCAGATGGGCATCAGTCAATCGTATTCTCAAATGGTTCCTGGTGTGCTTCATTTTTGAAAATAATTGTTTACACAGATAAGTGCTTCCAAACAATGATGACATCTTTTTTGCATGGTCCACAAAATTAGGATACTTCCCACTTGGATGAATATATTTTCTATAGAAATCAAGCAGTGACACATTTTCAGAATGAAATTTCAATCTCAATAAGTCATCATTCGCTCAACTTCATCTTTCCTTGCTTGCCCAGTAAACTTGTTAAAATTTCCACTATGGTGGGTCTTGCAATGTTGCCTGATATTTGCCACCTTCTTCACAGCAACATTTTCTAGGCAAATGAGACAAACTGGTTTCCCAGCTTGCTCAATGAAGAATTAATCTAGTGTCCAAGTGTCTTGGAAATTTCCACCTTCTACCTTCCTGCATTTTGTATTCATTGCCATTGGAATTTTTTTCTTCGATTTTATTTCAAAACGCGAGTTATTCAACAAGTATTGTAGCACATGTAAATATCTAGATATTTAGCATGGATTTCTTGTTAAAACACAGTGACGCTGTTTCTGTTTACAAATTCGAACAATCCTGTCTGAAAACTTGCACGTTCATGGAGAGTATCTAATGCATATTAATAAGGTAGTCTGCCTTCCCGTCATTCGTATATACCAATGTTTGGTTTGGAACAAAATGGAACCTGGGGCCAATGTAACAAGACATCACTCATGTCCATCAGGGTGGTCATGTGAAACACTCAGAATAAGGAAAAAAATCGCTCACAGGCCAGATAAGCATAGTATCCCAATATTTGCCTGTGGGCTGGTCAAAATATCTTGCCTACCCCTGCTCTTAACCATGCCTGCATGTTTTTATGCATTGAAATGCTGCTACATGATTGGTTGATTTGATATAAGCATTAATTGAACATATACAGGTATACATAATAAACTGGCCACTGAGTGTATTTCCCTTCAAACTGAAATCAAGTCATTCAGAATGTGCAACAACATAAAAGCTATCAGTTAATATAATTAAAAATTGTGCTGAGAATCTTCTCCATTTTGTACAAAATGTACAAGTTTTATAAAACTGGATTTTAATTCCATGGAAGACCTGTATTTAAATACTGTCTCTCACATCTACAAACTGTCCCAAAATATTTTATTGTCAAGATTGAAGTGCAATCCTTTTTATATTTTAGGAACAGCGGCAAAAATTAAAGATAATAAGCTTCCACGCTCAGAGAACTATGATTATAGCTGTGGCCAGAAGATTATAATTTTTATGTTCATTGAGACGTAAATATTAACAAGGATACTGGGGACCTCACTTCAGTGGAATGCTGCAATTGAGCCATTTCAGTAGGGGTAGCCAGTCAGAAACTTAAACCTCTGATTGAGGCAATGACCCATTGAACAGTACAGTCATGACTTATAGCCATCTATGTGCTGGAGCTATTATAATGAGCAAGACTTCCTAGACAAGATTACTCTGCATCAAGGTTTCCACACCAATTTTTAGCAAAATGTTGACTTTTAACAGAGCAGGAAGACAATAAATCTCTAAGAAGTTCCACAATTTAAGAATGTATTTAAGTTCTTTCCACAGACTTCAGGGCCTAAAATTATTTCAGTCTGGAAGTAGAAGAAAATATTATTAAAACTATTCAATATTATTCCTCTGTTTACAAAGAACATTCGATCTGAAATTCTAAAAATGTACTGCAGTGTTCCGATCATTTTCTCTGTGCTAAAATCAGCACTGCATCATTTTCTACTATTGATCATTTTTCTTTCTTAAGCTGATGAGCTACTTTCCTCACCAGCATTTGCTTTCCTTGACAACTGAAAGGCTTTTACAACTCTCACTGTGTCAAAATATATGCCTCTTTATGTGTCTTTTCTACAACATCTTTCACATCAAAAATAGACCACAGAATATGCCTACATTTAGGCTGCTCAGTTTAAAATAAAACAAGAAATCAGTATTTCCTTCCTCTTGTGCCACTGGTTCAAAATATAATGTGCCTGCAGAAGCTGCATTCACCTTGGCTTCAGAGAACACTGCTTTTCAGTTGGCACAGAGCCTCACTTAGTGGTACCAATTAAATTACTTGGGTCATTCTTAATGTAGAAAAATGTTCTGCAGTTCTGCAGAAATGGGTTATCATAAACTGGGATTGGAGCCATAAAGTAGATTTTAGGTAGGGCAATTGCAATTACGTTTAGGGGAAGAATTATAAAGTGAGAGGTTTGGGTGGCTGGAAGTTGGCCCCAGAGTTGCAAACAGAACAGAGGTGAAGGGACTGGTTATGTACTCCCAACTCCATCACTGGAATTGTGTTTGGAAGGTGGAAGGCAGTACAGGAGGAAATTAAACAGAGTAACAAGGCCATGAAGGTATCCTTTATATCTGAGATATTGGTGTACAGGTAACCAGTGTACATCAGCATGGTCATGAGGTGGTAGGTGAGCACACAAGTTAAGGTGTAGGCATTAGATCACTGTAAATAACCACCTGAAGTTTCAGGTACGGCTCAGACACATAGCTGCAGTTGACTTCAGGGTGGGTCAGATGTGGGCAACTTTGAAAGTGTAGAAGTGATGGAGGGATGGAGGGGTGGTTGGGAGGTTGGTGAAGCTGAGCTTTGAGGATGTCGTGAAGAGTCAGGTTCAACCTGGCACACAGGTTGGGGAGGGTTTTGAAAATGGTGGCAGGAATAGGGAGATCACAGCAGTACCCAAAGATGTTGTGTTCACTCTTAACAACAGGGAGACACAGGAGTATGCAGATACTGGCATCTGGAGCAACAATCTGATGGGGGATATCAACAGGTCAAGCAGCATCTATGAAGAGAAATGGACAGTCAATGTTTCAGGTCAAGACTTCTCAACTAGACAAAATGATACAAGGGAGGTAACCAGTATGAAACAGTGGGAGGCGGTGGGGGGGGAGTAGAGCAAGAACTGGCAGGTGAGATGGAGTCTGCTAGGAGAAGGTGGAGTGTGGATTAAAGGGAGAGACATGGGGAGAGCAGAGGGGAAGAACGTGTGGGAAATGGGCAGATGGAGCCAGTGGAGGAGAAAAACGGCTAGGTAGATCAGGAGGAGAGAGAATAGCAAACAGAGGGGGAGTAGTGTACCAGAAGGCAGAGAATTCAATATTTATTGAACTCAGTGTAAAATACCAGATTGTCGGCTGTCCAGGTGGAATGCAAGGTGCTGCTCCTCTAGTTTGGGCTTAGCTTCATCTTGAAATTGTCAAGGCTGAAGACAGACGTGTCAGTGTGGAAATGCCTGGCCACTGGGAGAAACTGATGGCTAGAGAGGATGAGGCACAGTTCTGGGTGAGGCAGTCACCCCATTTGCATCTAGTCTTGCCAATGTAGACAGAGCCACGTCAGGAGCACCACAGACAATAAATAACATTGAATGACATGCATGCAAGAGACTCCCTCCACTGAAAGGGCTGTTGAAGGGTATGGTGACAGGTGTCATTCCTCTTGTGATTCCAGAGAGAATGTACGGGGAGGGAAGGGAGAGATGAGCAGATTAGGGAGTCACGAAGAGTCATCTGTGCGAAAAGGGGGAGGGCAAGGTGTAGCTGATGGTAGGATCATAATATCATATCCCTTTATTCATCTGTTTAACAAATAACATTAATTTTAGGATTTAAAATCAACAATTTATAAAGTATTTGAAGAGAAAAATTCTAAATTTCCACCACCTTCAACTTGCAAAATTATTTCCCAGTCCCTTCTGAAAGCCCTGGCTTTTTTAAAACAATAATTCCTAGGTTTAGACTTCCCCATCAGCAGAAATAATGTCCCTCCATCTTAACATTCAGTTTAGTGCGTCTACACTGCATTCATTTAAAGATGTGGGCCTCAGAATACTTAGTGTCAAACCAGGAATTTGTAATGTTATAGTACCATTCCCATTCCCTAGAACTTCAGTCTTCCAGGCCAGAATTTCATAAGCTATTTCAATATTTTCCTGTATGTGTCCATGGTATTTTGATGATCTGTGCTAACAGACAACCCAGTCTCTTGGGACATTCACTGCTTCTAGCTTTTTAAGCGTTTTGAATATACTCAGCTCTATTCTTCGTGGATGCAGAATGTCTTGACTGAAATTCATTAACTACAGCTACATCCAGTCACTTAATCTATAAATCTTTCTTTGTAATTCCATCCTTCCATCTTTTCTGCTTGAAGCTCTACCGATCTCTGTGTTATTAACAAACGTCTGTACTTATCTTTCAACTTCAGATGCAATTAATGCTTACAGTTCAAAACAAATGTTTGTGGAATTATTCCAAGAGCACTTCTCAAATCCATGTCCATTCCAAGGGCTCAAGTCATATAGGATCACCACTGCCTGCGGAACCCCCCCTCCAAGTCACATGCCATCCTCCCTTGGAGACATCTCACTGTTCTTTTGTCAGTGGAGGTCAATCTGGAGAATTCCTTCACAAGAACAGCAGCAGTAACTCGGCATGAGTAATCAGGAATGACCTGACTTTGACAGGGAGTCAAAAGGGCCATGCAGGGGCTTTGAGTGAGCAGGTTTAGTACACTTACCAGCGAATGGAATCATAGACTGAGCTCTCATCTGACCTCCAGTTGCTGTGGTCCACATGGGCACCAACAACACAGGAAGAACAAGAGGCTGTGCTGAGGGTATTTGAGAAGCTAGGGACTAAATAAAATCACAGAACCAGATCTCTAGTTCCTTATCTGAGCCACAGGCATATTGACCCAGAGCTAATTAAATCAGAGAATTAAATGTATGGCTCAAAGATTGGTGAGGGAAAAGTGGATTTGAATTTGTGGAACACTGGCCATCATTAATGGAGGAGAGAGCAGATCCAATGGGATAGGCTTCATCTGAACTTTGTTGAGACCAGGATCCTCATAAAACACAGCACTAGGGTTGAGGATAGGGCTTTAAACTAAAAAGTAGGGATGTGAGTTCAACAGCTTGGAAAAGTATGGATAAAGTAAAAGGGAAGTAGAGTGCAGGAGAGGTTGCTGAAATCTTCAGAATAAAGAAAAAGACTAAGTTTAGAAAAAGAATTTGACTTCAGGCAAGGTGAAGACAAATTGAAAAGTGGTGAACAAACACAGGATTAAAACGGTTATACTTGAATGCACTCAGTATACATAAAGATGAGATGTATTGAAGAAGGGTCTTGGCCCAAAACATCAACTGTTTATTTCCCGACCTGACCTGTTGAGTTTCTCTGGCATTTTGTATGTGTTGCACTGGATTTCCAGCATCTGCAGAATCTCTTGTGTTTAAGATGAGCTTATAGCAATTAGCAATTAGTTAGAAATTGGCAGGTATGACGTTGTGGGCAACACAGCCATGTTTGAAAGAAGTTCGCAGCTGGGAGTTAAACATTCAAGTATGCACATCCAATAGAAAAGAGAGCCAGGGTGGGAAGAGTGGGGGGGGGGGGGGGCGGGTAGTGGCTGTATTGATAAAAAAAATTAGATCCTTAGAGAGAACGGACATAGGATCAGAAAATGTAGAATCCTTGTGGGTAGAGTTAAGAAACTGCATGGATAAAAAGATCCTGTTGGGAATTATATAGGATGTGGGGAACAAATTACAAAGGGAGACAGAAAAGACATGTAAAAAGGGCAATGTTACAAGATTTTTAACATGCAGGTGGGTTGGGAAAATCAAGGGGGTGCTGGATCCCAAGAGAAGGAAATAGTGCAACACCTACAAGATGACTTTTTAAAAGCAGCTTGTGGTAGAGACCACTAGAGAAACACCAATTCAGAATTCGTGTAATGAACCCGATTTGTTTAAGCAGCTTAAAATAAGGGAACCCTTAGGAGCCAATAATAATAATGATAAAACTTCTCCTGCAGTTTAAGAGAGCAAATTTAAATATGGATATATCAGTCTCACAATAAGAAAAGCACAAGAGCAGAGCTGGCAAAAGCAGGAAAGGGACAATAGCAGGGAAGATGGGAGAGTGGCAATGTCTGGAGAGCTGGAAATAATTTGGAAGACACAGCATCAGTTCATCCTAAAGAAGCAGAAACATAAAGGTTTTGGATGGGACAACTGAGGCTGACAAGGGAAATTAAAAACAGCATAAAAGCAAAAGCAAAATCAAAATCAAATACAGCAAAAATTAGTCAGAAGCTGGAGGATTAAGAAGTTTTTAAAAGCTAACAGAAGGCAACTAAAATAAGCAACAAAGGGAAAAAGAATGAAATTTGAATGTAAGCTAGCTAATAATATAAAAGTGGATATCAAAAGTTATTTTTCATTAATATAAAGCATAAGAGAGAGACAAAAGTGGACATCCAACTGCCGAAAAATGGCAATTGAGAGGTAATGATAATGAATAGCGAAATGGCGAACAAAATGACTAAGCATTTTGTATCAATCTTCAATGTGGATGACACCAGCAATGTGCCAAAAATTCAAGAGTCAGGAGACAGAAGTGAATGTAGTCGATATTACTAAGGAGAAGGTGCTTGTGAAACTGAGAGTCTGAAGGTAGTTAAGTCACTTGGACCAGATGGACTATAGCTCAGGGCTCTGAACAAGGTAGCTGAAGAGATTTTGGAGGCATTAGTAGTAATCTTTCAAGAATCACTAGATTCTGGAATGCTCTGGAGGACTGCAAAATTGTAATAACCCACTCTTCAAAAGGGAGGGAGGCAAAGGCCAATTAGCCTGACATCTGTGGCTGGTAAGATGCTAGAGTCCACTATTAAGGACGAGGTTTTGAGCAAGTTAGAGTCACAAGATAGGCTGAAGTCAGCATGGTTTCCTCAAGGGAAAGTCTTGCTTGACAAACCTATTGGGATTATTTGAGGAAATAACAGGCAGGATAGACAATGTAGAGTCAGTGAAAGTTGTTCACTTAGATTTTCAGAAGGCCTTTGACAAGATGTCGTATTTGAGGCTACTAAACAAGACAAGAGGCCATGGTATTGGAGGAAAGACACTAGCACGGACAGAAGATTGACTGGCAGAAGGCAGTGAAAATAATGGGGGGCCTTTTCTGATTGGCAGATGGTGACTATTGGTGATCCACAGGGTTTGGTGTTGGGTCCACTTCTTTTCATGTTATGTGTCAATGATCTTGATAACAGAATTGATGGCTTTGCGGCCAAGTTTGTAGATGATACAAAGATAGGTGGTGGGGTAGGAAGCAGGGAATCTACAAAAAGAATTTAACAGTTCAGGAGAATGGGCAAAGAAATGGCAGATGGAATACAGTGCAAAGAAGTCTGGGATCATGCAGTCTGGTAGAAGGAATAAAGATGTAGAATAAAGTATTTTCCAAACTTGAAGCAATTCAGAAACAGGGGCACAAAGGGGCTTAGGATTCCCAGTGCCAGATTCCCTAATGGTCAACTTGTAGACTGAGTTGGTGGTAAGGAATGCAAATGCTATGATAGCATTCATTTCAGGAGGACTCAAAGTAAGGATGTAATTCTAAAGCTGTATAAAGCATTGGTTAGATTACATATGCAGTATTGTAAGCAGTTTTCGGACCCATATCTAAGGAAGGATGTGTTGGCACAGGAGAGAGTTCAGAGAGGTTCTACAAGAATGACCCCAAGAATGAAAGGGTTAACATATGAGGAACATTTGATGGCTATGGGCCTAAATTCACTGCAGTTTAGAAGAATGATGGAGGATCTCACCAAATGAATTTTGAAAGGTCTTTATAGAGTGGACTTGGAGAGGATCTTCCCAATTGTGTGAGTGTCTAGGGCCAGAGGGTACAGCCTCTGAACAGAAGGATGTCTCTTCTGAACTCAGATGAGAAGGAATTTTTTTTAGCCAGAGGGTGGTGAACCTGTGGAATTGAGTCATTAGGCTAAGTCATTAGGTATATTTAAAGCAGTTTTATAAGTTCTTGATTGGTAAGGGTGTCAATGGTTATGGTGAGAAGGCAGAAGAATGGAGTATTGAAGGAAGATAAATCAGACAAGATGGAATAGCAGAGTAGACGTGATAGGCCAAATAGCCTAATTCTGCTGTTACGTCTTACGGTTTTATGACAAAGCCTCAATGGGTTCTTTGAGGAGACTGAGAGACAGGTTATGGAGCAAAATAAGAAAGAAAATACATCAGTCCAGGAGGGATAGCAGCCCCATCAAGTTTCTTTTTATCTGGTGCCCAGCTGCTCAGTGGCTCCAAGGACTCAACAGGTCCGCAAATGAAATATTGTAATGCTGTAACAATGGTGTAAACTGCACTAATGCAAAAGCAATTTTCAAATACATGTGTCATAAAGTATCTCTACTTGGCAGATGAGTTGCATGTTCTTCCTCAGAAAATCATTTCAACTACAGTTAATAGAAGTTTGTAAATTGGCAACGTTCCTGTTAAATTCCTGAAGCATACTAAATTTCAAACATTTTTGGAAAGAAATGGCTTTTGCTTGATATTAGTATCTGTATAAACATAGAGTTCCTTATCAGACAAACTTATCTCTAATTTGTTGCCTGATTTAAATTATATTGAAGAGAAGGAATTTTCTTTTAAATTCTAACTGTAACTGAATCTTTCACAAGTTATTTTGGCAACACAAGAATAAAACTACCAAATGCCTAAATCCTAGATTTATGCAATATAACATTACCTCTATACACCTCCATGCTCCCATGATGTTTTAAATGGAAAAAAAATCTTGTACCCAAGAAGGTAGCCACTGAGTGTATGTTCATGATACTTCTGCTGCTGTAGCCCATCCACTTCAAGATTTGAGGTGTTATGCATTCAGAGATGTTCTTCTGTACACCACTGTTGTAATACGTGATTTTTTTTTTAATTACTGTTGCCTTCCTGTCAGCTAAAACTAATTTTATTTATTGAACCATTCTCTGTAAGCTCTAGAGACCGTTGTGCATGAAAATTCCAGGAGATCAACAGTTTCTGAGATACTCAAACCACCCCATCTTGCACCAATGATCATTCCACAGTCAAAGTCACTTAAATCACACTTCTTCCCTGTTCTGATATTTGGTCTGAACAACAACTGAACCTTTTGACTATGTCTGCAAGCTTTTATGTATTGAATTTCTGCCACATGATTGGCTGATTATATATTTGCAATAACTGCAAGTGTACAGGTGTTATCTAATAAAGAGGCCACTGAGCAGACCGTATATACATTGGTGTCAAAGGGTTTCTTCAAAAACAAAGAAAGAACTGTGTGAGTCAGAAGTGTCTCACACTGTTGTCCTGCAAATAGGGATCAAGATATGCAAAACCGCCAAAATGTAAAAGACACTATTCTTTTCTCAAACTTCAGCAATGCCAATAAAACTTTAGATATACATCCAGTGACCACACCCTAGTGCAGTACAACAGCAAAAATATTGACTCTTTCCATGAACAGAAGTCTACATTGCATTCAAATCCAGTAATTGTGACAAAATTAACTCGCTTTACTGAGGCTAAAGCCCTCTAAGTTTTGTTATCACTACTATTAGTGCAATTTGCTGATATTTCTGATATTATTTACTGACACTGGTTATCCGAGATTCAGAGCCAAGACCTTTCAGCTGCTACAGCGACACATCAAACAAAGGTAACACAGTACTTCATCCCTTGTTTAGGCGTGCAGCCTCTCAAGGTCAAGGAATATAGCAGAGGAATTGAAGTTTGCAAAGGTCTTTAACAATACACTTCTTTAAAATTCTCCAGTTCCTAATTTTTCCTTATTTTGGCAGAAATAACAATGTTATTTTTAAAAGCAAGTCCCATATTTCTTGAATACAGTGGATTCTGGTTAATTGGGCCATTGGTTAATCAGGGCAGCCATTTATTTGGGACAACTCTTAAAGAACAAAAACTAAGTGAGAAAATAGCCAGATTCCCCTCATTTATTTGGGATACCATGCTGCTTAACTGGGACAGATTGTTGCTGAACAGTTTCCATCTAACATGAGACATGTGTACTTGTGTGGCCATTAGACACTATACCTTGCTTAGAGTGAACAGTTTTTCAGTAGCGTCGGTTACATGTGCTTATGTTCAAAAAGCAGTGATTTTTGTTAACTGATAGTTGGCAAGAAACAAACAGTAGGAATCTTCAAAACTGTTTTGCTCTCTGTAGTTTCAAACATTCATATTAGAAATAGCTGGGAGTGTAAATACAACAATTACATACTCCAATATGTTAGGAACTACAAAGAATTTGAAGATTTCAACGATCATCTTGAATGTTCCCATGAAAATTAACATTTGGAGGATGTGATCGCTGAAAGCATTGTGTGAAGGCAGTCCATTATCTGCACTAGGTGTCTGCTGATTTTGTTTAATTATAGTCAATCAATAGAATGCGGCAACATACACTGGATAAATTCCACTGTCAATAACTATTAGGAACTAATACATAGCTTTATAATAACATAGTAGCATTGCTGGTGTTTTAATCTGTTCTGTACTTCATTTTAATACACAATTTGTTACTCAGTTAAATGGTAGTTTTTAAAAAACATACCTTTTTAAGTATTTTCGGGAAACTTTGGCTAATTGGGGCAGCCACTTATTTGGACAAAATGTACTGGTTCCAATGTACCCCAATTAACCAGAATCCACTGTATTTGAAAATAAGATATTCACAAACTTTTATATTGCACATCTTTGACAGCTGGAGGGTGAGCCTGTGAATTGGGACCTCACAGAATCTTGAAGCTGATCTGTGAATGCACAGTCTGTCTGAACTAAAGCAGACCTGACTACAACACCACCACTCCAAGTACCCTGTAGATTGCAACTACTGCCAATAAAAGCCCAGAGTGGCCCAGAGTGGGTGATCGATGATTTTAGAGCAACCTGCTCTGAAGTGTTGAGGAATATATTACACCAGCCTCAGCCTTCTCCATGCAGACTGTAGGATGAATATCTCAGATTCCACAGGTAGCATACAAGCCTATAGGTTCAACACCGAATTTTTACAATTTCAAGTAAGCCACACCCCTGGTGATCTTCTCTCACCCACACTCACCCGTTCAGGCAGTTTTCTTCTCTCTTTGTTCATTTTTGCTGTTTGCTTCACACACCACTCCTCCACAACCTGATCCCACCTGCCCATCATTCCCTTGTCATCTAATTCTACCCATCAACCTCTGCTCATGCCTTTGCTTGGACTGTTATATTCTGACAATGTTGCTTTTCTCTCTCAATCCTGATGTAGGATTTCCATCCAAAAACAGCAATAAACACAACCTGGAAATTTATTCAAAGTAAGTCAAACGTCAAAATAAAATTATTAACAAAGTTCAAACATCTCACCATATACTACCCTGAGAATCATTTTGATGTGGGCATTCACAATAAACACACAGACAACAGTCAATGAAAAATTGCACACAACAAAGGCAGACAAAAAAGCAATGTGCAAAAGTCAACAAGCTGTGCAAACGCAAAAGGAGAAAAAAATCAAAATAATAAATAATAAGCAATAAATATCAAGAACATGAGTTGCAGAGTCCTTGAAAGTGGGTCCATAGGTTGTGGAATGTGTTGGGAAAAGTGAAGAGAAGGCTGCACTGAAAGCACTGGATACAACAGATAACCCTGACAGATATGCAGGTAAAGTGTGGCCTCAACTGGAAGGACTGTTTGGGGCCCTGAATGATGGTGAGGGAGGAGGTGTAGGAGCAAGTGGAGCATTTATTATTCGCAGGGATAAGTGCCAGCAAGGAGATCGAAAGGGAGAGATGGGTGGACAAGGGAGTCACGTGGAGAGCAATTCTTATGGAAAGTAGGGGGGAGGGGGGTTGGGAGAGAGGGGAGATGTTCTCCAAGGTAGGATCCGCATTGGAGTTGGTGGAAGATACAGAGAATGATCACTAGACATGGAGGCCCACGGGGTGGTACTTAAGAACAAAGGGAACCCCGTCCCTGTTATGCCGACAGTAGGATGGGGTAAGGGCAAATGTGCGGGAAATGGAAGAGATGCGGGTGAGGGCAGCATCAGTAGAAGGGAAACTTGTTTCTTTGTAAAAAGAGGACATCTCAGGTGAATGAAGAGCCTCATATTGAGTACAGATGCGACAGAGATGAAAGAAGGAATAGTGACAGGATGGGATGAGATTCAGTCAAGATAACCGTGAGAATCAGTAAGATTATAAAAGATATTTGGATAGTCTGTGTCCAGATAGAGAAAGTGTCAGAGATGGATCAAGACAGTTTGAGGGCAGGGTAAAAGTTGGAGAAAACATTGTTGAAATTGTTGAGCTCAGCATGGGGGCCGGAAGCAGCATCAATGAAGACATCAAGAGATAGGAGAAAAAGTTGGGGTGTGTTACCAGTCTAGGCTTGGAGCATGGACTGCTCCACATAGCCAACAAAAAGGAAGACATAGCTTGGACCCACACACGTGCCTATGGCTACACCTTTAGTTTTGAGAAAGGGGGAGGACCTGAAAGAGAAATTGATAAGGATGAGAATCAATTCTGCCAGATGGAAGTGGGTAGTGGTGGGGAACTAATTGGATCTGTTATTAAGAAAAGAAGCAGAGGGTTTAAGGCCTTCCTGATTTGGGGGGGTGGGGGGGAGAATATAGGGATTGGACATCCACAATGAAAATAAGGCAATGTAAGCCAGAGAACTGAAAGTTATTGACATGATGAAGAGCATAGGAAATGTTACAAATGTGGGTAGGAAGAAACCGAAGCAAGAAGGACAAAATGGAGTTCAGGTATGCAGACACTATTTCAGTGTAGCAGAGGCAGACTGAAATGATGGGCCTACTGGGACAGTTAGGTTTGTGGATGTTGGGATGGAAGCAGAAATCAGTAGTTCAGGATATGGGAACCATGAGACTGGTGCCAGAAGATGGAAGGTCACCAGAGTCGATCCTTCTTCTTCAGCCCTTTATCTCTTACACCTATCTCCTCCCAGCTTCTTACTTCATCCCCCTCTCCTAGCCACCTTCCCCCTTACCTGGTATTACCTGCCAACTTGGTCTCCTTCACCCCCCCCCCCCAACCAACAATTCTTCTTATTCTGGCTTCTGATGCCTTCCTTTCCAATCCTGATGGAGGGTCACTGCCTGAAAGATTGACTGTTTATTCCCCTCCATAGATGCCAAGCTCTTTCAACACTTTGTGTTTGATCTTCACAAATGTTGTATTCATTATCAAAACATCTACCTCTATAACCAAGTACAGTAAACAGATCTCTGTATATAATATGCTACTTGTCATCCAGAACTTTCATTTTATTATACAAATACCCCAGTGAGATAGGAACATGCCTGTCCTAGCATGCAAAGTCAGCTCCAGCAGACTGGACGGATGAGATCTACAGTGAGATGCAATGGCCAGAAAGCTCCATGGAAAGGGAAAGGCATTTCCACTGCATCCAAGGAAGACCCCAGTTTTTGACGCTTGTTTATACACTGGACCCAGACTTCTGACGTCAAGAGAAACTGCCCCAGCGCACCTGTTTTGTCACTTTAAAATCTCCCCTCGCACAGCTTTCATTTCATTGTTTGACACGATGGACAATCGTCAAGTCAAGTCACTTTTATTGTCATTTTGACCATAACTGCTGGTACAGTACATAGTGAAAATGGGACAATGTTTTTCAGGACCATGGTGTTACATGACACAGTACAAAAACTAGACTGAATTACGTAAAAAAAACAGCACAGAGAAAGCTACACTAGACTACAGACCTACACAGGACTGCATAAAAAACACAAAACACAAAAACAGTGCAGGCATTACAATAAATAATAAACAGGACAATAGGGTTAAGGTGTCAGTCCAGGCTTCGGGCATCATCACCGTATGTAAAACCTTTATTACCCTTTATAACCTATAACCTACATTTTCTCTTTCTGTAGAATTTAAAACAGAGTTGAGGGGAAAATTTTCACTCAGTGAGATACAAGTCATCTGAACTCTCATCTGTGGAAGTGAGTGCAATATTACAATGTTCTTTTGTTTAAAGCCAAGATGGATAGCTTCTCATGAAGCAATAGTGAAAGGTTACTGCTAGACTAGAATGTGGAGTTGAGGTTACGATCCAATCAGCCATAATTTCATGAAATGGCAGAGGAAGCTCAAGCAGTTGAGTGTTCTACTCCTACTCTTGAATTTTATTTCTGCTCATATCATCCACCATTGTCCCTATACCAAAAAAGGCCAAGGTAACATATTTAAACAACTGGTGTCCTGTAGCACTCACCTCAATAATAAGCAAATGCTTTGAGAAGCTGGTCAAGGATTACATCTGCAGCATGCTACCACTCAAACTGTAATCCCTACAATTCACCTAAGGACACAACTGATTGACAGATGATGAGATCGACAGTCACTGCTTTACACACTGTCCTTACACATCTGGAGAAGAAGGATGCTTACGTGAGAATGCTGTTCTTGGACTACAGTTCAGCATTCAATTCCCTCCAGGCTCAACAGGAAGATCAGAGGCCTCGGCCTTGACCCTGCCTTACGCAGCCGGATCCTGGGCTTCCTGTCAGATCACCGGCAGGTGGTAAGAGTGGGCTTCTTCACATCCACCCCTCTGACTCTCAACACAGGAGCCCCTCAGGGTTGTGTACTAAGTCCCCTCCTTTACTCCCTGCATACCCATGACTGTGTTGCCACCCACAGCTCTAACCTGCTAATTAAATTTGCCACGACACTACACTGATTGGCCTAATCTCAAACAAAAACAAGGTGGCCTATAGGGAAGAAGTCATCTCTCTGAGACAGAGGTGTCAAGAAAACAGCCTCTTCCTCAATGTCACAAAAACAAAGGAGCTGGTTGTGGACTACAGCAGGAATGGAGATAGGCTAACCCCTATTGACATCAATGCATTTGGGTTTGAGAGGGTAAACAGCTATAAATTCCTCGGCATCCACATCACCAAGAACCTCACATGGTCTGTACACACCAAGGCACAACAGCACCTCTTTCACCTCAGATGGTTGAGGAAGTTTGGTGTAGGCCCCCAAATCCTAAGAACTTTCTACATGGGCACAATTGAGAGCATCCTGACTGGCTGCATCACTGCCTGGAATGGGAACTGTACCTTCCTTAACTGCAAGATTCCGCAGAGAGTGGCGTGGACAGCCCAAAGCATCTGTAGTTGTGAACTTCCCATGATTCAGGACATCTACAAAGACAGGTGTGAAAAAACGGCCCGAAGGATCATTGGGGACCTGAGCCACCCCAACCTCAATCTATTCCGGCTACTACCATCTGAGAAACGGTACCGCAGCATAAAAGCCAGGACCACCAGGCCATCAGACTGATTAACTCGCGCCGATTTGAGTGTATTTCTATCTTACATTCACTGTCCTATTTATTATAAATTATTATTAATTACTATGATTGCCCATTGTACAATTAAACGGAGACGTAACGTAAAGATTTTTACTCCTCTTGTATGTGAAGAAAAAATGTGAATTCAATTCAATTCGATGTCTGTTAGAAATATGATCCAGTGGCACCACCTCATGGTGATTCTCTGATCTACATGTGTTTGTACCATTTCAGAGAACGGAGGAATTCCAAGAGTTATTCCAATCCGGTTTTAAGCTTCAGCCACAAAATCTTTCTTCTGACCATTATCTTAATTAATATCACTACACCAGAATAAGCGAAAACTACTGAATAATTATCTATAAAAGGTCCTTCCACATTCTATCACACAGGACCACCACTGCATCGAATCTTTATTTCTTTATCTTCATTTTTATTTAGTGATACAATGCAAACCAGGCCTTTCCATCCCAACGAGCCGCATCAGTCAGAAATCCACCGATATAACCCTAGCCTAATCACAGGACAATTTACAATGACCAATTAACCTACTCACCAGTACGTATTTGGAATGTGGGAGGAAACCGGAGCACCTGGAGGAAACACAGAAGCTCACAGGAAGGACATACAAACTTTGTAGAGACGCATCAGAATTGAGCCCTAAACCCCCATGTCCTGAGCGGTTAAAGCGTCGTGCTACCTGCTACACTATCGTGGTGTCCTTTCTGGACCAAGGCCGCTAAGATTGCGATTATGCCATCTTTAATCAAGAGCTGCAAAAAGAAGATACACAAATTGCTAAGCTATAGACAGCAAAAAGACATTTTATATTTAAGATGGATAGATTCTTAATTAATCAGGACATCAAAGATTACAGGGAGGAAGCAGGAGAATGGTTTTGAGAGGGATAATAAATCAGCCATGATGGAATAGCAGAGCAGACTCAATGGACCAAATGGGCTAATTTTCCTCCTATGGTCTTATGATTCAAAATCTGAGAAACAAATCATGAAATTTGTTTTGTTGTTTAAGAGAAGTGAGTGAGTGAGCTTGATAGAGACATGGATGACAAGAATGCAGCAATTTTGAATAAACTATACAGTGCCCTTAAAGCACTGCAATTGTAGTTAATGAGGGAAAATAAATAACATTTGGTGGTTAGGGGACGACAGGGAAGAATATGTCAACAGCAACACCCAAGACCTTCATAAAAAAAAACATGAAATGGGGTTGAACAATTTATGAAAAAAAACATTATAGTATTTCAATAGGAATGTACTGTATGAGAAAAGGGTAGCTTGATTCTGTAGGTGGCACTTAATAAGGTTTATTTTAGCATTATACAGGTAAACTCCAAAAATGCAGCATGTTTATGAATTTGATTATGGGGGAACTGGCAAATTTTCCACACAGTTATTTGTTATTTCTGTTAATAATACCCACAATTTTGTCATTCATCTTTTATTTTTTTCGATGTTACTGTGCATAATAAAGGATGTTCCAGTAA
Organism: Hypanus sabinus; assembly: GCF_030144855.1. Lineage (NCBI taxonomy): Eukaryota > Metazoa > Chordata > Chondrichthyes > Myliobatiformes > Dasyatidae > Hypanus > Hypanus sabinus. The sequence continues at coordinate 34,289,133 of NC_082728.1, forward strand.
ACCAGGTAAGTGGGAAAGGTACACGGAAACTAGGGTCCTGGCAAGTGAAAACATCAGATAGCCAATCAGAGTTTTACTGCATTTATCAGGAGAAGCACTGTCGACGTTTCGGGCCGAGACCCTTCGTCAGGACCAACTGAGAGGAAAGATAGTAAGAGATTTGAAAGTAGTGGGAGGAGGGGGAAATGCGAAATGATAGGAGAAGACCGGAGGGGGTGGGATGAAGCTAAGAGCTGGAAAGGTGATTGGCTAAAGTGATACAGAGCAGGAGAAGGGAAAGGATCATGGGACCGGAGGCCTCAGGAGAAAGAAAGGGGGAGGGTGGGAAGCACCAGAGGGAGATGGAGAGCAGGCAAACAACTAAATATGTCAGGGATGGGGTAAGAAGGGGAGGAGGGGCATTAACGGAAGTTAGAGAAATCAATGTTCATGCCATCAGGTTGTTCCTCCAACCTGAGTTTGGATTCATTTTGACAGTAGAGGAGGCCATGGATAGACATATCAGAATGGGAATGGGACGTGGAATTAAAATGTGTGGCCACTGGAAGATCCTGCTTTCTCTGGCGGACCAAGCATAGGTGTTCAGCGAAACGGTCTCCCAGTCTGCGTCGGGTCTCACCAATATATAAAAGGCCACACCGGGATCACCGGACGCAGTATACCACACCAGCCGACTCACAGGTGAAGTGTTGCCTCACCTGGAAGGACTGTCTGGGGCCCTGAACAGTGTGTGTAAGGAAGTGTAAGGGCAGGTGTAGCACTTGTTCCGCTTAACAAGGATAAGTGCCAGGAGGGAGATCGGTGGGATCGGTGGGAAGGGATGGGGGGGACAAGTGGACAAGGGAGTCGCCTAGGGAGCAATCCCTGTGGAAAGCAGAAGGGGGGGGAGGGAAAGATGTGCTTGGTAGTGGGATCCCGTTGTAGGTGGCGTAAGTTATGGAGAATTATACGTTGGACCTGGAGGCTGGTGGGGTGGTTGGTGAGGACAAGGGGAACCCTATCCCGAGTGGGGTGGCATGCGGATGGGGTGAGGGTAGGTGTGCGGGAAATGGGAGAGATGCATTTGAGAGCAGAGTTGATGGTGGAAGAAGGGAAGCTCCTTTGTTTAAAAAAGGAAGACATCTCCTTCGTCCTGGAATGAAAAGTCTCATCCTGAGAGCAGATGCGACGGAGACGGAGGAATTGTGAGAAGGGGATAGCATGCCCCTCCTCCCCTTCTTACCCCATCCCTGACATATTTAGTTGTTTGCCCGTTCTCCATCTCCCTCTGGTGCTTCCACCCCCCCCCCCCCCACTTTCTTTCTCCTGAGGCCTCCCATCCCATGATCCTTTTCCTTCTCCAGCTCTGTATCACTTTTGCCAAACACCTCTCTAGCTCTTAGCTTCATCCCACCCCCTCCGGTCTTCTCCTATCTTTTTGCATTTCCCCCTCCCCCCATTACTTTCAAATCTCTTACTATCTTTCCTGTCAGTTAGTCCTGACGAAGGGTCTCGGCCCGAAACGTCGACAGTGCTTCTCCTTATAGATGCTGCCTGGCCTGCTGTGTTCCATCAGTATTTTGTGTGTATTGTTTGAATTTCCAGCATCTGCAGATTTCCTCGTGTTTTACTGCATTTGCTACTTTGGCTGCTAGAGTAAGAGGAGACAATTTCATTCAAGAAGAGTACTATTGCAGTTGTAGCCTCTGTCCAGACAATCAGATTCAGGTTTAATCTCACTGGCATATGTCATAAAATTTGTTGTTTAGCAGCAGCAGTATATTGCAGTACATAAGAATAAAAACTATAAGTTACAATAAGAAATTTAGAGATATTAAGTAAGTAGAGCAAAACGAGCAAACAAAAGTGAGGCAGTGTTCATTGGTTCATTGTCTGTTCAAAAAGCTGGCGGAAATTTTGGATCGTACTTTGCTGGGCCATGCTGGGTGCTCAAATTCTTAAAGGATTGAACAGCCCAGACTTTCAGACACAACAACAGAGTCCAATCCTGGCATAAATCCTCAGAATATGCATATGAAATATCCACTTATATCCAGCATCGGGTCAGGTACCAATGATTTCAATGGCAACAAAAATAGCTGAATTCAACTATTCAACCCAACTATGCACAGCAAGCATTTTCAAGCATTTCTTACAACTTTTTACAGCCAAAGCTAGAGGAAGGCCTTGATATGACAGGGATGACAGCTATCAAAGGCCAGCTTGGCATTTGGGACACATACCATCATCACTTTTCTGCAAAGTGCCCGGTTTCAGTTCAGACTGTGCAGCCTAACCCTGGAGTGTACAGTCCTGATGATGCTGGCATACCACATCAAACCAGCAAAGGAATGGTGAACTTTACACCTTACAGCTTCAAAGTACTTTGAAGCCTTTACTTGACAGATCCACGAAAAAATAAATGACTGGTTCAGTTGTTTCACAGGTCTGAGGTGCATGACAAATGCTAGGCATACTGCTCTCAATCTCTTAATTCTAAGGTCTTGTTTAAGCCTAACTAAAGACCAACAATAGTAAATGTTCTAAGATGTTTCATATGGATGTCAGGCAAAATTTAAAAACTAGCTTACAACTTTGTTAACTGCGTTCTGAAACATCTTAAAGAGGGAAAAGAGAAATAGTGAAGCAGTTCAGAAAGGCAAATCTAAATCTTGCTGCAGAGTTTCAGGAATTTCTTGAATGAAAGATCCACTTGTTCACATTCAGTAAAATATTCATGCCTCCCCCAAAACCTGACAAACACCCAATGGAACCACAGGCTGCCTGTTTAAAATGAGTTGGACCTGTCTAGAGATTCCAACTTTGCTGGCTGCCCCTGAACAAGGATAAGCAGCATTCTGAAAATGCTAGCAACACACACAAAATGCTGGAGGAACTCAGCAGGCCAGGCAGCATCTATGGAAAAAAGTACAGTCGATGTTTTGGGTTGAAACCCTTTGGCAAGACTGGACTGCAGTGATTCTGAAAATGCTGTTATGGACTTTCTAACGACATTACTTCAATGATGCTCAACTATCATGGACCTCCTATAATCCTCCATTCTTACACCCAAGTGCATTGCACACCCACCTTGAGATGTTGGCAGCTGACTGTATGGTTGGCACCAGCAGAGAAATTCAGGAATGATCAAGAGCTTGAAATCAGGTATATACAGATATCTCAATGTAGGCATCCTCTCACCCTGGGATTTATACCCACAATTCTAACTCAAAGGCAAACACTTCATTTTTGAGTATCTATGTCAAAGAAAAGTTTGATTTAATAAATATGCCTCATTTAAGTACATCCCAACACATCTACTACAAAAGAATGCTGATAGTGGAAATCTAGAGTAACATACAAAGGACTGGAAGAATTCAGCGGGCCAGACAGCATCCATGGGGGGAAATGAGCAGCCAAGGTTCTAGGTTGAGGCCCTTCATCAGGAGAGGAAAGAAAAAGGAGAAAGCCAGAACAAAAACGTGGGTGAAAGAGATGAAGCAAGAACTGGCGGGTGACAGGTGGATCCCAGTGAGGGGGTTGATAGGGAGGTGAGAGAAGGAAGACAGGGGGCGTGATGTCAAATGCTGGGAAGCAATAAGTGGAAGTAACAAAGGGCCAAAGAAGATGGAGTCTGATAAAACAGTGGACCATGGAATACAGGGAAAGAGATGGGGAGGGAAACCAGTGTGGGGGAGGGGTATATTTTGGTATAACACAGAAGACCCTTCCAGCCCTTTGAGCTATACCACCCAGCAACCTCCAATTTAACTCCAGCTCAATCATGGGAGAATTTACAATGACTGATTTAACCTACCAACCAGTATGTCTTTAGACTGTGGGAGGAAACTGCAGCACCCAGAGGAAACCCACATGGTCACAGAAAGAATGCACAAACACCTTACAGACACTGGCGAAAATTGAACCCGGGTTGACGGTACTGTTAAGCTTTGCGCTAACGACTAGGCTACTGTGCTGCCCCATACGTGTGGGTGATAGGCACATGGAGTGATCTGGGAGAGGAAAGTGATAGGGTGTTAGGAACTAGTGGGTAAAAAAAGGGGATAGGACAGAAGGACAGAGAGGAGTGATTACTAGTGGAGAAATCAACATTCATGCTGTCAGGTTGGAGACTACCAAGGTGTAATATTAGGTACTCTTCCTCTATTTTGCATCTAGTCTCAATTTGGCAGTGGATGAAGTTATAAACAGACAAGGCAGTGTGGGAATGGGAAGTGGAATTAAAATGGCTGGACAACAGAGATCACTGTTGATACAAACACTGTAGCTCAATTAACATACCATCCCACCTCACCCCATTCATACTGCCACCACTTCTGCTCTTCAACATATCCGACAGAGAAGCTTTCAAGCTGATGCTTGATTGAAAGAATCAATATGGCTGCGATCTGGATTTCAGAGTAGAAAGGTGTCATGTTTATACTTGAAGGTAATATAGTACACCAGGAGTGTTTCAACACCAAAACTTCAAACAAAAAACTCATAGCTGCACATGCTAATGTCTAGGGAAATCAAAATTATTGGCAAACATCCCCCTTCTAAACTCTTGATGGAGGGGTGGGGGGAGTTGGAAATCACTGAAAAGTCACTGAAGATGTCTGGGTCTAGGGTATTGCCCCAACGAACTGCAGCAGTGATGAGGTGACTGACCTCCAACATTCCTCTGTGTGAGGAATGGCCAACCACTTGAATGATTGAGCCTTGACGCTCTGTCTTCACTTTGACCAGAATTGTTTGATGCCACAATTGGTCAAATCTTCCTCCTAGTGACAAGGGCAGTCTCTATCACTTTGCCTCTGGAATTCAGTTTTGCAGTCCATGTTTGGACCAAGGCTGTGCAGGAGGTATAGAGCCAACATATCCTGGCAAAGTTCAAACTGAGCAGAGTATTGGTGAGTAAGGGGCACTTGACAGCGTAGTAGGTGACTCCTTCCATCACTTACTGTTTGCAGTAAAACAATGATGACTTCTGGAGCAGAATGCTCATGGCAAAACTGGAACTAGGCATTGGGGAGCAATTTATTGGTGAGTAAATGCCCCTAAAAACCACAGTTGACAACAGCTTCCATCACTGTAAGATGGTTGAGACTAATAGATTAGATTTGACTAGCAATCCACAAAAAAGCAGGGCAATTTTTGGGTAAAGTTCCCAAACTGCCAGGTGTATGGCACTGTTATACTCAACAATAATGCTTAGTTAGAATCACAGCTGGTTATGGAACACAGGTCATCAGTATTATATCCACAGTATTGTCTAGCTTCAGCCTTGACTTTACCATTCACATACAAGGCTGGTCACTATTGGAGTCTCTTTGGCTTCACTGCTAAACTGCCCACCACTATTCATGATTAGATATGGCAGGATCATGAAGCTGATGATAAGATTGCCTCATTCTGTCCATGATGCTGTTGGAATAAAGACAGTCCTAAGTTGCAAATTTACCAGGTTGACAAATATTCAGTACGCTGGCCATCAGTTACAAATAATACATATTGATTCTGCGGATAAATTGTATCAGCAGAATCTAATTTATAGAAAGAATCAAATACTGACCTGCAAACTGTTGGTAATTTTCATAATCTTTGGAACATGGTACTTCAAAAAATTTTCCTTCTAAGATATCAGTCTGCCGAGCAAACACTTCTTTAGAATCGTTCTCGTCCAGATAATCCCAAAGCACAACCAAACAAAGCACAGAAAGGGTAACTAATATCAGAACTGCAAACCACTTCCACCAGGTTGCTTGCTTGGATTTGTTCCTTTTGATACTGTAAATAAAGTAAAAAAATTGAACATATTATTAACTTGTAGGATAACTTGGGAGTTAACAGTTTCTACACAATTATCAAATACATAATGAATTTTATTAGCAATTCAAAATACTAAATTGTTTATCCATTTGTCACTAGTTTCTGAAATAGAAATACAACTACTGTAGCGGTGTGCTACACGCAGCGCTAAAATTACGACACGGAGTCGGTAACTGCAGTCAAAGGAAAAAACTTTATTCGAAAACTTCAGCCTCACTTTTAAGCCCCCCATGGCGCAGAGGCTCCAAAGCTCTGTGCTCGCAAACCCCCGTAGGTTATCTAATTGTGAGTCGGTTCGGATGCAAAAGGAAATGGGTCGCCACATAACCCTCCCCTAGAACCGGCGATACACCCCCCAATGTCCACAGTCTGGGCCAGAACCTGCTTGGGAGGTCGGCCTCTGCGCCGAGGCGCCGGAAACTCAGCCGGATGCACCAGGTCCACATGGGCCGGTTTGAGGCGGTCCACCGTGAAAACCTCCTCTTTCCCCCCAACATCCAGCACGAACGTGGACCCGTTGCTCTGGAGCACCATAAACGGCCCCTCGTATGGCCGCTGTAGCGGCGGCCGATGCCCGCCCCTTCGTACAAACACAAACTTACAGTTCTGTAGGTCTTTGGGTACGCAGGTCGGGTGCCGCCCGTGCTGTGAAGTGGGTATGGGGGCCAGGTTACCGAGCTTCTCGCGTAGTCTGCCCAGGACTGCTGCGGGTTCTTCCTCTTGCCCCCTTGGGGCTGGTAGGAACTCCCCGGGGACGACCAGGGGCGCGCTGTATACCAACTCGGCTGACGAGGCGTGCAGGTCGTCCTTGGGCGCTGTGCGGATGCGGAGTAGGACCCAGGGAAGCTCGTCCACCCAGTTGGCTCCTCGCAGGCGGGCCATGAGGGCCGACTTCAGGTGACGGTGGAAACGCTCCACTAGCCCGTTCGACTGTGGGTGGTAGGCAGTTGTGTGGTGCAGCTGAGTCCCCAAAAGGCTGGCCATAGCTGACCACAGGCTGGAGGTGAACTGGGCGCCTCTGTCGGAGGTAATGTGGGCTGGTACACCAAAGCGAGATATCCAGGTGGCGATCAGGGCTCGGGCGCAAGATTCGGAGGTGGTGTCGGTGAGCGGGACCGCCTCTGGCCATCTTGTGAACCGGTCCACGATAGTCAGGAGGTGCCGCGCTCCGCGCAACACTGGCAGGGGGCCCACGATATCCATATTAATGTGGTCGAAACGCCGGTGGGCGGGATGGAACTGCTGCGGTGGGGCTTTGGTGTGCCGCTGCACCTTGGCCGTCTGGCAGTGCATGCACGTTTTGGCCCATTCACTGACCTGTTTGCGGAGTCAGTGCCAAACGAACCTGCTGGAAACCATCCGGACAGTTGTCCGGATGGAGGGATGCGCCAAGTTATGAATGGAGTCGAAAACGCGGCGCCGCCATGCTGTCGGGACGACTGGACGGGGCTGGCCGGTGGCGACATCACAGAGTAGGGTCCTCTCACCTGGGCCTACGGGGAGGTCCTGGAGCTGCAAACCGGAGACTGCGGTTCTGTAACTCGGAATCTCCTCATCCGCCTGCTGCGCCTCTGCCAATGCCTCAAAGTCTACCCCTTGGGAAAGGGCATGAACGGTAGGGCGAGAGAGCGCATCCGCCACGACATTGTCCTTACCCGAGACGTGCCGGATATCCGTCGTGTATTCAGAGATGTAGGACAGGTGGCGTTGCTGGCGGGACGACCAGGGGTCGGACGCTTTCGTAAACGCAAAGGTAAGCGGTTTGTGGTCTGTGAACGCGGTGAAGGGCCGACCTAGGAAGTACCTGAAATGCCGGATTGCCAGGTAGAGCGCCAACAGTTCCCGGTCGAAAGCACTGTACTTAAGCTCGGGTGGTCGCAGGTGTTTGCTGAAAAACGCCAGGGGTTGCCAGCGACCTGCGATGAGTTGCTCCAGCACCCCACCGACTGCCGTGTTTGATGCGTCCACTGTGAGGGCGGTAGGGGGGTCCATTCTGGGATGTACTAGCATTGTGGCGTCCGCCAAAGCTTCCTTCGTTTGAACGAAAGCGGCGGCGGACTCCTCGTCCCAGGTAATGTCCTTGCTCGGACTCGACATCAGGGCGAACAGGGGGCGCATGATCCGGGCAGCTGAAGGGAGGAAGCGGCGGTAGAAATTGACCATACCTACGAATTCCTGAAGGCCTTTGATCGTGGTGGGTCGGGGAAAGAGGCGGACCGCATCTACCTTAGCGGGCAGAGGGGTTGCCCCGTCTTTAGTAATCCTGTGGCCCAGGAAGTCAATGGTATCGAGTCCGAACTGGCATTTGGCGGGGTTGATTGTAAGACCGTACTCACTCAGTCGGGCGCAGAGTTGACGGAGGTGGGACAGATGCTCCTGACGACTGCTGCTGGCTATGAGGATGTCATCCAAATAGATGAACGCGAAGTCCAGGTCCCGTCCCACCGCGTCCATTAACCGCTGGAACGTCTGTGCGGCATTCTTCAGGCCGAACGGCATGCGGAGGAACTCGAAAAGGCCGAAAGGGGTGATGAGAGCCGTTTTGGGGACGTCGTCAGGATGCATCGGGATTTGATGGTACCCTCGGACGAGGTCTACCTTGGAGAAGATCCGTGCGCCGTGCAGGTTTGCTGCAAAGTCCTGAATGTGCGGCACAGGGTAGCGGTCCGGTGTGGTAGCCTCGTTCAGCCTGCGGTAGTCGCCGCATGGTCTCCAGCCCCCCGTCGCTTTGGGCACCATGTGCAGGGGGGAGGCCCATGGGCTGTCGGACCGCCGGATGATCCCCAATTCCTCCATCCTCTGGAACTCCTCCTTCGCCAGTCAGAGCTTGTCCGGGGGAAGCCGCCGAGCACGGGCGTGGAGGGGTGGTCCCTGGGTCGGGATGTGGTGCTGTACGCCGTGTCGGGGCATGGCCGCTGTGAACTGCGGTGCCAGAACCGATGGGAACTCCGCCAGGACCCTGGTGAAGTTGTTGTCGGACAGCGTGATGGAGCCGAGGTGAGGGGCTGGCAACTGGGCTGCACCCAGGGAGAACGTCTGAAAGGTCTCGGCGTGTACCAGTCTCTTCCTGGGCAGGTCGACCAGTAGGCTGTGAGCCCGCAAAAAATCCGCACCCAGAAGCGGTTGGGCTACGGCGGCCAGTGTGAAGTCCCACGTGAACTGGCTGGAGCCGAACTGTAGCTGCACCTGACGGGTGCCATAGGTCCTTACTGTGCTGCCATTCACGGCCCTCAGGGGGGGACCCGGTCCGGTGCCCTGCTGCGGGTGTCGTAACTCGTCGGAGGTAAAACGCTGATCTCAGCCCCAGTATCGACCAAAAACCGGCGTCCCGACCTTCTATCCCACACATACAGGAGGCTATCCCGATGGCCAGCCGCCGTAGCCATCAGCGGCGGCTGGCCCTGGCGTTTCCCGGGAACTTGCAGGGCGGGCGACAACGGCGGGCTTCTGCGCCCCACCGCTGGTGGTAGAAGCACCAGTGTTCATTGGGCTGGGGGTTGGCGGGCTCTGCGGCCGGGCCTGGACTGGTTTGCTGCCGGGAGCGTGGCTGGGAGATCTGCGCGATGGACGCCCCGCTCACCTTTTTGGCATTCCACAGCAAGTCCGCCCGGGCTGCCACCTTCCGGGGGTCACTGAAATCCGCGTCGGACAGCAGCAGGCGTATGTCCTCGGGCAGCTGCTCCAGGAATGCCTGCTCAAACATGAGGCAGGGTGTGTGTCCGTCGGCTAGAGACAACATCTCATTCATTAAAGCTGATGGAGGTCTGTCGCCCAAGCCATCCAGGTGCAGTAAACGGGCAGCCCGCTCGCGCCGTGAGAGTCCGAAAGTCCTGAGGAGCAGGGTTTTGAATTCCGTGTACTTGCCGTCTGCCGGGGGCGACAGTACGAACTCCGCGACCTGGGCCGCTGTGTCCTGGTCGAGGGAGCTCACCACATAGTAGTAGCGGGTGTCTTCTGAGGTGATCTGGCGAACGTGGAATTGGGCTTCAGCTTGCTGTAACCATAGGTCCGGGCGCTGTGTCCAGAAACCCGGCAGTTTCAACGAAACCGCATGAACAGAGGCGGCGTCGGTCATTTCTGGTCCAAAAATCGTTTGGACCGTCGGGGTCACCAATTGTAGCGGTGTGCTACACGCAGCGCTAAAATTACGACACGGAGTCGGTAACTGCAGTCGAAGGAAAAAACTTTATTCGAAAACTTCAGCCGCACTTTTAAGCCTCCCTCAACCAGCCCCCCATGGCGCAGAGGCTCCAAAGCTCTGTGCTCGCAAACCCCCATAGGCTATCTAATTGTGAGTCGGTTCGGATGCGCCAGGAAATGGGTCGCCACACTACCGCATTTACAAAACAAGTAAATTGACATCCTAAATATCAATTTTTATGCCAATTGTCTGGAAACATTACATTGCTTCTGGAGCAAGACAACTCCACACAAAACTTTTAAGCTAATTGAATATCCATGATTCTTCACGGAATACTGCCAAGCACTGAGCATGTAAAAACCTACAAGGTTGGATATAAAAACTTCGCTCAGAGGGAATACTAAAGAAGAATCAGATTCAGGAAAGAGCTTTGAGTATTGAACTATAGATTTTATTGTATTCCTTTGTTCTACTGTGAACACCTGCAAGAAAATGAATCTCAGAGTAGTATACGGTGACTTTGATAAAGATCCCACCCGCCCTGCTCATGGACTGTTTTTCCCACTCCCATCAGAGAGGAGGAAGTATAGTGTTCACTACCAGGACCATCAGACTCAAAAACAGCTACTTACCCCAAGCAGTAAGACTGATCAACACTTCCACCCACGAACCCACCCCACCACCACTACTTTATCATTTCCTGTCAGTCACCTTATGTACAGACAATCCTGTACATAGCTTCACTTTATGGAGATACAATTAATCTATTTTGGTAGACAGTATATTTATTTATTTATTTATTTATTTATTTAATCATTTTATTGTGGGTATTTTTTGTGCTGCATTGGATCCAAAACAATTATCTCATTCTCCTTTACATAGATGTACTGGAAATGAGACTAAACAATCTTGAATAATAAATTTATAGAATCATAGAATCTACAGCAAATTACAGGCCCTTTGGCCCACTATCTTGTGTTAACCACGTAACCTACTCTAGAAACTGTCTAGAATTACCCTAACATAGAGCCCTCTATTTTTCTAAGCTCCATGTACCTACCTAAGATTCTCTCAAAAGACATCCGTCTCTACCACTATAGCTGGCCCACCACTCTCTGTAAAAAACTTACCTCTGACACCCCCTTGTATCCACTTCCAAGCACCTTAAAACTGTGCCCCCACCCCCATGTTAGCCATTTCAGCCCTGGGGAAAAGCCTCTGGCTATCCACATGATCAATGCCTCTCATCAAATTTATTTTGAACTTTGGAATGATCACTGTTAAGAAGTATTCTGAAGTTATGTGATTATAGCAGATTCAGGCAGAGGTAGTCTTCAGTTCTTAATGTAAATTGTAAGCAGTAAATTGAAGTTAAAAGCACAACTTTGCAAATAAACAATACTATCTGTTTAGCACAGACTAAGAGGTATGGTTTGCAAAATCACAAACGAGACAATCTGCAGATGCTGGAAATTCGAGCAACACGCACAAAATGCAGATTCTTCAAGAAACACACACAAAATGCTGGAGGAACTCAGCAGGCCAGGCAGCATCTATGGAAAAGAAGTAGTCAATGTTTTGAGCTGAGACAGACCCTTTGGCAGGACTGGAGCAAAAAAGCTAAGGAGTAGATTTAAAAGGTGGGGGGGGGGGGAGGAAGGGGAGAGAAAAACACTAGGTGATAAATGAAATCTGGAGTGGGAAGGGTGAAGTAAGAGCTGGGAAGTTAATTGGTGAAAGGGACAGAAGGCCATGGAATAAATAAAAATGTGGAAGGAGCACCAGAGGGAGGCGATGGGCGGGCAAGGAGATAAGGTGAGAGAGGGAAAAGGAAACGGGAAATAGTGAGGGGGCATTACCGGAAGTTAAAGAAATCGATGTTCATGCCTCCAGGTTGGTGGCTACCCAAATGGAACATAAGGTGTTGTTCCTCCAACCCAAGTGTGGCCTCATCACGACAGTGGAGGAGGCCATGGATGGACATATCGGAATGGGAATGGGGTGTGGAATTAGAATGGATGGGCACTGGGAGATCCCACTTGTTCTGGCAGACAGAGCGAAGCCATCTCCCAGCCTCCATCAGGTTTCACCGATATACAGAAAGCCACACCAGGAGCACCATCCATTCATCCCTCCCACTGATCTCCCTCCTGGCACTTAGCCTTGCAAGCCTAACAAGTGCTTCACCTGCCCCTACACCTCCGTCCTCACTACCATTCAGGGCCATAAACAGTCCTCCCAGGTGAGGCGACCCTTCACCTGTGGGTCATTTTCTGTGTTCAGTGTTTCCCATTGAAGCTATTCAATTAAGGCATGATAAAACATCAGAATAAATAAATGCAGATATCTTAAGAAGATTAAAGGATTCGAGAGGAAGGCAAAATTGGGGACACAAAAGACTTCCACTGGGTCACTGTCACTCTGATCATTTCTAGAGCACCGTTTAGCCTGCATGTTCAGCTTTGAAATATCATGACTTATCATTTATTTGGGCTTGTTAATGTGTTGATAAAGACTTGCTTAACAATAACACTCAGTCCGAGGGAGTATTGGATCAGTGTTCTCCATTCTGCCCCCTGTGAGTAAACTAAATCTTAGAACAGAAAACAAGCACCACAGGAACTCTGCCTGTGGACACAAAATAATCCAAACAGCAAACAGAATTCACTTGCAATTGTACCGGTTACATAACTGGCTCCTCTGCAACAGTCAAGGCTCGGTGTTGAAGGTCAGTGTGCTCATAATCCTTATCAAATTATGCCACTTGAGCCATAATCATACACATTGCTGACAGCATGCCCATTCTACAAGTTTATTCAAGTCTTTCAAAAAGCCTGTTTTTTTTTTGCTTTCTGTGGAGATTACTCTCTCAGGGACTCCTGGTCCCTTATTCCATCCCCGTCCCCAGCACTGACCACTGCAAACGTGGAAGGCGCAATATTTGTCCCTACACCTCCTCCCTCACCATCCAGGAATGTAAACAGACCTTCCAAGTGAGGCAGAGATTGACTTGAACCTACTCCAAGCTCATCCATTGCAATTGGTTCTCTGCTTCCAGAATACCACGTATAGGCAAGGCAATTGACAAAAAGCACTTGCATTAGCTTGATCATTATGCAAACCAGTCACCCTATCATTGACTCCAGCTACACTTTCCACTACCTCAAAAAAAACAACTTCATGGACTTTCCCCACCCTCCTCCAAACCTCTGGCAGAATATGCAAGAGTTTTAAAGCTTGTACTACTAGATTCAAGGGCAGCTTCTATCTCACTATTATCAGACTTTTCAAAGGACCTCTCTTTTGAACTGGCTCACTTTTAAACTCCAAATCCACTTCATTGTGGCCTTGTACATTGTATTGTTACCCTGCATTACACTTTATCTACAACTGCATCACTATATTCTGCATTGTTTTCTTTCTGCTACTTCAAAGTGCTTGAAAATAGCTTGATCTGCCTGGATGGCTCACGATAAAAAGTTTCTTGCTCTATCTTGATAAACATCTACACCCCAAGATTCTGAAGGAGGTGGCTGAAGAGATTGTGGAGGCATTAGTAATGATTTTTGAAGAATCAATATTCTGGCGTGGTTCTGGAAGACTGGAAAATTGCAGATATCACTACGAGAAGGGAGAGAGACAGGAGAAAGTCAATAAAAGGCCAAATAGTCTGATTTCAGTGATTGGAAAGGTGTAGAAGTTGATTGTTAAGGATGTAGTTTCAGGGTACTTGGAGGCACATGATAAAATAAGCCAAAGTCAGAATGATTTCCATAACGGAAAATATTGCCTGACAAATCTGCTGGTGGATGTTGTGTACTTGGATTTTCATAAGATCTTTGACAAGGTGCTGAACACGAGGCTGCCAAGAAGTTAAGAGCCCATGGCATTACAGGAAAGATACTAGCATAGTTGGAGCATTGGCTGATTGGCAGGAGGCAAAGGGTGGGAATAAAAGGAGCCTTTTCTGTTAGGCTGCCAGTGACTAGTGGTGTTCCACAGGGGTCTGTGTTGGGACCGCTTCTTTTTATGTTACAGGTCAATGATTTGGATGATGGGATTGATGGCTTTGTGGCCAAGTTTGTGGAGGTGGAGGGACAGGTAGTGTTGAGAAACCAGAGAGGCTGCAGGACTAAGACAGATTAGGAGAATGTGTACAGAAGTGGTGGCACCCGTTAGTCTCATGAGACCATGGGTCTGCGCCTGGAATGGTTTCCTGGGCAGGCCTGGGTAAAGTTGTATGGAAGACCAGTAGTTGCCCATGCAGCAAGTCTCCCCTCTCCACGACACCAATGTTGTCCAAGGGTCGACACAGCTTGGCACCAGTGTCGTGACAGGGGTTACCAGAACGAGGCTGGCAACGTTGGACTGCCTTAGGGGCTCCAGCTCCAGATTTGTCCTCAAGGTTTACTCCCGAAGCCTTTCCCATGAGTGGGTATGGCCGCAAGGCAGCGGAGATTTGAAATCAGAGTTTTCCCTCTCTTTGAAGGACTGCCTTCCCAGGCTGACGAGCTCCATCTACCCAAAGAAGTAGCAGATGGAATATCAAGTCAAGTCAAGTCACTTTTATTGCTATTTCGACCATAACTGCTGGTACAGACACAGTAAAAATGAGACAATGCTTTTCAGGACATTGGTGTTACATGACACAGTACAAAAACTAGACTGAACTATGTAAAAAAAAACACAGAAAGCTACACTAGACTACAGACCTACACAGGACTGCATAAAGTGCACAAAAACAGTATAGGCATTACAATAAATAATAAACGGGACAATAGGGCAAGGTGGGTGTCAGTCCAGGCTTCGGGTATTGAGGAGTCTGATAGCTTGGGGGAAGAAACTGTTACATAGTCTGGTCGTGAGAGCCCGAATGCTTCGGAGCTGTTTCCCAGATGGCAGGAGGGAGAAGAGATTGTATGAGGGGGTGCATGGGGTTTCCTTCCTAATGCTGTTTCCTTTGCAGATGCAGCATGTAGTGTAAATGCCTGTGATGGCGGGAAGAGAGACCCAGATGATCTTCTCAGTGTCAGCAATGCACTTCAGAAGAAATGAAGGCATAGACTATTTTCTAAATGGAGAAAAAAAAAACAAAAATCATTGGTGTCCCCATCCAAATACTGTATGTAATTAGTTTTGCTACAATAAGTGTACGGGACACTGGAAAAATGTTGAATTTCCCCTTGGGGATGAATAAAGTATCTATCTATCTATCTATTCAGGATTCCCTAAAGGTCAATTTGCAGGTTGAGCACACTCAATGAGCCAAATGGCTTAATTCTGCTCTAATAATAAAAAACAATACCAGTGAATCCATTGTAAACCTCTAGTCACTCATTTGTAATGACCTGTGAACATCACTGCATGCCGTTCTGACAAGCAACCCTGATGAATGAATACGCATTACTGCTAATGCAGCAAAATTAATCTGCACTCCTACAGCATAATAGATGCAGTGAACACCTCTGACCATAAGGATTATGATCGCAAGACCCTGTAGGAGACAAATGTAAAGATTTCCTGCAGCCATTGCATGTTCATTTATGACACGGAGCAATGTACAGTGCTGACCTTTTGTGACCTCTAGCAATCTAACCGGCCCATACGCAAAAGTATAAAAGTGCTCATTTTGACCCTTGTCGTTAGGTAAGTGCAATGGAGACCTGCGAACGATTATGGTAAGGCACAGATGCACGGACGTTACGAGCGCCCGCCCGCCCGCCGGCCCGCGCGGTCTCCGGACGTTACGAGCGCCCGCCGGCCGGCCCGCGCGGTCTCCGGACGTTACGAGCGCCCGCCGGCCGGCCCGCGCGGTCTCCCGACGTTACGAGCGCCCGCCCGCCCGCCGGTCTGTACCGGCCCGGGCCGGATGAGCGGGCCCAGGCATGCGCAGTGGAGGCGCGCAGAGCCCGGGACGGGAGCAGACGGTGGACCCGGTGCGTAGGCGGCACCGCGACCGCAGTTAAACCACCCCCCCCCCTCCCAATTCCACGCTCTCCCTGCCCCCTCCCCAACGCCGCTCCGCCTACCTGGGCTGGCCCCGGTCAGCGTGCGGACTGCGGCCTCCCCTTTCCTCTGCTTTTCTCGAACTTGCTCTGCGAAGCGCCGACATGGCGGGATGGGAACACAGGCGGGAGGGCAACGACTCTACAGCGGCCTGGGATACAGGTGGCCGAGCTCCGGTACCAGGCCGAGGCGCGATGCTCTGCTGCAGCCTGAGGGCGGGGTTTCTCCCTTCGGAAACCACACGCTCGGTGCCAGCCCGCTCATCGCCGGGAATTGGGACAGTGGTCCGTCAATAAAAAGGGTTCTAATCGATGGGGGTGCGAGTATATTATTTCCTATTCCCTGCCTTGCTTTCCTTGGGAAGGTAAGGTATCCTCCCATTTACTTATGTTCGTGGACCTTTTGGGAAGCTTTAAATTGTATGGCTAGTGTTTAATCGTGTATTTGGACTGTTGGGTGTATATCTGGCATGTTCTCGGAAGGAAAACAAATTGGGATTTCTTTTGTTGTCACATGCACTGAGACACCAGTTCACTGCAAAAGTCTTAGGCACCTATATAACTAGAGATTGTTGCACTGTACTGTATTTGTCAACGTAGAGCAGAGCGAGTTTGCAGAAACATTCACTCAGTGGCCACTTTCTTAAATGTAGGAGTGAAACCTGGCGTGGTCGTCTTCTGCTACAGCCCATCCACTTCCAAGGTTTGACGTGTGCATTCAGAGATGCTCTGCACACTGCAGATAACGCGTGGTTATTTTAGTTAGTGTTGCCATCCTATTTTCTTGAACCTGCCTGGCCATTCTTTTCTAATATCTCTCATTAACAAGACATTTTTGTCCATAGAATTGCCCCTCAATTGATGTTTTTTTGTTTCTCATACCAGTCTGTATTCTAGAGACTTGTTTGTGAAAATCCCCAGATGTCAGCAGTTTCAGATCTGGTACCCACAGTCAGATCACATTTCTTCTCCATTCTGATATTTGGTCTGAACAATAACTGAATCTCCTCTTCTTCCTCTTCTATTTCCGGCAGTTTAGACACATATTACTGCCCTCCGCAGGATGTATAATTAATCTCATTAGCTAGCAGTGCCGCAAACTGCTTTTCTTTCCTAATTTTGCCACATGGTTTCCAAGTAATTACATTGATTACATCTGCATTATTTGTAAGACTGAAATCTTCTTGTTTAAGAATACTAATTATCGCATGCTTAACTTTTAATAATTGCCGTTTTTCTAGTCTGCCATTTCCAATTTTTTCTTTACTTGAATTATAGCCTGTAGTTGTTTACTGAGATCTCAAAGTTCAATTGTTTCCATGTTTTCATTTTATAATCTTGAGTGTAGACAATTCACTTTACAACAATTCCTTTTCCTTTTGTAACTTTTTTAATAAGTTCCTCCATTTTCCAATCTCTTTTCCAACTCACAGCTGTTCTTATTGAGTACTTCTATTTGTTGTTGGAGTTCTGTACAGTCACCCTGGGTTTCAACCATGTTTCTTGTATACATAAAACCTGAGGTTTTCTTTAAGTTCTGGTACACATTTTGTAAATTCTTGACCATTTGCAATAAGACACCTTGCATTCCATTGTGTAATATCCCGCCTCCCCTGCCTGTGAACTGTTTGATTCTCCATTCAACATTTCTTCGACTACTTCCCCACCTAAGCCCTGTAATACCAGGATATTTTTCTGCAGACTTGACTATAATTTTAATTTTTTTCAGTTCTTTTGTAACTGAACCTCTTGACCATGTCTGCATGCTTTTATACATTGAGTTGTTGCCACATGATTGATTAGATATTTGCATTAATAAGAAGGTGTACCTGATAAAGTGGCCACTGAGTATATCATACTTGTCTTGCCTGTTATCTTTAGTGAATTATTTCTCTTATCTTGCAGTGCATCTGTAAGCACTGATTCATGTGCAAGTCCACAATCATAGCAAGGTTTGAGTTTTAGTTTGTCAGCTTGAAACATGAACACTTTCCCTATGATGTATAAAACCTAGGCATCAATTGAAGATTACTTTCAATATTTTGGGTTAGAAAATTGGTCATAATGTATTTTTGCTCCATTTTATCATTTGATAGAGAATTGTTTCAAAGTCTGTAATACTCAATTGAATGTGGAACTATCAACTAGCTAATTGGTATAATAGTGCAAATTTCAATATTATTCCTTGAATATTTAAAAGACTAACAACATTTTTGAAGGATTTGCTGGAGCCATGAATTGTGCACAAGGCCATGTTTTGTACAATTTGGATGAAAGTAAGCCAATGCATGAAAGTAATTTAACTTTATTTCCTTCAGGTGGTATATTGCCCTAAATTGGTTGAAAAATGGCAGATGGTCAAGGGGATAAACCAATGGATGCTGATGTTAAAATGCAAAAACCTCCTGAGTTGGGTTTAAAACTAGTTCATCTGGATTTGAAAGGAGCACCACCCAAGATCTCCTACTTGCGTGAGGTACTTTAATAAGCAGAATGATGGATTTCTTTTATTTAATAATGACTTAGTAGTATAACAAAGATCACTCTAAACTTCAAGAAGTTAGTTAATGTTATGTTTGGGTAGTGAAAGATGTCATCTAATTGATGAAACAGTATTTAAAATGTGGTATCAAGTTTTGGGTGTATTAAGTCCTAGAGAGGATTGGATGAGAAGGTTACTTATTTTAACAGTTTTATGTACGATAGATTAGAGGAATTGGGGCTCTTTTCATTTGAAGTCAAGATCACTATCTTGAAGTCGATAAAATGGTTTATTTCAGTACTGATATAAGGGAGATATCCTATTTCGGAAACATTCAGTATTTTTGGCCAATGCTCATTCAAGTTTTAAGAATGAGAGATCGTAATGAGATGTAATAATTTGCAGGGGATTGGTAAGTAGATCAGAAAAAGCTGTTGAAGCTAGCTGGAGTATCTAGAACAATGGAATATCATCTCAGTATAAGGAGTATTGATATTTAAACGGAGCAGGTAACAAACCTTCACGCAAAATGAAGTAAATCTTTGGATTTTTAAGATTTCAGAGGCTTGTGGATGCTCAAATGTTGATTATATTTGGTGCTTACAGTTTTAAAATGAGTTATATAAATATTTAAACTGCTAGAAAGATATGGAACAAAGTACTTTGGTAGAATCCTTCAATGCTGCAAAGTTCTAAGATTCTAGTAATTAATTTGACACAGTAAAATAAAATATAACTGAGTAATATTTGAGTGTTTAAGGAAGTATTGTTATGGGCAACTACTCGTCAGCTGTGATTAGACTGTAGATAAAACTGCAAGACAAGTCACCATTCGAAGTGTAAAGGCTGGTGTCCTGTCTTAGAAACGATAGGAAAAACAGTACATTGGGCACATTGGTTAATGTTCTGCTCTGATTGCTAATTTAATCCTCACTGCATTAGATAAAACAGGCTGAAGTAAATGCATTTTATATGCAATAAAACTACAGTAATCTGAATGTTATTATAAGATCAGAATCTTAAAAATGTTCTCTTTCTAATGTTAAAAGGTACTTTAGAATATAGGACAGTTCAGCACAGTACAGACTCTTCAGCCCACTAAGTTGTACTGTCCTTTTAACCTACTCCAAGATCATTAACCCTTTCCTCCAACATCACCCATAACCTTCATTTTTCTTTCATCAATATGCTAAAATTTCTGCCATTTCTTTTCTAAAATAACGGTCAAATTAAGTCAGAATCAGGTTTTTATTATCACCAGCATGAGTTGAAATTCGTTCATTTAGTAGCAGCAGTTCAATGAACTACATGATATAGAAGAAAAAAAGAAGTAATAATAATAAATAAATATTATTTAGTGAACTTTATACAGTATATGCATATTGAATAGATAAAAAGATTTTTTTGCACAATTTTTAATGAAAAGTGAGTTAGTGTCCAAGGTTCAATGTCCATTTAAGAATTGGATGTAAAGGGGAAGAAGCTGTTCCTGAATCACTGAGTGTGTGCCTTCAGGCTTCTGTACCTCCTACCAAATGGTAACAGTGAGAAAAGGGCATGCCTGGGTTCTGGAGGCCCTTGATAATGGATGCTGCCTTCCTGAGATACAGCTCCTTGAAGATGTACTGTACTGGGTACTTTGGAGGGTGGTACCCAAAATGCTGCTAACTAAAATTGCAAAACTCTGCAGTTCTTAGTCCTGTGCAGTAGTGCCCCCTTCCCCCATACCAGACAGTGATGTAACCCATCAGAATGCTCTCCATGGTACTTCTATAGAAGTTTTTGAATGTATTTGCTGACATAACCAAATCTTTTCAAACTCCTAATAAAGTATTACCACTGTCTTTCGCCTTTATAACTGTATAAGTTTGTTGGGACCAGGTTAGATCAACACCTAGGAACTTGAAACTGCTCACTCTCTCCACTTCTGATCCCTCTGAGGATTGGTATGTGTTCCTTCGTCTTACCCTTCCAGAAGACCACAATCAGCTCTTTGTCTTACTGACGCTGTGCCAGGTGATTGCTGTGGTACCATTCTACTAGTTGGCATATCTCAGTCCTGTATGCCCTCTCGTCACCACCTGAGATTCTACCAATAATGGTTGTATCATCAGCAAACTTATAGATGGTATTTGAGCTATGCCTAGCCACACAGTCATGGGTATATAGAATGTAGAGCAGTGGGCTAAGCACACACTCCTGAGGTGCACCAGTGTTGATCGTCAGTGAGGAGGAGATGTTATCACCAGTGTGCACAGTTTGTGGTCTTCTGATTAGGAAGTCGAGGATCTAGTTGCAGAGGGAGGTACAGAGCCCAAGGTTCTGCAACTTCTCCATCAGGATTGTGGGAAGGATGGTTTTAAATGCTAAGCTATAATCGGTGAACAGCATCCTGACATAGGAGTTTGTGTTATTTAGGAGTCTAAATCCATGGGAAGAGCCATTGAGATTGCATTTACCATTGATCTATTGTGGCAATAGGCAAATTGCAACAGGTCCGGTCCTTGCTGAAGCAGGAGTTCAGGCTAGTCATGACCAACCTCTCAAAGCATTTCATCACTGTAGATGTGGATGGCTAGATCTATGGCATTCAAGCCTGCCTGTACCAGAAAACCAGGTATGATCTGTGAAAGGGGTATTTCTAGGGTGAAGAGACAATTTTGAATGAGTTTGGAGGGGCTGTCAGATGCACAACAACTCTGGCAGGTCTTGCAAGACATTACTTCCTACAAGGTGAAACTGGATAGCTTGAATGGCAGTGATGCTTCACTACTAGAAGAACTCCATGCCTTCTATGCCTGCTTTGAAAGGGAGAATACAACTGCAGCTGTGAGGATCCTTGCTGCACCTGATGACTCTGTGATCTCAGAAGCCAATGTTAGGCTGTCTTTAAAAGAGAGTGCTGCAGTCTTCAGTTTCTGCCTACACTGAAGGAGTAGAAGTACAGCCAGGTGATCAGACTTCCCAATGTGAGGGCATGGAATAGCACAGTAACTATTCTTGATGGTGGTGTAGCAATGGTCCAATGTGCTGTTTCCTCTAACATTGCAAGTGATCTGTTGATGGAAATTGCTCTAGTGATTTTTTTTTTCCCCAGACTGGACTGGTTAAAATCTCTCAAAACAATGGTGAAGGTGTTAGGATGCACTGTTAAATGCATGTTGATCCCATTGCTCAGATCATCTAAAGCCTGATTGATACTGGCCTCAGGTGGAATGTATGCTGCTACCAAAATGACCCTGGAGAACTCCCGTGGTAGGTAAAAAGGACGGCACTTAAATGCTGGATATTCCAGGTCTGGTGAGCAGAATTGGGACAGTACTAGTATATTTGTGCACCAAGAAGAGTTGATCATGAGGCATACCCCTCCACTTCTGCTTTTGGGAGGCTCTATAGATCTATCCTGATGGTGTATAGTGAACCCATCAAACTGAATCACTGCATCCAGTATGGAAGGGGTTAACTAGGATTCCATGAAACAAAGGACCCACGCAGTCCTAATGTCCCTCTGATTCAGCACCCTAGCTCTGAGATCATCGATTTTATTCACCAGAGACTGCACATTTGCCAGCAAGATAGTCAGATTTTGGAAGTTTAAAACCATGTTTCCTTAAACGCACTTGTAATTTACCCCACTTTTCTCTATTGTTTAAGATCTCAAAACATTACAGGAAAGATTTGTTGAACAGAATTTTAACATGTCATAGTCGAAACTTTTTTGATTAAGGCTTTCCAATACAGAATGAAGCAGGTCCATTGCAGACTTTCTTTTTGTAGATCTTTCCTCTGTTTGCAGACCTGGGTGCAGATGGTATTCTCCTGGAGTATGAAGATATGTTTCCGTATGAGGGAAAGTTACAAGTTTTAAAGTCTCCAAATGCTTACAGGTGACTGTTAGACAAGTACAATAATGTTAGTAGAAATGATTTTTTCTGCTTTACCATAAAATAGCTTAGAAAAGCAAAGCAACATCTTGCAACTAAAAAAGATCACAAATAAAATGTGTTTTTAAAATGTGAAATTAATTTAACACAATTAATTCCAATTGTTTAAATAACTACATTCTTTCATAAAACAAGGTCACATTCCTCTTTGCAATGCATTAGGGTTATAGAGACATGGAACTTTACAGCACAGAAACAGGATGTTCGGCCTGTCGTCTGTGCCAAACTGTTAATCTGTGTATTTCCATCATGTACCTATCCAAATTTCTCTTAACTCTTGAAATGGAGCCCACATTCTCCACTTCCACTGGCAGCTCATTCCAAGCTCTCACCACCCTCTACTACCATTCTCTGGTTTCTCACACAAAGATAATTTACTACCTCATCCTGAATGTTCTGACCAACCTCTCATAAAGGACCTTGTCAAAGGCCTTGCCAAAGTGTTTATTGTCATAACTGCATGCAGATCACATCACCACAAGCCACCTTAGAAGTAGCACAGCTTGCATAACTCGTATGTCCCGGAAGTTGTATACTAGCAATTATGTGATCTGCCAGGTGTGAGCGATGTCTGTTTTCTCAGTATTCTATGACATGGACTCTGGTTGCCCCTCCACTTCCTTGCACTTTATACATTGTGGATTTCTTTAGTAAAATCAGTTACACTGTGTTAGCAGCCCTTCTTTCTTTATTGCAAATAATAAGTAAGTTACTATTTCATCCTTCTGTGTTTCCTAAAAATGAATTATTGTATTTAAATGCTCATGAAGCAGATGGACTAATTGATTTCCTGATGAGACTGTTATAATATGAATATGTTCATAGGCACATAAAAAACCTCAAAACACATGTTCTCAAATCTATGTCTCCCATTTATATTATCTCCAGTTTCTTTGAGATGTACAAACAATAAGACCCAAGCTGTAGTGTTTAATATGAAATTGAGTGTATGGTAACTATTGAGGGATAAGTGGTGTAAAGTAAATTTACTGGAGAATTTAATAAATCCTTTCCTTTTAGTTAAGAATTATATACTCAACTGCTCTATCATTCGTATGCGTGGATAAATTACACCTTCCAAAACAAAAAGTAGCAGATTAGACGGTTAGTACAAATGGTTAAACATAGCGGAAAGCCGTGGTCTATTCTGGAGCAGGCATGCAGCAAAGTCACATGTCAGTGATTGTGCGAAATACCTATAGAGGTCTTGCATGTTTCGTCTGTGAAGCAGATTGACTCATTATTCTTTCGCAGGTTATTTAACAATTTGATTAAGTTCAACCAGCTCTGTTGGAGATGGGAACTGAGAAATTATGTTGAACTGTATTATGTATGAATTTTCAATAAAGAAATGCTTTCTACATTGCAGTCCTTCAGACATCAAAGATCTTATGGTTCTGGCCAAGACACTAAAGTTTGAAATAATTCCATTAGTGCAAACCTTCGGCCACATGGAGGTGAGTTTAGAGGCAAAAGAAAATGTAAAGGTATTTCTGGCCACAGGCCAGAGTGTATTGCAGCAGGTCCTAGTGTAGTGCATCACCTGGTGTTTGGGTGATTTTAAACACCAACTGAGATAGACTGAAAAGGCAAGTGTCAGGACCAGAACTGAGGGTTGGGCTGATTCTGCTCACTCTTTAGTGAAGTTTACTCCACTGCAAGACACTGTGAGACTGCTCTGGGTTGTCTGCGCTTCGTGTCTGCAAGCTTCACAGCAATTTGCACCACTGTGATGAACTGAAACTGAGGTTATGTGCCTGCTCTGGGTCTATGGGCTCAATTTGGTTCTGAATACAGTTGTTTGGTTTTATTGTTTGTATGATTTGTGTTTTTGTCCTCTGTGCATTGGGTGTGGGTCTTTTTTTTTTAAATTGGGCTAATTTGGGTTTCTTACTTGACTACCTGTAAGCAGAAAACTCAAGTTTGTATAATTTATACATACTTTGATAATAACATACTTTGAAACTTAGTAAAATTTACAAAAACTTTTGAAAAAAATTACTGACAAAAGAGTGTTTAAGAAATTATTAACACAAATCTTAAATCAGTTTTGTGTTTATTTACAATTAAATTACTGAAGGAAATAAGGAAATATTTATAAAATGACACTTAATTTTATCATGGTAGTATTTAAAAATGATATACAAGAGTAATATTGGTCAAAGCATCTAAGTAGAGTTTGTAGAAACACTTTCAAATACTGAATTATCTTTGATATATTCAGTAGTTGTACAGTTGATCAATGAAAAGTTGATAATTTACTATTTCATTGTTTTAAGTTTTGAATTTCGGTTCATACTTTCAAGTGCAGGAAGTCTAGATTTATCAAATAACTTAACTCTGTATCTGACACTTGGCACTTTTGCTGAACTCCAGAGAATTATTTTTCAGGCGGTGCACTGGTCAGACCTGCATTCACCTGCATCATTCTAAGCCTGTGGATAGAGTACATAGGAAGCTCTAATTTCTTTTTCATTATTTTGCTTTAGTTTAATTGTATCATGTTTAATTATATTTTTTTATTTTATTTTGAGTTTTTAAATATTAGAAAATTATTTACTTCAACGCTTGGTAATGATCTGAATTCAACATCTCTGAAAATATATCAGAACTTTAAAGCAAGCCAGGTCTTGCCTATCTGTAGCCCAGTTGCTGTTCAGTCACTGGATTCAAGGGCCAGCAGGATGAATCTCAACATCCAGTTTAAATAAGTTTTAAACTATCAAGCATTCAAAATAGAAATTCAAAGTGGGGGAGATCAATTCAGCTTGATCTTGCTCATTGAGAAATACAATAAATTGTGAGAGAAAAATGTAATTAAAATGGCTTCTTTGTTGTTATACTGGTATTGATATTCTTTTTTTTAATCTTGTTCCTACAGTTTGTACTTAAACATAAAGCTTTTGCTCACCTTCGTGAAGTGAAAGTATTCCCTAACACTCTCAATCCACACAAAGGAGAGTCTATGGAATTAGTAAAATCCATGATTGACCAGATAATGGCAATACATAACAACGTAAAATGGATACACATTGGATCAGATGAGGTAATGATGCTGGTCTTAGTTTATTATTGTTGTATACACCTAGATACTGCAAAAAGCTTTGTTTTGTTTGCCACCCTGATGAATCATGCCATACTTAATTATACTGAAGAAGAAAGTTAGCAATGCAGAATATAATATTGTACTTTGTAGGAAAAATGCAGTGCATGTTAACAAATAAAATGCAAAGCTGATGAAGGCAAGGTAGTGGATGTTGTCTACATGGTCTTCAGCAAGGCATTTGTCAAAAAGTTTCAATCACATGGTATTCGAGATGCGGTAGTAAATTGAATTAGACATTGGCTTTGTGGGAGAAGCCAAAAAGTGGTAGTAGTTGATTGCCTATGACTGGAGGCTTGTGACTAGTGGAGTGCTGCAGGGATCAGTGCTCAGTCTGTTGCTGTTTGTCTTCTATAGCAGCGATCTGGAAGATTATGATGATATGGTTAAAACAAAACATACAAAATGCTAGTGGAACACTGCAGGCAGGCAGCATCTATAAGGAGAAGCACTGTCGACGTTTCGGGCCAAGACCCATCGTCAGGATGATGACAGTGCTTCTCCTTATAGATGCTGCCTGGCCTGCTGTGTTCCACCAGCATTTTGTGTGTGTTGTTTGAATTTCCAGCATCTGCAGATTTCCTCGTGGATGATGTGGTTAACTGGATTGGCAAATATGTGGATTGTTCCAAGAACGGGGCTGTAGTGGACAGCAAGGAAGACTTTCAAAGCTTGCAGCAGGATCTGGATCAGCTGCAAAAATGGGCTGAAAAATGGCAGGTAGAATTTAATGCAGATAAGTGTGAGATGCTGCACTTCAGGAGGGCCAACCAGGATAGATCTAACACAGCCAGCCGTAGGGTTCTGAGGACTGTGGTAAAACAAAGGGATATGGGAATACAGGTCCATAATTCCTTGAAAGTGGCATCACAGGAAGATAGTCATAAAGAAAGCTGATGGGTAAATTGGCCTTCATAAATTAAAGTATTGAGTACAGGAGTTTAGATGTTATAAGATGTTGGTGAGGCCTAATTTGGAGTATTGTTTGCAGCTTTGGTCACCTACCTACAGGAAAGATGTAAATAAGATTGAAAGGAGTACAGAGAAAATTGTACAGAGAACCTGAGTAAATAAGGAGGATTGAATAGTTTTGAACTTCATTCCCTAGGATGTAGAAGATTGTGGGAAATCTTGATAGAGGCGTACAAAATTGAGGGGTATAGATAGATAGGGTGAATGCAAGCAAGCATTTTCCGCTGAGGCCATGGGTTAAGGGTGAA
Source organism: Hypanus sabinus (assembly GCF_030144855.1). Lineage (NCBI taxonomy): Eukaryota > Metazoa > Chordata > Chondrichthyes > Myliobatiformes > Dasyatidae > Hypanus > Hypanus sabinus. Next base: position 34,315,839 of record NC_082728.1, read on the forward strand.
ATGTTTAAGGGGAACTTCGGGAAACTCAGAGGGTGGTGAAAGAGGAATGAACTGCCAGTGCAAGTGCTGGATGCAATTTTAATTTCAGTGATTAGAGAATGTTGGATAGGTACATGGGTGGGAGGGGTATGGAGGGTGATGGGAGTAGGCAGATTAAATGGTTTGCATAGTGTAGATGTGCCAAAGGGCCTATTTCTGTGCTGAAGTCTTCTATGACTCTAATTGTGACAACAAAGTAAGTTGGAAGATTGCAAGTGTCTGCTAACAGCGGGGTAAATATTGACTTGGTCTCTGATAGTATGTGCTTTCAAGCTTTTGTATCTTCTGCCTGATGGGAGAGGCGAGATGAAAAAGGTGAGAGGATCCCCTAATTATGTTAATTGTTGTTTGCCCACAGCATCAGGAAGTATAGACAGAATCAACAGAGGTGGGGCAGTGCATTTCAGGCACTTACCTCTGTGTTAAAACATAGTAACAGAAAACCTACAGCACATTACAGGCCCTTCAGACCACAAAGTTGTGCCGAACATGTCCCTACCTTAGAAATTAATAGGCTTACCTATAGCTCTCTATTTCTCTAAGCTCTATGTACCTATCTAATAGTCTCTTAAAAGATCTTGTGGTATCTGCCTTCACCACCGTTGCTGGCAGCCCATTCCACCCACTCGCTGCTCTCTGAGTAAAAAAAACTTACCCCTGACATCACCTCTGTACCTGCTCCCCAACCTGTATCCTCTTGTGGTAACCATTTCACCCCTGGGGAAAAAGCCTCTGGCTATCCACACGATCAATGCCTCTCATCATCTTATACATCTCTATCAGGTCACCTCTCATCCTCCGTCGCTCAAGGAGGAAAGGCCGAGTTCACTCAACCTATTCTCCTAAGGCATGCTCCCCAATCCAGGCAACATCCTTGTAAATCTCCTCTGCATCTTTTCTTTGGCTTCCACATCCTTCCTGTAGTGAGGCAACCAGAACTGAGCACAGTACTCCCAAGTGGAGTCTGACAAGGGTCCTATATAACTGCAACATTACCTCTTGGTACCTAAATTCAATTCCATGATTGATAAAGGCCATCACATCGTACACATTCTTAACCACAGCGTCAACCTGCGCAGCTGTTTTGAGCATCCTATGGACTCGGACCCCAAGATCCCTCTGATCCTCCACACTGCCAAGAGTCTTGCCATTAATACTAGATTCTGCCATCATATTTGACCTACCAAATTGAACCACTTCAGACTTACCTTGGTTGAACTCCATCTGCCACATCTCAGCCCAGTTTTGCATCCCATCAATGTCCTGCTGTAACCTCTGATAGTCCTCCAGACTATACACACCACCACCAACCTTTGTGTCATCAGCAAACTTACTAACCCATCCCTCCACTTCCTTATCCAGGTCATTTATAAAAATCACAAAGAGTAAGGGTCCCAGAACTGATCCCTGTGGCACTCCACTGGTGACTGACCTGCATGCAGAATATGACCCGTCTACAACCACTGTTTGCCTTTTGTGAGCAAGCCAGTTCGGGATCCACAAGTAATATTCCCTTGAATCCCATACCTCCTTACTTTCTCAATAAGCCTTGCATGGGGTACCTTGTCAAATGCCTTGCTGAAATCCATATACAGTACATGTACTGTTCTACCATCAACGTGTTCAGTCACATCCTCAAAATTCAATCAGGCTTGTAAGGTACGACCTGCCCTTGACAAAACTATGTTGACTATTCCTAATCGTATGAACATTTGGAGAAGTATAATAAGTCCTGCCTCTCAGGATCTTCTCCATCAATTTACCAACCACTGAGGTAAGACTCACTGGTCTATAATTTCCTGGGCTATCTTTACTCCCTTTCTTGAATAAAGGAACAACATCCACAACCCTCCAATCCTCTGGAACCTCTCCCGTCCCCATTGATGTTGCATACATCATCACCAGAGGCTCAGCTGTCTCCTCCCTCGCCACCCACAGTAGCCTGGGGTACATCTCATCCGGTCCCGGTGACTTATCCAACTTGATGCTTTCAAAAGCTCCAGCACATCCTCTTTCTTAGTTTCTACATGCTCAAGCTTTTCAGTCTGCTGCAAGTCATCACTATAATCACTAAGATCCTTTTCCATAGTAAATACCTGAAGTATTCATTAAGTACCTCTGCTATTTCCTCAAGTTCCATACACACTTTCCCAGTGTCACACTTGATAGGGCAGATTCTTTCACGTCTTAAATAAAAACACCACTAATATTTCCTGTAAACTTTCTTCCACTTGCCTTAAAAGAATATCCTCACATATTAGCCATTGCCACCCAGGGAAAAAGGCATTGACTCTCCACTTTGATCATCTCTATTAAATCACCTCTTATCCTCCAGTAAAGGTGCTGGTGTGCTGTCTTGGCTGTAGTATCCATGTGGCTTGTCCAGGGGAAATTTTGGAATATATTTGTGTCTAAGTACATGAAATCCCTCAACTGTCTCCACCTTTGCACCATTAATACAGACAAGGCTGTGTACTCCACCGCATTTTCTAGCTAGCTCCTTCATTTTGTTGATGTTAAGCAAAAAATCTGTCTTGCCACTGGGCCCTCCATTTCCATCCTGTGCTCAGTTTCATGATGTACAGATTATGTACAATGTTTAATTTGTAAACCTGGCCAACTGGAACTTTCTAGCAAGTGTCTGCATTTCTCCACATAAATTTTACTAAATTTGGGATTGTTATATAAATTTGAAGTTCCCAAACTGCAGACCACTCTGCTAAAAATGTTCTGCCTGCACAGTGATCTTGGACTCCACAGTGAATCCAACAGGCTTAACATTAACTTGATTTAGTTCACCAACACTTACAATAGGGAAGCTGTTCACTGATTAGCTGCAAAAGACCAGAATTAAGTGTAACCTTCAGGTTCAGCTAGCATCTTAATCTAGATGAAGACAGCCTCCGGCCCAGCCAAACTTCAGAAATCTTGTTTGGGTGGACACTGCGTGATGTGTTCCCTGTTACAAATCATTACCAGGAAATAACAAACAGTACAAAATATGGAATTAAACGATTGAGCTTTATAATGCTTAATTTGACTATAGGTTAGTAAAGAAACAAAAAAGAAAAAGGGCCCATTCACATGAAACAGTCTACTATGCACTTTGGAGCTCAAGTTTCCGTCCATTCGTTCCCCATCAACTTCCTCTGCGCGTTGCAGACCCTCGCTCCAAGTTCACTCCCTCCGGCGGTCTACCTGTCCCAGAACAGATCTCTGTCCACTCGTGTCTTCTCTCTCCTCTCCCCAACAAAAGACGGCGAAATCCCTTCTTTCAAACCCATGAGAAGGAACAACATACCTCTCATTGGATGGTGCACATTTCCAAGCCCCATTATCTCTGGTCGTAACCCAAACATTGCTCCTGCAGAGAAAACATTACAGTAGTAGTGAAACATTACAGAGAGCCCTTTACATTAGCAGTGAAACCTTATAGTGTGTTACATAAGTATAGGGTATTTTATTTTTCTAATTAATTGAACTTGGTTAAATAGTTTTTGACACTTGAAAGGTTTAAATAAAGTCTTTCATAATCCTCATTCTGCTTTTTTAAGTTTCAGTGATGTTTGATATATTGCTTTGAATGCCAGGGGCACTGGATTTCATGCAACAAAGCGACACAACAGTTAGTGCTGCTGCTGCCCAACTCAAATATCCTGGGAGTGACACTGACGCATGTATTGTCTGTGTTAGACTGTGAGTCATCTTGTTTCCTACATAATCCCAAAGATGTGCTTGCTGGTAGAGTAATTAGTTACAGTAAACTACCACTCATGTGGATGGTTGGTAGAGGAATGCAGGTTGGTAGATTACAGAGAAACAAATAGAGGAATGGGACTGATGGAATTACTCTGAAATAAACTCAGTGAAATAAATTTTTTCTCTGGTGTGAACAAAATCCAAGTATATGTATGAGAAAAGATGAACTTACATCAGCAACTTATCAGCCAGTTCTGACTCTTCCTCTTTGAAAGCTGTTCAGCCAGTTTTGCGATGAAAATTAATAGTTTGCAATATTACCTTTAGGTTTATTACCTCGGTGAAGGTGAAGAATCCAAGCAATTGATTGAGCAAGGCCAAACTGATAAAAATAGTCTGTTCATGTTTCATGTGAAAGCAGTTGCAAGCTACATCATTGCTACTCACTCAAATGTGAAACCTATAATTTGGGACGATATGCTCCGAAATATCAGTGCAGCTAAACTTAAAGGTATTACTGGTTTTGTCACTGACTGTTTGGAGGTAAATGCATAAAAAATACACATTTAATTTCATTGGTTTGTTCAGCAGGTCTCTCTTTCAGCATAGTCTCTTTTGCTCACCTACATACTGTTTGATCATCACCCAATGTTTTCTTCACTGCTTTTGATTTTTATTAATTTTTGTAATTTTATCCATAGCCTCTTGTTTGTTGCTAATGCTAAGAGGTATCTGAGTATTGCTGATTTAGACTTCTGCATTAATTGGATATCTCAGTATTTCAATTTTACTATAATTTCTGAAGGTAAATGTGGATTTTGGCCTAATGTAGTACCTGTAATGCATAATACTTGTGTGTCCTTATTTTCTGAGGTTTCTTTTGCTTTTACATTTGGTAGTATTTATTTGGATTATCTTATCTAGTGACAGGTTATTGTAACAGAATTATCAAAGAATGCAATCATTTTTAAACAAGCATAAATCAGAAGGTATATTCAATCTCATGGTTGTGTTCATTTGGTTTATTCATACTTGAAATGAATATTAAAATAAAATTTTAAATTAATATGCTAATTATTTGTCTTTGTCTTGGAAAAGGTGTGTTGCCAGCAGTAATCTTTAGGTTATTCTAAAAAAGAATATTTTTTAACATTTTTATTTCAATTATCCATAGTTCATATTTAATGTTATCCCCTAAATGTTATTAAACATATTTGCTGTCTATTGCCATAATTAATGGATAGTTTTTCCAGAGAACTAATATTAACCCTTTTATTTCCATTGACCCTAACATTTTCCTTAAGAATTTATGCTCTAATTGAACAATAATATTTATAAAAGGATGATCACGTCAACAAGTTTTTAGTTAGCATCTATAAAGAATTAAAATACAGATGATTTGAGAATTAAACCAGAAGTTTATATTTATTTTGGCCTTTTATAATAAGTTAAAGAAAGTTTGTATTTTCTATTTAGATTTTTTGAATGTTATTTTGTCTTTGTCATATGATCTTTATTGTCATTATACATAAGTACAGTGAATTTGATGCATGTATTAAATAAACTGCTTTTCCTTTATCTCCCGTTAGAATCTATGTTAGATCAGCTGGTTGAACCAATGATCTGGGTATATAATGCTGACCTTGATGTGAATAAGATGTGTAAGTAAAATTATTTAGAAAATTTTCAATATCCATAAATTAGTGAAAGACATAAAATGAATTGTGTGGCAGAAGTGGTTCAAATTTGAATCAATATATCCTGAAAAGGTATAAATTCATTCTATGGTGCAACCCAAAAAGAGGAATATTGCAAAGAGATTAAAACAAAATGGCCCTTTAAATCTCCTCTGTACAAGGAATGGCATCATCCTTTATCAGAATGATGATGTTTATTTCTTCTACTATTTTCTCATGCTACTGTGTTCATTATTAAAAGGCCTCATGAAGGCTACTGCAAAGCTAATCAAATTTTCTCTAGCAGCAAGATGAAGAAATTTCTGCAGTTCTGTGATTGCAGTTGCCAGTTTGATTTAATTACCAACACATGCATTCTTTGGTGCATTTTAAAACTTATATTAGAAATTGTATGTCTTGTGAAACGTTCAGCCAATATAGAATTTCAGAAAACGTACAATAATGTTAATCAATATGTCACTAAAAATAAATCTGTTTTGCTACCCACAACAAGGCTGAAAACATACTTTATTTTGCATTTGTGGTAAACTGAAATGAAGTAGTGTTTGTATTAAGCAGAATAGGCCAGATCATGTTTCATAATGTGATATTGTTTAATTTCATAGCACTTCAAATACAAAAATATCAGAGAATGGGATTCTCTCAAATATGGTTTGCAAGTGCTTTTAAAGGAGCTACAGGTGCAGCTCAGTGTCTAACATCAATTAGCTATCACTTGGCTAACCACCTGCAGTGGCTGAAGGTAGCTGAGACTCTGCCAAGAAACTCCATTCATTTACAGGGGATTGCACTCACTGGTTGGCAGAGGTATGCAAGGACTCTGATTTTTGTAGTGTTTGTTCCATTATCAAATGTGTTGAAATCTTTCTAGCTGTTTTATTGATTGTCAATTTCATTTGTCTAACAGCCTTTTTTAAATGAACTATTATTGCCTTGCTTCATTTTCCTCATCCTTAATAACAAATCTGTAGAAGTTGTTAAGTTTCCTCTGAATTGAAAAACATTATTGTATAAACCATCGTTTTTCTTAAATCTACTTACTAATTCAGTTTAATGACAAATTAACCCATTTCCAGTTGGAGATCCTTAATGGCATCCAATTGTATTGCAATATATCTCAAAACAGTATCCAAACAAACTAAGAATAAAGTCAAATAATGTAAAGATTAATGATTTTTCTGTTTGTCTTTTATCTTATTTTGCAAGATATGATCATTTCTCTGTTTTGTGTGAATTACTTCCTGTGGGGATTCCATCCTTGGCAGTCTGTCTGCAGACCTTGAAACATGGTAAGCCCTAAAAATATATTAGTGTTTAAATACCTAATGACTTTGTATTATGAAGACATCACTGTCTGATCCATTGCTTTGGAGAGTTTTACACATTAAATGACTAATTTCTGAAGTATTAGTAAATTTATAAACATGAGGTTCTACAGATACTGGAAATTCAGAGCAACACATACAAGATGCTGGAGGAACACAGCATGTCAGGCAGCATCTATGGAAAGGAATAAAGAGTCAGCGTTTTGGGCCAAGACACTTCTTTAGGACTGGAAAGGAAGAGGAAGAAGCCAAAATAAGAAAGTGGAAGAGAAGTACAAGCTGGAACATGATAAGTGAAGCCAGCTGAGGGGAAAAGTAGGTGAGTGGGGGAGTAAAGTGAGAAGCTGGGAGGTGATAGGTGGAGAAGGTAAAGGGCTGAAGAAGGAGGAATCTCTCTAAGAGAGGAGAGTTAACCATGGGACAAAGGGAAGGAGGAGGAGCACCAGTAGGAGGTGATAGGCAGGTGAGGAGAAGAGAAGGTGTAAGAGCGGAGCTAGAATAGGGAATGGAAAACGAGCGAAGGGGAGGAAATTACTGGAAGTTAAAGAAATCTGTGTTCAAGCTGTCAGGTTGGAGGCTACCCAAACAGAATATGACATATTTCTCTTCCAACCTGAGAGTGGCAGGGATAAACACCAGGAGAGAGGTGAGTGGGGAAGGACAAATTGGGGGGGGGGGGGGGGGGGAATTATGGAGAGCACAATCCCTGCGGATAGTTGGGGGGGAGAGGTGAAGAGTGTTAGTAGAATCCTGTTGAAGATGGCAAAAGTTGCAAAGAATGATTAGAGGAAAGAAAATCCATTTCTTTGAAGAAGGCAGACACCTCTGATACTCTGGAAAGGAAAACCTCATCCTAGAAACAGATGCAGTGGAACAGAAATAAGGGAATAGCAATTCCTATAGTAATGTTTGTTGGATATTTACAACCTGGAATTGGTAAGATGATCACCTGTTCAACAGACATCAAGCAATCAGAGGGGGTAGGAGCATTGCTTACAAAAAGCACTCAGTGGTCACTTTATTAGGTACACCTGTATACCAGCTTGCTAATGCAAACATCTAAATGGCCAATCTTGTGGCAGCAGCTCAGTGCATTAAAAAACAGCAGACACAGTCAAGAGGTTCGGTTGTTCAGATCAAACTTCAAAATAGGGACGAAATGTGATCGAAGTGTCTGACCATGGACTGATTGTTTCTGCCTGACAAGTTGGTTTGAGTATCTCAAACTGCTCATCATCTGGGATTTTTACACAACAGTAAAAAAAAAAGCGCACAGATAAAAACATCCAGGAGCAGCAATTCTGTGGGTGAGAATGGCCAGATTAGTTCAAGCTGACTAAGAGGCAACAGTAGCTCAAATAACAATGTGTTAGAACACACATGTTGAACTTTGAAGTGGATGGGCATAATAATTATCGCAAACAGCATTTACTTAAGATTAATACTACTTCTCACTAAGGTATATACTGAACAACCTCCCCATCAAAGTTTAGGTTACCTTTCCATTGTGATCAGTAGATACTCTTCACTTGGATAAATGGTTTATATAGTGTTTTTTAACTGAATGTGTTTATTCTCTCTGTTGGCATTCAAACAAAAGCACATCATTAATCAGAATCACAGACACAACCTAAATCTTTTTGTTTGGTCAGTACTGTTTCTAGGAATAAACAGTGTGGTTGTCCTTTGAGTACAGACTCGATAAATGTATGTGTAATTGTTATTCTCAATATACTTTCCCCAAGTCCAATGAGACTTGGGGAAATCACATGCAGGAGATGAAATGTACCTAACTTGCTGCGTCAATACTCTGATACTGCGCTTAATCCTTTGATTTATTATAATGCAAACAAATGCATTTGCCATAACATTTTGGTTTATCAGTTTAAATAGTAACAAGCCCAATTGTACAAAGTCTGGAAGAAATGCAATATAATTTTCTTTATCTCAAAATGACCTTCATTGAGAAACAGATTTACTAACAACCAAAATTGGTCTCCACTTTTGAGTAGATTCACAGTGGAGGTTACTGTTCTACTAATATAAATAAAACCAGTCACAAAATTTTAAAGTTGTTTTAACTGGTATGATGCCCTTATACTCTACGTTGGGAATAAAACTTTATTTTCCCCTAATTCTGAAAATCTATTGTGTTGTAAAATAGGTGTGTTCTCTCTAAAGGAAGAGGAATATGTGAAACAGTCTCTTGGATGCAAAAGTCTAAGAATTGATTTTCTAAGGTAACAACTTTGTCTTTGTGTATTTCAAGGGCACTAACAAATATGCAGGATTTAAATTCTTCCAGGAAATTGTTCTTTTAAAATTTCTCTCTCTTCAGTCCTTATTTAGAAAATAAATACAAAAGTGGATGGTCCTGCAACAGTCTATTTGACTTTGCCATTCATTATCTGAATATTTTTTTAAAAAGAAATATTTGTGTATGTGTGGTGTTACTGCAGTGAAGGAATAAATTTAAAGTTTTTACTACAGGCCTTTTTCCCCTGTAGTGAAACCTTTAAGGGATAGCCCAACAAATAGCTTTATTTTTATGAATGATTGTAGCCAGAGAAGTGCCTCGATCTTTAAAACTAGTCGATAAAGTGTAGGCAATTGCATACAAATTTATGTTAATCGCAGAAGGAATTAAAGAACAGGTGGAAAAGCTGTTGAACACCTTTATTGCCTGTTGTGATTTGCCTGTAACAACAAAAAAACACAACTGATTTTATTAGGGTCATAGAGTATTAGCATAGAAACAGCCCCTTTGGCCAATCTAGTCCATATTGAATTACTAATCTGCCTCATCCCATTGATTTACACGCAGACCATAGCCCTCCATACCTCTACTATCCATGTACCTATCCAAATTTCTCAAATGTTGAAATTGAACCTGCATCCACCACTTCGGCTGGCAGCTCATTCCACATTCTCAGCCCCCTCTGACGAAGTTTCCCCTGATGCTCTCCTGAAATATTTCACCCTCAACCCATGACCTAATCTCACCCAACCTCAGTGGAAAACACCTGCTTGCATTTACCCTATCTATACCCATCACGATCTTGAATGCCTCTATCAAATCCTTATTCTCCTATGCTGTATGGAATAAAGTCCTAACCTATTCAACCTTTCCCCTTAACTCAACTCCTGGCAACATCCTCGTAAATCTTATTGATGGCTTTCTTGTAGGTAGGTGACCAGAACTGCACACAATACTCCAGATTAGTCCTCATCAATGACTTGCACAACTTCAGCGTAACATCCTAGTGCCTGTACTCAATGGTTTGATTTTTGAAGGCATAAAATATTTGAATGAAATTAAATTTGCATTGAATGAAAGATTTATGATTTATTCCAGTGAAGATGGTAATTGAGAAGTCACAGCAATTCAAAAACAAATAAGCAATAATTGACAGGTGAAATGTTATTCTGAAGAGATTCTGATGTACTTGTTTTACAGCGTTGAAGATGCTGGCAGTTTTCCAGGCAGTGAAGTACTTGACCACGTAACTCACATTATTACTTACCTACAGGAATCTGTTGATAAACTTCATGAAAACATGTAAGAACTCAATTACCAAAATATAAATATTTGAAAAAACATAATTATTAAATCTGAATTCTATTTCATTATCAAGATTAAGGTCTGGGTTTTGGGGTTGTAGGCATCTCTGGAGATAAGTGTGCTTATGTTCACCTGGCATATGGCCTTTGTTCTTTCTGATCTTGTGATCATCTAAATACAAAAGCTTAGGGGTATGTTTTCCACCAGTGCTTTACAACTGACTTCAAATAAAGGCCTTCTCTGAAAGACGTCCAGAAAAGGGCAGCAGAAATCTTTTTGGGGGAAAATTGTTTATTTTTTAAGAATTATAGGTGACTGCTCGTGTTTGTGCAAAAACATACTGAAATTATAAATGGGGTTCTGAATTGTAACCCAAATACTAGATGTCCAGAAATCTTGTAAAAATCTGGTACTGTAATTTTACTTGGTGATATTATATCCATCTATTCATGTGGTAAAAAGAAACTCCAGGCATTTTATTTTGACAACATTTTTGTACTCATTCAAGTGTTTGCACTTAGATGTAGGTTATTGAGGCATTAGCATAGGGGTTCTCAACCTTTTTTATGCCATGAACCCCTACCATTAAACAAAGGGATCTGTGGACTCTTGGGTGGAAACCCCTGCCTTAGCAACTGAAAATGTTTTTTGAAATTCTCCTTTTCACTAATTGGATGTAAGCATTAAGCTGTTTAGAATACTAGACTGTGTTCTGTCAACAATGAACCAATAGCTTTGTATATAGCTTTTATGTATTTATTGATTGGCATTATTCCACTAAAGGAGTTAAATCATTTTAATGGGTGTTAATTAAGTTTAGAAAACAAACTTTAATATTTCTGCAGTTTTTCACAGCATTGCTTGATAGTGATGTTTTCTTAAAAACTTGGGACTATCATTGAATGATGGTTACTGCTAACAGTGAATTAATGAATGTATTTTTTTGATACGGTGTTTTTTTTTAAAAGTCAAAACACATTTGGCTTCAACTGGATTTTTCCCCAAAATAAATGAATTGCTATACAAAAATATGCAGGTTATTAACTATACTTTTGGTAAATGTTAGCTCCTAAAATTCAAAGGTTCAAAGGTCAAATCTAATGTCAGAGAAATGTGTACAATATACAACCTGAAATGCTTTTTCTTCGCAAACATCCACAAAAACAGAAGTGCCCCAAAGAATGAATGACAGTTAAACGTGAGAACCCTGAAGTCCCCCCCATCTCCCCCCTCCATTGATAAGTGGCTGCAAGCAACAATCCCCTCCCCCTCCCACCAGCAAAAAAAATCGTGCATCAGTACCATCACTGAGCCCAAGCGTGTGCTTAGCAATAGCAAAGACACAGACCAGAGTTACCCCAAAAGCTTCGCATTTCATCTGAAATTTGACAAACCACAAATTCTCTCTCTCCCTGGCAAGGGAGAGGGAGGTGTCCCCCATTTTCACAAAGAGCGGGAGACATAACAACAACCTGCTGGTTTACACTCTTAAAAGTCCGTTTTGTCACTTTTTTTCAAGCTCTGTATCCAAAGATCGCAAAGACCTCGCGTCTTCAGGCCCACAGCGAAAGATTTTCCGGCCTCCCCAACGATACACGAGTCTCTTGCCAAGACTCCAACCCTTGATCCACCTGTCTCCAGAGCCCCAAGGTCTTCTGAACACAATTGAGATTCTCAGGGTGAACCCTTGGCTTGTTGAAAAGTGGCCAGTCGTGGAACCCCGGGAACGGGTCCCATTCGGGCAAAGAACTGAAGCCTGCATGTAACTCCAGGTTAGGGTCTTCAAAAGAACCCCGAAAGGGGAAAATAAAGATATTATAGGTAGAAATAGAGCTGTTTCCAAAGATGCAAGCAAAGGAGTCGCCGTTGGGTACCATGATCCCTCCTAATCTCCAACCCGAAAATTCATGCAGATATTTCAGGCATTTTATACCTTTTAAGACAAACCGGTCTTGTTTGAGACACTTAGCAATTTTCTGTCTTTTATTAGATATATAAGAGGATGGTTCAGTAACTACCACAGAAAGAGAAAGTACGTCCACCCTGGTATCATTCAGAATTTTGAAGGAGAAGTTAGAAGGTATGATTTTATTCTGCTGATGTTTTACTTTATACAATGTAATAATGCATCTGGAAAGAAACTACAGAAACAATTACTGATCTAAAATTAACCAGCTAACTAATAAAATGGAAATATTCTAAATAATAATGCATACTAAATGTTTTCTAGTGTCTGTGCACTTTGGGGGGCAGCCATAAGTAAACTGCGTACAGCAATGGAAAGAATCTATTATCCAGATACTGTGGAAGAGTGGATGGAAGAACACGTTAACCCAGCTTTGACAAGGTTACAATGCCTTGTGCACGATATGGATGAAGCTTTAGCATCAATTGACATCAAATAAAAAAACATATGCCTTTGTCTTCAAAGAGTCATTATATCAATTCATTTAATTTGAATGTTACTGCATTTGATGATTTGCACTCAAGGTTCATCCTATCAAATAAATATAGGCACTGTCAGTGCCTGTGTGCACACTACCTGTTTCATCTTCTGAGGTATCCAGGCATGGACAATACCCATCAAATGTTGAGGAGTAATGCATGAAATTTAAAAGAATCAGTTATGTACAATGGTCAAAAGTTCACTGTTCAATTTCTGAGAATGTAGCCTCAATTTACAGTAAGCTGTTTCTGTGTGTATTGTTTCAATCGAGACATACCTATAGTATGTTTCAGTCCTATTATCCTTCTCTGTTTTGAATAACAACCAAAGTCAAACAGTTTCTTTTGAATGTTTCTGTGCCAAGCAGATTTGCTTACAATGAGGTGTGGATAAATTGAATTAATTTCTCAAAGATTTAAAAACTGTGAAATGCTGTAACAGGGACCTGGCTGGAGTATATCTGCTTAAAAACAATTCTCAAAGTCAGAATCAATTGTTCTGATATACTGTGGACATGCCCTTTTTTATATTAGTAATTAAATCTGTCATATGTTGAGAAATCTTTGTCTTAATAAATTTTGACTAAGAAAATTTAACATTTTAATTATTAATGTGAACAATTAACTGTTAATAAACAGCTTTAATTCTAAATTGTTTTCCTTTATCTTCACATCCATTGGTATTGAAATTCAAGTTTGTGTAGCTAAATCATAACTGCAATCTGAAAGGTTACTATTATGATAAATTTACACAAGGCACACAACTGGCAACTGCTGAAAAGTAAGTTTCATTCGAACTTTTATTTACAAAGACAGTTGTTATCAGTCTATCTGTCAAACAAAAGCTGAATCCAACAAGAAGATGAGCACTGAGTATGTGAGGAGCTGTACTTCCATGGTTTATTGTCATCTTGCATGGAATGGACTCAAACATGTAATTATTTTACATTAAGATAATAGGAGCAGAAGTCAGCCATTTGGCCCATTGTGTTCTGTCATCAGTCATATTTATTTTCCCCCTCATCCTCATTCTACTGCCTTTTTCCCGTAACCTCGGATGCCCTTACTAATCAAGAATTATCAACCTCTGCATTAAATATACCCAGCGACTTGTACTCCATCACACTCTGGCTAAAGAAATTCCTCCTCATATCTGTTCTAAAGGGATATCCTTCTGTTCATAAACTCGCCCACTATGGGAAACAGCCTCTCCACATACATTCTACTTAGATCTTTCAATATTGGACAGGTTTTAATGCGATTTCCCTCCCTCATTCTTCAAAACTCCAGCGAGTACAAGCCTAGAGCCATCAAACATTCCTCATACATACATTATCTCTTTCATTCCTGGGATCACTTCCTTTACTGTCTGTCAATAGTTTGTACGTTCTTCCTGTGACTGCATGGGTTTCCTCTGGGTGCTTCCATATTCCAAGAATGTGCAGGCTAGTAGATTAATTGGTCAAATGGGGGTAATTGGGTGGCAGGGACTTGTTGGCTAGGAAGGGCATACTACTGTACTGATTCTCCAAATAGAAAAATAAAATGAGACTTTCAACAAGGTGCAGCACATAACTCTTCTAAACAAGAAGTTAGAACATCATTTCTTAGATATGGAGTCCCATACTGATCATAATACTCCAATGCGGTCTGACCATTGCATTACAAAGTCTCAGCATTATATCGTTTATGTTACAGTCCTCTTGGAATGAATGCTAACATTGCATTTGCTTTCCTCACTACCAACTGAACCTACAAGTTAGCTTTAGGGAATCTTGTACTAGGACTGTCACATTCTTTTGCACCTCCAGTTTCTGAATTTCCTCTGTTGGGAAAAAAAGTCCATACATTGACTATACATTTCTTTGCATTCTATTTCATCTACTGCTTCTTTGCCCACTCTTTTGGGCTTCTACCAGTCAACTAATCTTCTGTCCATGCTTGTGAAGGGTCTCAGACAGAAAAGTCAACTGTTTATTTCTGACCAGCTGAGCTCCAACAGCATTTTTAATGTTATTCTGTCTAGCTAATATTTGATGTAATATCATAGACTTACCTTGTTTAGAAGACTTATGTGCAGTACCTTGTTGGTCTTTTTTGTTTTTGGAGAATCAGTACAGTAGTAGGCCATTCCTAGCCAACAAGTCACTGCCACCCAATTACACCCATTTGACCAATTAACCTGCACATTCTTGGAATATAGAAGGAAAATGGAGTACCCAGAGGAAACCCATGCAGTCACAGGAAGAACCTACAAACTATTGACGGACAGTGAAGGAACTGAACCCAGGTTACTTGCACTGGATAGTGCTATGTAACATGCCGTGCCTTCAGAAAAGCCAAGTAATCCACTTCCACTGACTCTCCTTTGTCTATCCTGTCTGTTATTTCCTCAAAGAATTCCAATAGATTTGTCAGGCAAGATATCCTCTTAAGGAAACCATAATTGATTTAGTGCCTCCTCATCCTTAATAATGGGCTGTTAACAACTTACCAACTGTGGAAGTGAGGCTAACTGGCATATAAGTTACTGTCTCTTGCATCCCTCCATTTTAAAAGAGTAGAAGTGACATTTGTGATTTTTCCAGTCCTCTGGCTTCAATTCAGAATCTAGAGTTCCATGGAAGATCACTTTCTAATGCCTCCATAATCTCTTCAGCTATCTCTGTCAAAACCCATTCGGTCCAGGTGATTTATCTAACTTAAGACCTTTCAGCTTTCAAAGCACCTTCTTAGTTATAGCAACCACACTCACTTATGCCCCCGACTTGAATTTCCAACATGCTGCTCGTGGGGTTTTCCTTAATCCCACTGAAAGAAGCTCCTCATGTTTTAAATCTTCTCCACTGCCTTGCGCAATGATGAGCTACTGCAACTGTGCACTTCTCCCAGTCTAATGAACTACCTTATTGTGATCTACTAGATCATGTTCCTTGTATCTTTTTGTTTATTAAAATTTAACACATTGAGTCCTGAATTCACCACCCTTTTCAATTTCCACTCCATGTTGTCGGAAGTTAAATTGTTAACCCTTTCTAAACTTTTTGTCTTATTCTTTATTTTGGGAACTTCAGCAATCTCTCCCTTTTACTTAATCCAAAATTTTGCAATCTTTAAATAATTAATATTTCTGAACACATCCTTTCACAATGATTTTTATTTGAAAATAGTGAATATGCAAATTATTCAGAATTATGCAAGCAATTACTGTAGATGCAGGAAATTTGAAATACCATTATTAAGCTGAAATGTTCTTTTTATAGATGATACTTGACCCATGTTTAGTATTAGATAGTAGCTCCAATAATAGCTGGACAAAAATGAAGATCCCAAAACAAAAAGGGTCTGTCAAAACAGAATTCATGCAAAATCTATTTGGCCATTCGAAATAATTTCAAGTTACAACACAAACTACTCAACACCTAAATTATTCTAATGCTACGTTGATGTTTATATATCCAAAATTGATGCTTTAGCATCACATTGTATGAAAATTCTTTCATAGGAAACCCCAGAAAGAAGTTTTAAGCAGCTGTAGGCAGAATATTTTCATATTATCTCTCCTTTTGATGCAGGAGACCATTTGGCCTATCAAGGCTATGCTGGCTATTTCAATAATCCCATCAAGCCCATTTTGCCACTTATTTCACTGCAAACTATTTTCTTTCTCTCTCATGTCCATCAGCTCTATTCTCTTCCCATCTACCTGAACTGAGGGTAATTTACAATAACTACTTAATGTACCAATAAACACATTTTTAGGATCTGTAAGGAAACTGGAGCACCCATGGGCAACCCAAGTTACCACAGGGAGAACAAGCAGCATCCACATGCACAGCACCAAAGTTCAGGATTGAATGTGGGCTTCTGGAGCTAAGAGGCAAGAGCACTACTTTCACAATGCACCACTTCTTTTAAACTGGAATAGTTAAAATAAATACAAAACTAATTTCTCCGTTCCAATTTTCCTGGATGGATATTATTTTTGACAGTTTGTACAATTTATTGTACACTTATTTAAAGCAAGCAGTCAATGTTAGCATTGATGGAATGTGAAAAGTATAGTTCATTGCACTGGGGAAGAAGTTTGCTTCTTTGTTAAGTGTTGGACACTGATTGATCACTATACTTTCATAAGTGGTGTGTTTATAGATGATCTTTTAATGTTCCACAATATTGTCAGACGCTAAAAGCCTTTGGTTTACTTTAGTTGTGTTCAAAATGTCTGTGAACCGCTTTCTGCCATTAATCATCAGTTTTTTTCATTGTCACTACCAGTACTTTCACTGCTGTCTGCAGACAATTCTGCTTTCTCATCAAAGTCAGGTTTGTTAAGATTCAGAAAGTTGATTATAAGTTCCGCTATGGCCTTCACATCACTGTGAAAAGAAGAGAAAGACAATAAATTAGAAATGCAAACTTCGGGAAAAGCATTTTGGTGCAACAAGTGGATAGGATGCACAAAATACGTGGGATATAAAGTCAATACTATCCTTTAAAACTAAACTGGATAAGCATATGGAAAGCGTCTGGAATATAGTACAGACTGACAGGAAAGAATTTGGACTAAATGGATTGTCCTTCAAAATTGCTGGTACAGATTTATTTGTCTTCAAGGCTGTACTTTAGTGGTTTCTGCATTCATCTGACAAGAAAACACAATTTATAGTTTCTAATTTACTTTTGCTTATCAATAGTGGCTGCAGAAGGTGCAACATTGCCAAGTTATCATATGTTAGTTTGTTGGTTCCTACTTGTTTTGTCCTTCATGGTAAATGTAAAAATAATATTTTTTTCTGTATTACATTCTTGTGCTTTGCTCACTCTTTGATCTGAGAACAAGTATGATTTCCTCCTAGACATCTCGGCCCGAAACGTCGACAGCGCTTCTCACTATAGATGCTGCCTGGCCTGCTATGTTCCACCAGCATTTTGTGTGTGTTGTTTGAATTTCCAGCATCTGCAGATTTCCTCGTGTTTGCTCTTTAACAACTTTCTAAAACTACCTTCTCTCCTAAATTTTCCCTCTTATCTGTTTTTCAACAGTGGCACAATTGTGTGGATAATCATGAATTTAGACCATCCGTTTGGTCTAAGGCTCATCAGTTGCACTGCTGGAGATGCTGATATAGAAAATATGAAAAAGTAATTTAATTCACAGGAACTTATACAAGTAATTAAATCAGCATAACTGTGTGAAACTTCAATATAAATACTTTTTCTAGTTCTCCAACATAAATATAACGTAGATTAATATATTTCACAATCCAATTGACTCAAGAAACAAAGAGTTTACCTTTGATTACCCAGCACTGCGCTTTGGGTAAGTGGATGTGAAAACCCAGCTGAAAATCTCAGTACAACAACATAACCTTTGCCCAGATATCGTATTCTCTCCTCCTCCACAGTCACGTCATGAATATGCTGAATCTGCATCACAACTATAAACAGTCTGCTGTGAGTCACCAGCATAAGCAAAATTAGCATAAAAATTATAGCACACGGTGATGCCACTCAATGTTCCTTTAACATGGTAAAGGTGAATTGGCTCATGTCATTGCATTAAGGTGAAATCTACAGAAGATGCCACATGCATTGTTTCTGCCTTGTTGCAAAGGTTGACATTAAAATGCTGGTCTTTCCATAAAGGGCCCAAACCTTGTTTTAGCCTTTTCCTTGGCTCAATATTTTAGGCAGATTATAAAATATTAATTAATTAATTAATTGAGATACTGGGCAGAGTAGGCCCTTCCAGCCATGCCGCCCATCAACCCCCGATTTAGCAGTATCCTCACACAAAATTCTTACGAGACTGGCGGGAACTGAACCTGAGTCATTAATACTGTAAAGCGATGCACTAACTACGCTACCATGCCGCCCTCTGGCAACCCACATGAACTAAAAATAAATAATTCCTTTTCTGTACAAAGGGAGTAATTATTTCTCCACCACTTCAATATACTTTAAGATTTCTGTCATCACATTCAAAGAATTTTTCATAGAGGGCAAAAAGCTATTTGATACAAGAGCTAATAATTAGCAACTCACCTTGTTCCTGGCTGTTAGACCACATGGTCAGTATCCTCGTATAAAGGTTAAAATTCTTAAGAATTGCAGTTCCTTTAATCTTGTCAAACACAACTTCCTGAAAAACAGAAGAGGCATCAGCATTAAACAAATCAAAAAACACCAAGGCCTACATTCTTATTTCTTGCCAGTTATCATTATATTCAACAAACTACGTACAAAGTTTTTATTCATCAAGTATAAAAGGTGATGCTCAGCAGATGGTGCACACGTTCGCAACTGCAAATGTAGAGCTTTCCCCAATTAAGTTTTTGTCACTTGCCAAAATTCAGATAATAATTCAAAAGTTCTCAATTCAATTGTTAAATATGAACTTAGCACACAATCTGGGCCATCATCTTTTCACAGCTACCATCAGACAGAAAGTACAGAAGTCTTCTTGTTTCAATTTCCAGCATCTGCAGATTTCCTCATGTGAAGTCTTGTATCACCTGGTTCAACAACAGCTACTCCCTTTATCCTTTTGGTTCTTGAATCAGCCAGCAAAACACTCATTACTGCAGATTAGCACCACACTGATCTCCCTCCTGGCATTTAGCCCAACAAGCATGACAAGTGCTGTAAGTTCCCCTACACCTCCTCTCTCACCACTATTCAAGACCTTGAACAGCCCTTCCAAGTGAGGCAGCAGTTCACTTGTGAGTCCGTTGGTGTCATCTATTGTATCCAAATGCAGCCTGCTTTACATCAGTGAGACCCATTGCAGACCGGGTGACCATTTTGCCAATAACCTTCACTCTGCTGTAAGAAGCAGGATCTCCTCATGGTTACCCGTTTCAATTCAACTTCCCATTCTGACATGTCTGTTAATGACCTCCTTTACTGCCATGATGAGGCCAAATTCAGGTTGGGGAAGTAACAACTCGTACTCTTTTCGGGGTAGTCTTCAACTTGATGGGACAAATACTGATCTCTTTAATTTCCAGCTATTTCTTCCCTCTACCACCTTAATAGTCTGGCTTCTACCTCCTTTTCCAATCCAGATGAAAGCCTTGTCCTGAAACATTGACGGTTTATTACCTTCTACAGTTGTTACCTATCTTGCATGTGTTGAACTATGAATACCTTGATCATTCTACACTAAAATTTACTTTTTTAGTTTAACAATGTTTCTTGTAAACAAAAATTATATAACTTATGTTTTACTTGTGAATGTTGTTTATATGATGCAATTTCCCCGTGCTGTTGCTGCAAATCAGTTTTTCATTGCATCTGTGTGTCCATGTACAATAAACTCAACTTTTCTGATTATAACTTGAGATTAGTTGGCAAGTATTTGCACAGGAATGTGAATTCAAAGATATCTAAAGAACAGAAACCACAAGCATGAACGACATGTAGAGTGAAATTGGTGAAATTTATTCTTACAGTTTACTGCTATTAAATGTGGCCAGGGTTCAAATGAACCCGCCAATGCAGTGGTTTTTGAGGGAGCAATCTAAAACTTAGGGGAAAGATCAAGTGCAATGAACACCCTTGATAAACACCAAATACTGTCACATTAATTGCTTCATTTCACAAGTAGTATTAAAGTATTGCATAGCCATGAATTATCTTTACAGAAACACCACAAATACTGAAGACAACCCTAACAAGTACTTTCCTACCTCCCAGTCTTCCAAGTTTTGTATGGCTACAAAACTGCATCCTGCAACATAGAATAATTTCCATGCCCAATTATCTGCAAAAATAAGTAAATACATTTATTTGATCTTGTTCAGTCTTTCATAAATAATCTCACCTTAACTTCACAGTAGTAAATACATAGCTAGAAAACAGAATCATTTGATACAATTTCAGATTATCTTGGAGTCCAGCAGAACGCAAATTACAAGATATTTTCTTAAGCAACACACACAAAATGCTGGAGCAATTCAGCAGGTCAGGCAGCATCTGCGAATTCTCCTTAAGGGATGCCTAGCCTGAAGTTTAAATCTTCTTCCGTAGATGCTGCCTGACCTGCTGAGTTCCTCCAGCACTTTGTGTGTGTTGCTTTTGATTTACAGTGTCTGCAGATTTTTTCAAGTTTAAGATATTTTCTTAATTGGTAATTGGCTTATTACAGTCACATTTACAGTGAAAAATTTCCTTTTGCATGTCATCGGTACAGATCATTTCACAAGAACAGTACATCGAAGTATTAACACAGCATCAACACAAGTGATGCCAACCAGCTCAATAAACTGATTAGAAAGACTGGCTGTGTTATAGGCGTCAAACTGGATACATTGGAGGCTGTGGTAGAACAAAGGACCTAGAGAAAATCCTGGCAATTCTGGAAAATGTTTCTCACCCTCTTTATGCCACCTTGGCTGAAAAGAGGAGCACTTTTAATAATAGACTAAGACAACTGTGCTGCTCCAGAGTGCTATATAAGGTCATTAGCTCTAAAATGAATTAACCTATAGTTGGGGAAGTGATGGCCCCCTCCTGTTAGTCTGTTTGAAATAAATTATTTTCTATTCTTTCTTAATTCTCTTCTAATATTTGTATATCTGTGCACTTGTAATGCTACGGTGACACTGTAATTTCCTTTGGGATCTATCTATCAGAAGGGAAAGCAATAACAGAATGCAGAATAGAATGTTACAATTACAGATAAAGTGCAGTGTATAAGGTGAAAGGTTCATGAAATGTCAGGTGAAAACACAGTGCAGTTCACTTCAAAACAATTTTTTGAATATTTAAACTGGGCATACTATGCAGGTTTAATTTGTAACTTTCTATTATCAGTCTTAAATTCAGTCCAAACATTCGTCCATCCAATCCTTTTTCCTCCATTCAAAGTGGCAAAACAAGAGTTGAAAACTGATCCAAGACCATAAACTTCCAGTGTATATGTCTACAGCCTTCTGTGCAGCTACAAACTTTTATTATTTGTTATCAAGTGATCCAACAGCATCATACATTCTTCAAAGTTTTTAGAACATAATGAAACCTTTCTAAACTGAAGCCGGAGTGCAAACATTAAGTACTGAGTGTTAAGCTACTTGATTTATTGTGTAACATAAAGGTGTCTGAGTACAGCAGCAGAAAGTGCCATCTTCAACGTCAAATTTAAAAGAATAAAAATCAGTTCTACAAAACATAAGCAACTTACTCCACTAGATTTGGCAGTGAAAATGAAAAAAAAACTGCATTTGTTTGTAATTTACATTTAAATTCAGATGATTTCCATTCAATAATATTTTACAGCGCTACATTCTATATTCAGCATGTTTGTCTGGAACAGGAACTAATGCACAGTAACTAAGTTTATCTTAAGTCTAGGTTATCCATCCATTTCTTGTTAATAAGTAGATAACCCAGTCCTGCCAGTGATTGCTAAGGGAGGAATAAAGTTCAAATCTGAACTTTCCCAGTAGTAGTCAATTTGTTTATCAACAGACAAAATTTTGACATCACACGCTTCACAAACACCTTATCACCTGCTTTTGCCAACATAACAATCTGACAATTTAAGAACAGAGGTAAGTTGTGATTTTCCTTGATTAATGTCTAGCCACAGGTGTCAAAATGGTTGTTATGACGTGTCTAGTGTGGTGGTGTAATGGGTAGTGTTTGTGGCTCTCACTTTCAACTTCCACCACTGGCTAACAGTCTTGTGAAAAGGAGAGCTGAATGTGCAAGTCTCCCCCTGCCAGTACATAGCCTCTCCAGCAGAAAGCCTCAAGTAGTGCCTCCTCCTTAGACCCATTGAACCTGAACACCTTTCCGACTCAGGCTGAACTAAAGGACGGGGAGGAGGTCTGGCCCCTGCACATGTAGCACTCAGGCCCGCCAGTGTGTGGACATGCGCTGGTGCTCATGAACCAGATCCCCAGCTATGGGTAAATAGCTCCACTGCCTTGTGGGCAGCCTTGAGAGACCGTCTACAGGAATAAACCCAGACAGGAAATCTGGAGTGGAGCCCCTAAGGTAGCTGGATGCCATTGAACACCCTTCCGACAGCTCCTGCAAACAAGCTGGTACCAAACATATTGCTTCATAAGCTTTCCTTTTTACTACACTCATGAGGACATGAGGGGGATCTTGATGACTGGGCATCCCAGGATCTCAATATTTCCCACCCAGGCTTGTGGTGCTGATGATCATCACTCATTGTCCTTCGAGACAGATAAATGTCAACTAACTATCAAGCCACAATAGACCACTTGGGCACAATAAACATCAGAAAATTAGACAGGTCGGACTACATGCGTAAAGGGAGCTGCTTCTATTTGAATTAGTGGATTTATGTCCAATAACATCATAAAATCCTACAATATTTATTTGCACATTTTACTTTATTCATTTAATCTGCAGTTTTATCAACATCATCCAAAAGGGCTCTACAGAAAATAATGTCGATTGTGTTATCATGTAATCCATTCCCGCTTCATCTTTCCAAGCATAACATTTGTCAATTATTTCTGTTAGCTGCAGTTTCTATTATTTTCTGTTAATTGATGTAATGTTCCAGGTTCCCTTTAATTTGATATGATTGCAAATGCCTACTTGTTTTCAAATCTGTAAAGCAGAACTGTAAATATGTTACAGATATAAGATTAGATCATGATTTTTCTCACCCATACTGTAGTAGGCAGCAGCTAACCCAATAGAACCAATTCCTGCAGGAGAGAAAAGAACATTTCACTCATAACTATTCTCTTAATCATAAAATTTCTGGTGAAATCTTTTTTCCTGCTGGTACTAACTGATCCAACTTCCATTGCTGAAGACCAAAGTAATTCATTGTTAAATAGCCCTCAAAACACTCCATTCTATTAATTTCTCTTGCAGGACTTGCTCTGCTGCACTTGTTCTGTGCAAACAACAATGAAACAATTTAAGTTTTTAAATCCTTTTTTTTAATTAGTCCCATGGAATCCTTAGTATTCATCTGAAATTACAGATGAAGCACATTAGATTCTAGTCTGAAAGCATAATTCAAAAGATAATATTCAGTAAGATGGCACTGCCATTGCACAACACTGGCATACTTATGTGGAATTTGAACCTACATCCTAATTCTTTTGAAGTGAGACTGCTACCATCTGAAAGTGATTTAATTACCATGCACTTACCAACTAACACAGACCATGATCTAATACCAGGTGACCTCGTAAGGTGCAGGATTGAATCTGTTTTCTCCTCCACAGTCATGTATGCCATCTTAATGAACAACAATTCCCAGTGTATGGAATATAAACTGGCAATGCTTTCAATGGACCTGTAATGAACCACAAAATGACAGTGTAATACACACTTGAAAATAAGATGCAGCAAAGAGCATTGCCAAAGATGTTAGATGCCCCACTGATAGCAAATGTCTCTTTTGTAGCTATTATAAGGTAATCCAATATGTACTGGATTTGGAGAAGTGGTATGTGCTTCCAGTAAACCACTGTTGATGATACAGCTAATGTTTCTGAGACTATTTTGCAGTTTAGGAAGACAATCTTGTTAATCAGGCCACTTTTAACCAACATTACTCAATGCTTTTAACTCTTTGCCCACAACTTTTTAAATACATTATTTTATGGATATCATTGATATTGCGAAGGAGAATGATTCACCATCTTTTGAATGCTAATTGAGCATGCTATTATGCAAGATAAATAAGGTAGGCTGCATTTATCAAGAAATTGCACTGATGACCTGAGAGATTTATACCATTAAACACATTTCAGATTTTGCTGTCATAAGTTACCCCTATAAATATTAGAACAGATTCACAGGTTCAAAATCTGTATAATTAACAGCTAATGTAATTATCAAGTCATCTTACATTCAATTTGAAAAACTATTTCTATAGCTCTTCACAGAAGTAAAAACAGAAAGGTGTTATCACAGGTGCACTCAGTGGGGACAAAGTGGAGGGCTCATCTGTTGAGTCTATATGGATGAAAATGCAAAAATAAGAAAAATAACCATTCTGATGACATTATACTACCAACTTTCCACCCCCCCCCCCCCCACCCCAAAACACACACTCAGGAACCATAACCCTGGAACTAGAAAGAGTTAATTGGGAACAGTGGTGTTGTGCAAGTCCAAATCTAACAAGTGGAGGATGTTTAAAGCCAAGCTGCACCAAGTATGGAACAAGTATGTTCCAATAAGAAGGATGGCAAGGTAAGAGAACCTTGGACGTTGAGAGAGGTGGTGAATGTAGATAAGGAGAAAAAGTTCATATAAAGTTCAGGAAGCTGAAATCAAACTGATCTTGAGGATTGTAAAGAAGCCAGAAAAGAACTCAAATAGGGAATTAGGAAAGCCAGGAGGAGCCATGAAATGTCCATGACAATTAGGATCAAAGAGAATCCCAAGGAACTCTATACATATATCAAGAGCAAGAAGATAATTAAGGAGCATAAGGACAACTCATGGATAAAGGAGGGAATGTGTGCTCGGAGGTGGAGGACGTGGGTGAAGTTCTAATTGAGTACTTTGCATCAGGATTTACCAAGGAAAAGGACATTAAGTATAGGGAGATCAGTATGGAAAATGCTAATTTGCTAGGGCATTTCAAGATAGAGAAGATAGTTTTGAGCCTCTAGAGTGGCTAAGTCCCCAAGGCCTGATGGGATATACCCAAGGCTACTGACAGTGGCAAGAGATGAGATTGCTGGGGCCTCGACAAAATCTTTGTGTTCCCTGTAGCCACAGATGAGTCCTGGAGAACAACAAATTAGTTAATGTTATTCCATTATTCATGAAAGGAAATAGGGATAATTCTGGAAACTGTAGACTGGTGAGTCTCATGTCAGTTACTGGAGAGGATTCTTAGGAAAAAGATTTATGAGCACTAGGTAAATGATAGTCTAATTAGGAACTTGACTTTGTGCAGGCATTAAATTATCAGATTAAGTGCATTGGATCCATGGTTCTTTGGATTCAGAATTGGTTGCCTATAGAAAACAGAGGATAGTACTCAATGGGACTTTCGGCTGGAGGTTTGTGACTAGTGGTGTTCCAAAGGGACCCATACTCAGAATTCTGCTGTTATTTTGTCAATCCCTTCCATTCTCCATCCCCAGGTTCATGGGCATTCTGTGAACTCTTTCTACTCTTCATACTCTCCAAAACACTTCATGATTATGAATACTGCTACAGATCCTCCTGGAACCACTGCTGTTTCACCTAGAACCACAACAGTTCCTTCAGTCTATCAATAACATTAAAATCATTTATTCCTAGAATCATTTCAGAAAATCTCTTCTGCACCCTTTCTAAAGCCTTTGGATCTTTTCTGAAGTGTGGCACCCGAGACTGGATACAAGTTTCCAGATGTGACCAAACCAGAGTTAAAAGTATCATTGACTTCCTTTATCTTGTACTCCATCCATGGGGCCTATATACTTCTTTTTCTTATTCTACCTCATCACTTCTTAAACAAACTATCACATACACCTCCAGCCTTCTCATATATATCTTAATTGTGCTTTCTAATTTAGTCCCTAACCATTAAGCAAACTTCTTCTCACACTGCTATTGACCATTTTATTCCATGGACCTCAATCTTGTTGAGAAGCCATTGCATGACACTTGCTCAAACACCTTTTGGAACCCTGTACAATAAAACTCCAATAATCCAGCATCCAATTGTTTGGGAATCCAGCTGGTCCAGCTCTGGGTTCACTTTCCAGTCCAGAACATGAGAGTGAGGTCCAGAATGCAAGCAGGATGTGCAGTCAGAGCCAGCAGAGCAGATTGCGGGTGGGGCAGGGTCCAGACTGTGGGCAGTGTGTGCATTTAGCCCTGGGGTTGGAACCCAGGGTACCAGGGGTCAGAAACATGGGTCAGTTTAGGAAGCTAAGGATGGGACCAAAGTGCTTGCATACTTCCTGATACTATTGAACTTACTGGCTTAGCACATACATAATACACCAAACAACATAGCACAGGAAAAGGCCCTTTGGCCCACGAAATTGTGCTGAACTAATTAGACTAATGACACCTAAAGCTTTGCTGTAAAATTTCATATATTACCGTGCAACCAATAAACTTAGTGAAATTTAAATAATTTGGGTTGCTAATAGATGTTACATCTATAATCAGGAAAATCTGCTTATCTATCATTACCAGAGTGCCAGATTACTGGAGCATTATTGTAGCCAGCCACTACATTTTCCTCATAAATGCTCTTTTGCAAACATGTATTCATGGGATTATGCACAGATGACCATCAGTCCTTATGATCCTGCAGTTGTAAACCATGGGAGCAGGCAGTACAGCTGCAGTATTTTAGTTCCACTGACCCAGGTTCAGTCCTGACCCTTGGTGCTGTCTGTGTGGAGTCTGCACACCCTCCCTGTGACTATGCGAATGCCACCTGGTTACTCCGGTCTCTTTCCACATCACAAAGATGTGCAGTTAATTGGCCGCTGTAACTTCTTGTATAAGTGAGCGGTGGAACATGGCAGCAGATGATTGAAGGGTGGAGCGGACTCAGTGGGCCGAAAGGCCTACTTCTGCTCCTATATCTCATGGATCGGAATACAGGGAAAATAAAGTGGGATTAGTGTAAGTGGCTGGCATAGACTCAGTGGGCTGAAGGGCCAGTTTCAATGCTGTATTTCTCTCTGACTTTAATCTTGTGCAATTCTCCCTTTTCCAACAGTCCTCACTTTTTTCCATTTTTTAGGCTTTATAATTTATGATCTAAGCCATCAGTCTTTCCTTTGACAGCCTCTTAATTAAGTATCTTTTCAACAATATTTCCATAGGCCTGCTGTTCCTTCCATTTACTCGTGTGTTAAGTGCATCAAGATCATTTATAACTTTACTGTAGAAGTGCTACTCATGGACAAAGCTGTGGCATTTCACTGCAGTACTCTTTAAAGGAAACGCTTCCAGAATATCATCATCATTATGCGCCATGTTGTATGACATAGGCAATCGTGGGCTATCCATGGACATTAATTTTCGACAGAAGTGCCTTCTGCTGGACCGTGTCTTTACAAGACAAGCGACTGTCAATACGCTTCAGAGATTGACTGCCCGGCGTCAATAGTTGCACAGCCAGGACTTGTGATATACACCAGTGGATAGAACCATCCACCACCTGCTCCCATCACTTCATGTAACCTTGATCGGGAGGGCTAAGCAGGTTGCTACACCTTGCACAGGGGAGACCTACAGGCTAGCAGAGGGAAGAAGCACCTTACAACTCCTTTGGTAGAGACGCATCGCCACCATGCCTCCCTTATTCTAAATGAATACATTTATAAGTTCCCCATGGACCATTGGTCTATCATCAAAGGAGAACTTCATGATCCATCTCTTCGACCACTTTGTATCTCCACTCTTTCATCTGAGTATTTCAATCTTAGAAGTCACTTCCAATCGCATTGTATTTACACTTAATGAACTTTAATATTTTATGCTGAATTTCATGCAGTCATTTCAACTTAATTCCTAATCCTTGTTTGGTGTTTATCTTACATCAATGTTAATGCTTTGTGGCCACCTTCCTCGTATTGTGGCTCCAAAGAGTGTTGGTAACTTCCAGTAATCTGCCGCTGTTGTCTTTCAATGAGGGTATGACGGAAACACAAAGGATGGGATATGGGCGGGGGGGGGGCAGCAATATCGGTGAGCAATTAAATCAGTAAAATCTAAGCGTTTGCTGCTCACCCAAGGCACAGAACGTCTTCGGAAGCCCCTTCTGTGAAATCAATGGGTTCAAAGAAGTCACTGTGGCTAAATATGGCAGGTCAATTGTACTTGCACGCAGTTTTAGTTTAACATACATACCCTCTGGGAGGCAGGTTCTGATAACAGGTGTTCCAACTGAACCGTTCACTCTAACTCATTCCACAGAAACTGCCTGATCTGCTGAGTGCCATCCAGCTTTTCTGTTTTTTAATCCCTAATCTGACCCCATCATGACAATTCCGCTGTTAAAGATAACGCACTTAGAAAATTTGCAGTTATAGTTGTTCTTTCCTGGTTTGTTGAGACTGAAGGGTGTTGGGCAAGGGATTTCAAAAGGGGCGTTTTTGCGGTATAACTTACAACTGTCGGGGAAAAGTCTAAAATCAGAACAACTTGAGATTTAGAGGCAACACTTAATAGCAAAGCACTTAATTAAATATCTTAAACATGCAAGCGTTGAAGAAAAATCAGTGCAGTTTAAAAACGCATTTTAGAATGAGAAAGTAACACATGTCTTAATTGAAATCTGTTCCGTAGTGGATCTATTGAGTGGCATGAGATCAGTTTCAGAAACTTTTAGTCAGAAAACACATCTAAAACAACAACGACCGGCATTAAAACAATGAAATAGTACCCTTGCCCTTGAAAATAATTCTGGTTTTAGAGGAATAAAGTCATACCGTCAGTTCTTCCTTGTGAACCTCACCAGCAAGGCGAGCAAGTTTCAGAATGATTTCTTCCTCTTCTCGCTTGAAGATCTCTGCTCTCTCATTGGTTTGGATTAGGATCCGCCTCCGGATGCCTGCTACCCAATCAGAAGGACGAATTAACTTCGTTTCCCACCCTCACCCCCCCCCCACCCCCTCCCCCTCCACTGCAACCAACACAGAAATGAATAACAAAACGCAGTATTCACGAGTGGCTGGGTCGCTTCCGCAGTTGTGTCAACTTACGGTTAGTATCTCTCATGATAGCCAACCGGAGGTCAGAGTTGGGACTGGAAGTGCTACTTTTGCAGAAGCTGGTCTTTAAAATAAATAGTAAATAGTTCGGACGGTTTAGTTTGAACTCGTTTATTTCTACGAACTGAACGAAAGTGGAACAAATCTCTAAATTCAAACTGTTTTTTTTAAATTTTATTGTTTTCGAGTGCAGAAGGGGTGAAATCAGTTCTGGAGGATGTTGGAACAGATGAGCCCCCACATTGTACGGTTCCCAGATACGTGCGGTGTGTCAGGTTCGCAATGTCGTTGAGCGGGGAGGCGGTTCTAGTGTGTCTGCGGGCGGGGCGTTCCTGCGGCACAGCGGACTGGCTCGGGGTGATGCTGTGCCGGACGGAGTGACTCCGCTCTCGGGGAGGGGTCCCGTCCACGAGAGAAGCATGAGACTGGAGACCAGCCCTGCTTGATATGCGGGAGAAGTGCTTAATCCCTGGCGTTTGTCTGCTGCCTGTTAATAAACCGCGTAGGCTGCCGGAGGCGACGGCTGAGTCCCGATGAGGGGTCTCGGCTCTTTATTCCTCCCCCTGCATGCTTCCTGACCTGCAGTGTTGCTCCAGGATTTTGTGTGTGCTTGGCTGTCTGTTGGAATAGTTCGCAAGTGCCGGAGGAAAGGTTGTTACCACTGACGGGGGTATCATTGGTATGGACTGCTTGAATGTATTTAGCTATGGTTTCATTTTGAAAATCTCTGGGGGGTATCGGCGAGAATGTAGCCGCCGGCCCGGTGTGTGTGTGTGTAAGCGAGAGACTCGTCGTTAAACATCCGGCAGACAGCGTCGAGCCCCGGGAGCGAACTCTCGATTGCGTCCTTCTCAACTTCAAAACAATCTCTTTGTGTCGCCAGGGTGGTAGAACCGCAACTGTACGAGGCGCTCCGCATTCTGGTGGAAAGGGGGAGAGGAAGGCGAACGTCATTCCCTCGACATGAAGTGTGACAAATGCACTAAGAAGGTAAATAAAAATCCTTTGTCCTTAGTTAGTTTTTAAAATGTTATTCCTTTCGTATATGTGCATTGTAACAACGCGTAGGCTTGCGATTCCTAAAAAACTGAGTGTTGTTATTGACAACTGCTGGTGTTTTAATCCAGGAATGTAGTAAAAAGCGAATAAATGATGAAAACGAAAGTCTGGTCATCGACACGAAAAGCTCGAGCACCAGTGATACAGACGAGGTAACACGCCGAGCGGGGGCTGGGGGAGAAAAATACTTCAGTGGTAAATGATTGATGCGTGCTTACTAAATGTTTGTTTTTATTCTTTCAAAGGAAAGTGAATTTCATAAGTTGGCCAATGCAAAAATATTCCTTAGTGACTGCCTGGCCTGTGAAAATTGCGTGACTCCCACAGAAGGTTCGCGGATTGCCCAGCAATGCCAGGAGTTTTTAACTGTGCTTGACCTCAATCAGGTAAAATACACGGTATGGGGAAGAGAAAGGCAATTAAATTCATGCTTTCTGCCGATTGCTGTAAAACTGGGCAGAATTTTGTTTTCAAGATGCACATATTGTTCATGAGTGCTGTTGCCGTTTGGTCATATGGAGCCACAAATTTCCAGATTATTTTTTTTCAGTTTTTGTTCACTTTGCATGAATGGGATTTACCAGGATTCTCCCTATATGCTTCTTGTAGCTGTGCGATTTACACTGTAAACACGTTTTAAGCTAACAACAAAAAGTTACAGCTGGAATCCATATTCCAAGGACATTTTTATGGAGGAAATTTTTGTGTCTCTGCTGCATAGAAAAGGAGCAACAAACTGCTGAGGTCTCACTTGCGGGGTCCTGCATTAGGCCTGGAAATCTATAACTTTTTTTTTGCAACAGGATTGTCTGTTAACTTTCTCAGGCAGCACCATCCCCCCTGTCATCCCTTCATTTGGAATTTTTTTTCCTTTCTTATCCAGTTTGTCAGGAATTCAACCTAATTTGTTTTTTTTGTCATTGGTGAAGGAGATAAATGGACAAAATTTAGTTTGCCTGTTGCCTTTGTCTTCCAATCACTTCATACTTCCAACGGGGGGGGGGGGGGGGGGGGGGGGGGGTGGGGGGGGGCAGAGCAGAGTTAAACTTATGCTATTTATCCTATATCCTGCACATTTTCTAACTTGTTCTTTCAAATGTCTACACCAGAGTTGGACAGCAAAAAGATGGTCCCTTTGGCCCATCAAGTGTAGGCTGACCATTAAGCACCCATGTAGTTCTCCCCCCACTAACATCAAGTCAATCCAGATTCTGCCTCTTGTATTAGGCACAACCGATAACCTAAACCACACATCACTGGCATATGAGAGGAAACTAGAGCACTTTGAGAAAGCCCGTGGTATCACAGAGAGATTATATGAACTCCATTAGGATATCACCTGAACTCAGGGCTGGATTTACATTGGAGAATCGGAGGCAGCAATTCTATTAGTAGTGCCACTCTGATAGCCGTAATATTAATTACAAATAGTTGTAAAGTATGAGTCCAAATATTTCAGGGTGCAGTGAGTCAAACACATTATTTCTGCAATGAAAAATCCCAGGCTTGTGTAACTTTATAAGCAAGAGTTCTTGAAAGGGTATTGAAGAACTTAACAAATTGATTTCTTGATCAGCTGATAACATTTGGGAAGTAACCAATGCCCATTAAATGAAAAAGTGAGCCAGCTTATTGCATACCTTTATTTGTGTTTCCACTTTATAGTGGTAGCATATTGTTAATATACCAGTACATCCCAGAAGTTAGAGGCTTCAATAACATGAAATAGCAGGGAATAGTATAACAGTAGTTCGTGTTCAGGTGTACATCAAAAGAGCGCTTGTGCATTGAAGTATATGCCACTGAAGAGCAAAGCATATGGTTCACATTTCCTTTGTAATGGTGCCTCGATGTTTGGTGGCTTTTCAATTAAAGTGGCTGCGCTTGATATTGCTGCCTGCACAAAAGCATGTGCCACATCTTGCCACCGTCAAAATGTGACTGGCAGTTGTACTTCGGAACACAGCTGTAATTAGCTGTCCAGGTTCAGATTACAGAAAAAGACTTATTTCAAAGTTGGGTGCCGGCACGTGTTGCGGGGTGTCTTAATGAAAAATACTGAAATCATCCAGCTGTGCTGCTGTACCATGAGCTCACTTTGTGACAGGCAAAAGTGTCAATTAAATGTGATCATTATTAGAGTAGAATAGTATCTGAGTGTGATCCAAAGTAAAATCTCCATTGCTGGCATTTCAGCTCCATTTTTATTTTAATGCTGCATACCATTAAGCTCAGAAATTAATTGCCTTAAAAGCCACTTGAATGTTTTCATCCAGTTTAGTTGACTTGAAGTGATTGTTCTAAGATAAATGACCTTCAAGTATTGATGGGTGTGGGCTAGTATGTAATAAATTGTGGAGTACAGCAGTGAAGCATGAAGTTGTATAGTTCATCCAGCACTAACAGGGAATCTGGCTACATATGGTGGTGCAGGGAAAGAATTTAGTGGCCTATAATTGTTTGAATGTTGGAAATTTGTCATCATGCTAGACAAATAATTTTGCGTTAAATGTAAGTGCATTGTATTGAATGTGCTCAAATTACCATGTCAGGTACAGAATTTGCAATTGTCTGCAGTGTATAAAATAGATCATGTAGTTTATAATTTGAAAATAAATAATAGTAAATATTCAAGCTTCTAGTATATTTATAAGAAAAGTAGTGATAGTATAGTGATGTATTAGTTAGCAGGACGAAGT
Organism: Hypanus sabinus; assembly: GCF_030144855.1. Lineage (NCBI taxonomy): Eukaryota > Metazoa > Chordata > Chondrichthyes > Myliobatiformes > Dasyatidae > Hypanus > Hypanus sabinus. The sequence continues at coordinate 34,349,055 of NC_082728.1, forward strand.
TTTTGAAGTCCCAGAATATCAAGCATTTATTCCAGTTGACAGTATTCCTAACAGATATTGTGTAGAAATATTGCTATTTCCCTGAACAGTTGCCATTGATGTTGGCAGTTTCCACACATGCAGATGTTTATAAATACCTGAAAATGTGTGATGCTAGGACTTATTTGCTTGACCCTTTATGGAGTACAGCAGTGAAGCATGAAGTTGTATAGTTCATCCAGCACTAACAGGGAATCTGGTTACATATGGTGCAGGGAAAGAATTTAGTGGAAACTGGCTGCAGATATGTCTGCAATATGTAATAGCTTCTCTAGATTTTTTTGTATTTTAAATAGCTTGGGTTTTTACAAGGAGTGAAATAATTAGAACATTTTGACAGCTGTCTAAATAATGCTGTCAGAGTATTTCTCATGTAGGTGGACGTTATCCTGACCTCTTCCTTCCAGTGATAAAATGAATATTGCAAAAGATGCAGAACCTCACTCCTGAGTATGTGGCAGCCTTCATCCAGTACCACACAACCTATAGCTTGCAAGCAAAGTGCGAGGCTAGATGACTTGCTATAGACGAACACAATTAATTGATTCTGTGTTTACAGTGTCAGTCCATTCAGAATATTCACTTTCAATAGCAGACAAGAGATGAAGGGGAGCTGGCTGGTGAATGGAGAGAAGGTATTTGGGACTGCCTGGCAGGGAGGGATATGTTCTCAACATAGGCCAGTTGTCTCTCCTGAGGTAGACAAGATATTAAGATACCTATTAAGAAAAACATAGAATAGACTCTTGTGCGTGGCCTAGTGGATAAGGGATTGGAAGAGTAATCTGAAGGTCACTGGTTCGAGCCTCAGCTGAGGCAGCGTGTTGTGTCCTTGAGCAAGGCACATAACAACACCTTGCTCTGCGACGACACCGGTGCCAAGCTGCTTGGGTCCTAGTGCCCTTCCCTTGGACAACACCGGTGGTGTGGAGCAGGGAAGGCTTGCAACATGGGCAACTGCCGGTCTCCCATACAGCCCTGCCTAGGCCTGCACCTTGAAAACCTTCCAAGGGGCAAATCCATGGCCTCACGAGACTAACGGATGCCTATTACTATTATTACTAGTATAGTCTCTCAACTGGACCAACAGCGTTAAAGCCAATGGTAATCCATTCGTTACCAAGGCTGCTTCAGCATTTCAAACTGCTCAAGTGTCAACTCAATTGAAACCTATCTTTAAGAATGAGGAAACAGGTGCATGGCTGCTCTCTCATCCAGGTCATCCTGTTTTACATTTTTCTCATAATTGTACAATCAAAATTCTGTAATTTCTTCCCCAACAACACTTTGTAGAAGTACTTTTGCAGGGTAATATATGGATGGGCACATATAGCTAGGGTGACCAAAGCTTTTGCAGAGTACATTTGCCAACGTGGACTGGAAAGCGAGTTGATAAATCTAGCGGGAACAAAGGATATAAGGGATGGTGAGGGTGGAGAACTGTGGAAGGGATGTGGGACAGGTGGCAGGGGGTGGGGCATAGATGCAGACACACCCAGCTCTGAGACACCAGGCAAGATCATCTGATTCCAAACAATCGGTTTACTGAACAATACAGAATGATCATCACTCACATATGTCATAAAGTTTAATTTTATTATGCTGGCAGGAGAGTGTAATAACAAAATTACTACAGTACTGTGTAAAAGTCTTAAGAACCCTAGCTACATTTATGCGCCTAAAACATTTGCACAGGACTGCATAATGTGAACAGAATTTGAGCATTTCATCATTAAAATCTGGAAGAAGCAATTAAGTAATTTTTCTGAGTCAAGTTCAAAGGATTCACTTTATAATGAATAGATGTCAGCTATTCTCATGTTACTACATACAAGGAAGTATTTATGAAAGCTCAGTGACTGGATGTCTTGTAATGTTAGGAAATAACTACTTGTTTTATTTTTTTTATATTAAATCGATGTATGGAAGTTCATTTTCATCTCAAATGGAAATCTAGTGAATGTGTTTCTTGCCTGTTCATCAGGAAAACCTGACTTGCACATGCCAGGGTGTTGAAGGGTTTCCATCAAGCAACTCTGTAGTCAAGTTGTACGTGTAGTAAGCTCTCTTTAACTTCTCAGTGCATGCAGTAAACATAAACGTCAATTTACTTTGCTCAATATTTTTTTTCTCGCTCTTGCTTGAAGAGAATTATTTCTGCATACCAGCTATTTAAGCTCTTCCCTGAAGGAAGTTGTGCAAAATTACCAGGTGGTTTCACTGCACGTGGGCCTGGTGCAGTTTGTATTCGCTTCAGTCAATGACAGATTCATTTGATTCAAATCTGAATAACGACAGCTAGTAGACTTTTTTCCTCTAATACTCTGCTGGGAAAATCAAGGGCATTTACTGTATCCCCAAATTTATTCCATAGAGAGCATACAAACAACACTTTTTATAGACATAATTTTTGCCAGTTGTCATTATGCTGGATGTGACTGACACAGGCGTATCTCTGTCCCTTACCCATTTCTTCCTAGACTCCCCAGCCCCAATCAAATTAGATAATGTCATATTCAAATCGGCATTGTCTTGAGAATCCATGCTGATGACTTCCTGGAAAATATCTGCATCCCGACCATGTTTAATATGAGATGGACACTAAAATGGACAATTTATTAAAGGATACAGTCCTATGTGGGAAAAGGGGATTAGTGTAATTGGGCACGATGAGTGAGGTGGGCTGATGGGCTCATTTCTTTCCTGCTTGACTCTTAAAATTACTGAAAACCTCACCCTGGATTTTGCCTTTCACAGGCTTCTCTTGTTTGGTAAGCACTCTACGCACCCAGCTCCAGTGCACATAGGTTATGGGACGGGGGGAATCGACCATTGCATCTCAAGTTTTAATAAATGGATCTCAGTGATTTTTGTCCCTTCTTTTCCACAGAGATGTGATGAGTCCAAACATAAAGTGCTGGTAGTTTCGATTTCCCATCAATCACTGCCCTATTTTGCTGCTAAGCACTGTATAAATGTTGCTGATGTAACCCAAAGACTTTCTGGATTCTTGAAAAGCATCGGTAAGTAATGTTTAGCTTCTCTTGTCTTCAATCAAACTTCATTTTAATAGCCGACATAAAGCTATAAACTAAAAATGTTCAACTTTGAAGTGGAGAATTAGAACTCGTGTTTTCAAGCAGAATTTCTTGGAGAAAACAAATCCGTAAATGTTCAAGTAATGCATGCAAATGAGCGTAAGTGAGTTGGCACAAGCTTACTGCATCAGATGTTGCTAAGATTGGATAACTTACTGGCATTTTTTTTTCTTTCTCTTTTTAAATCTTATTAATTTTTAAACAAACATAAAAGAAACATGAATTCAAAGAGTTTGAGAGTACATAGTTAATAGTTTAAATAAACATCCAAATAGATGATAATCAATATATAATAACCTCCCAAACTCATAGTAATTGTGAACAAAAGAAGTTTAAAAAAAAAACAAAAAAGGTTGGGGGGGAACTAACCAACATGTCAAATATATACAGTGGTGCCAATAACTCCGAACCTCCATCCAAATAATTAAGGATAATAAAAGTGAGGTTTAGGACAAGACAATTTAACTCATATGAAAATGTTGAATAAATGGTCTCCAAGTTTCTTCAAATTTAACTGAAGGATCAAAGACAACACTTCTAATTTTTTCTAAGCTCACACAAGAGATAGTTTGAGAAAACCACTGAAATATAGATGGAGGATTAATTTCTTTCCAATTCAATAAAATAGATGATCTAGCCATTAATGTAACAAATGCAATCATCCGTCGATATGAGGGGGATAAACGACTTATTTTCCGCCATTGGTAAACTGAAAATTGCAGTAATAGGATGCGGTTGGAAATTGATATTCAGAACTGTTGAAATAATACCGAAAATATCTTTCCAGTAATTTTGCAAACAAGGGCAAGACCAAAACATATGGGTCAATGAAGCAACATCAGAATGATATCTGTCACAGGTTGGATTAACATAAGAATAAAATCAAGCAAGTTTATCCTTAGACATATGAGCTCTATGTACAACCTTAGATTGTATTAGGGCATGTTTAGCACAAATAGAAGAATTGACTAATTGTAATATTTTCTCCCACTGCTCAGTGGGTATAAGACAATAAAGTTCTTCTTCCCATTCCTTCTTAATTTTTTCTGATACTTCTGGCTGTATTTTCATGATCATATTATAAATGACAGCTACTAAACCCTTCTGACAAGGATTCAGAGCTAAAAAAATTTCCGTAATGTCCGATGGACATAGTTTCGGAAAAGACTGTAACTCATTATTCAAAAAATTTCTAACTTGCAAATATCTTTAAAAAAAAGTTTTAGGTAAATTATATTTATTAGCTGTTCAAAGGACATAAAACTATCATCTAAAAACCGATCACAAAAACATGTTATACCTTTTGTTTTCCATAAAACAAAGGCTTGATCCATAAAAGAGGGCCGGAAAAGAAAGTTAGGTATTATAGGGTTTGATAAGATGAACTTATTCAAGCCAAAAAATTTATGAAATGGAAACCATATTCGTAATATATGTTTAACTAGAGGATTAGTTTTTTGTTTATTCAATTTAGATAAAGAAAAAGGAAGTGAAAATCCTAAAATTGAAAAGAATGAAAAGTCTTGTACAGATTTACATTCCAAATTTACCCATTGTGGGCAAGCTGCTATAGTCAATTCTTATGTCCAAAATATTAAATATCATATATTAACTGCCCAATAGTAAAATCTCAAGTTTGGCAAAGCCAAACCGCCCTCCTTCTTAGGCTTCTGTAAATATTTTTTGCTTAGTCTAGGATTTTTATTCTGCCACAGATAGGAAGATATTTTGGAGTCAATAATATCAAAGAAAGATTTAGGAATAAAAATTGGTAATGCTTGAAACAAATATAAGAATTTGGGTAATACCGTCATCTTAATAGCATTAATTCGGCCAACCAATGACAAAGATAATGGAGACCACCTGGTAACAAGTTGCTTAATTTGGTCAATTAAAGGTAAGAAATTAACTAAATAAATCTTTATGTTTTTGGTAATTTTAATACCCAAATAAGTAAAATAATCTGTGACAACTTTAAATGGTAAATGTTTATAAATTGGAACTTGCATATTTAATGGAAATCATTCACTCTTATTAAAATTCAATTTATAACCAGAAAAGTTACTAAACTGAGCAAGCAAGGACAAAATAGGAATAGATCTCTCAGGGTCGGATATGTATAGTAACAAATCATCAGCATATAATGTTAACTTGTACTTCCCTTCCCCACAAGTAATACCCAAAATATTAGGTGATTCACGAATGGCTATAGCTGAAGGTTCCAAAACAATGTCAAATAGTAAAGGACTTAAAGGATAGCCTTGCCTTCCTTGTACCACGGAATAACTAGAAAAAAAAAGGAGATCTTTGATTATTGGTAAAGACCGAAGCCAAGGGTTTATAGTATATTAATTTAATCCATGATATAAATTTCAAACTAAAATTAAAATGCTGCAACATATTAAATAAATATGGCCATTCAACTCTATCAAATGCTTTTTCAGCATCTAAGGAAATGACACATACTGGTATTTTGGGTGAAGGAGTATAAATAGTAATTAATTTTCTCATGTTAAAAGATGAGTAGCAGTTTTTAATAAATCCAGTCTGATCTTCAGAAATAATTCGAGGTAATATATTTTCTAATCTAGTGGCCAAAATTTTACTAAAAATCTTAGAATCCGTATTCAGCAAAGATATAGGCCGATAGGATGCAAATTCAGTGGGGTCTTTATCTTTTTTAAGAATTAAAGAAATAGAGGCTTTATAAAAATATTGTGGCAATTTACCTATAGTTAACGCATCTTTAAAAATTTTACAAAGCCAAGGAGAAAGTATAGAGGAAAAGGATTTTAAAAAACTCTACAGTATAACCATCCGGACCAAGAGCTTTACCGGAATTCATTGAAAAAGTAGCCTTTATTATTTCAGTTTCCGTAATAGGTGCATCTAGGAATACACTATCCTCTGTTGTTAATTTTGGGATATTCAATTTTCTTAAAAATTCATCTATTATAGAAGAATCCTTAACAAATTCTGATTGATATAAAGAATTATAAAAATCTTGAAAGGCTTTATTAATCTCTTTATGGTCTATCATCAGAGTGCCATCTGGTTTATGAATCCTAGTAATTTGTGGTTTAACCGAAGCAGTTTTCAATTGATCAGCCAATAATTTGCCAGACTTATCTCCATGTACATCAATTTGGGTTCTAGATTTAATTAACTGATTCTTCAATCGAAGAGGATAATAAACTATTCTCCATTTGAAGTTCAATTTCTTTATAAAGTTCTTTGCTGGGGGTCACGGAATAAATCTTATCAATTGCTTTGATTTTATCAACCAATGTTAATATTTTAGAATTAGTTCGTTTCCTAACTCCAGCAAAGTATGAAATAATCTGTCCACGAATGAATGCTTTAAAAGTGTCCCATAAAATTCCACTAGAGATCTCTGCTGTAGAATTTGTTGAGGAAAAACAAATCAATTTGTTGTTTAATAAAATTAAGAAAGTCTAAGTCCTGCAATAAAATAGAGTTGAACCTCCAAGATTTAGCATTAGTAGATGAGTCCATTGTCTTAATAGATAGCTTCAAAGGTGCATGGTCAGAAATGGTAATTGAGTCATATTTACAATCAATAGCATCATTTTTTTTAATAAAGCATTTTAAATCAGTTTGGAATTGTACACAAAATACTGGAGTACACAGTGTTAATGGCAGTGTTTTATGGTATATATTTGGGAACTTGAGTGCTGGAATAAAATCAACGTTACAGTGAAATGGTTTCTCAGTATTTAATTTCTATATTGGCAGAAAAATGTGCATGCATTAATCTATCCACCTGATGCTAGATGCTTGCTTTGGGCACTACTTTACAGTGAGGATGCTGTCCAGATCTGTGGAAAGAAAACATTCAGTCAAATTTTGTTGGGAGTTAAAATATTAAATCCTGCTATAAGTCTGATTTTTTTTAAAAAAAGAGATGCTGGAATACAATGGGATAGAAAAATAATTCCAGTAGAAGTTAACTTCCATGTATTTTCCAGTAGAAGGATTTTTATTTTTGCTGATAATGCAATTTGTTCTTTTCAGGGGTTCATTATGTCTTCAATATGATATTGGCAGCTGATTTCAGTCTTCTCGAGAGTCAAAGGGAGTTTGTTCAGCGCTTTTACCAGAGAAGCCAAAACCAACATGCTTTACCAATGTTTGCCTCTGCTTGCCCTGGTAATTTACTCTTGTGCATTATATCTGATTTTGTGTGTTGTTTCTCAGCTAACAGACAAATAACTTCATTCAAATTACTGTGATTGCAATTTTTTTCAGTAAAGGAGTGACTTTTAAATTTGGATTGAAATAATCAGTAGTGTAGTTTACTGGTCGAATCCTTCAACAAAATATTCCATAATCCATCTATAAAATCACATCATATGCTTTTAATAATTGGTGTTGAAAGCCAAGTTTCATTGTAGCATAGATCTAAAACATCGTCCACCCTCTGATCATTATAAGCAGTGGAACATAGAAGGGTATAGCTCAGGAATGGGCCCTTCATGTTGTGCCGATCATGATGCCAAATTAAACTGATCTCATCTGCCTAAACGCAGTACCCTTCCATTCCCAACTTGTTCATGTGCTATCTAAGTCCCCCTAACATTTAACATTGTTCCTGTATCTGTTTCACCACTTCCCCTAGTGCTGTGTTCCAGGCACCTACTACTTTGTATTTCTTCCAAAAAAAAACTTGGCTCAAACATTCTTTAAAATTTCTACCCATCTCCTCCCTCTGGTTAACTTTTGTATTCAGGGATGTGGAGATGGAAGGGAATTTCTGATTACCTATCCTACCTGCCTCTCACAATTTTATATACTTTTGTTAGTCTCCACTCCAGAAAAAAAACAATCCAAGCTTGTTCAACCATTCCCTATTGCTAATTACAAATCCAGTTCATATCTTGGTGAAGCTCTTCTGTATCAAGTCCATCCTTCCTGTAGTGCACCAAATGGAACTGTTTGCCATACAGCAAACCAACATCAAAGCAAGAATGCTGTTTTCACCACTTACTTACTTGCTCCAAGATTCTCTGGGGGTACTGTCATGTACTGTATGCATTTGTTTTACATTTGAATTTGAAGTCCAAACAACTTGCGCTTCTCCACATTAAATTCTATCAGCTATTTTATCCAGTTACATGTCCAATGCGTAGTTGTCTGCAGTTGTTTTATGGTTGCAGTAAATGGCTAGTGGGAGTGCCCGGTGAACGTCAATGAACACGAGAGTAGGCTTAACGTTGCCATTATTTTGATGCCACCAAGTAGCGCAATCCTATCCATATAAATGTCTTCCCTTCTCCCATCTTTCACAGTGTATGTGTCAACTCACAGTATTCTTATGATGACTGATTAATTTTATGAAATGTGTTTGAAAAAATAATTCCTAAACAGAAGAAAATATACAGACATTGGAAACCTAAAGCAGCACACACAACGCTGGAGGAACTCAGCAGGTCGGGTAGCATCTATGGAAAATAGTAAACACTCGTGTTTCGGGTGAAGACCCTTCTTTAGTCCTGAAAAAGGGTCACAAGCCTGAAATATCGGCAGTTTACTCTTTTTCCGTAGATGCTGCCTGGCCTGCTGAGTTCCTCCAGAATTTGCGTGTGTTGCTTTGGAAAAGTAATTGTCGGGTAAGTTGCATTTAACATGGTTTTTTTTTAATCAAGTTGCCTACTAATGCAAGGTGACTGTACCAACATATCTGAGAATACTGCATTATAACCAAAGTTTGCTCTACAAATGTGAAAGTAGCACATTATAAATGTCAAACAGAGAAAGGTTCCATTCTGCCCTTTGTGTAGCTGTCAGTTTATTGTTGCAGCAATCCAAATCTAAGAGCCTGCTCTCTTCCCACCGCAGGTTATTTTTCTAATCTCCACTTGTATTATGGAGTGATTTCTATTTTGGCAAACAATTTTGGGCTCATAATAATGCTGAAGAAATTTAACCAAGCTCCTAAATTCCCTTGGTAATTATAAATTGATGATCTTTTATCAGTGACTCAAACCAGCAAGTGATCTTCCCTCTCAGTATACAATATATTCTTAAAATTTCCATTAAATCATAATCTTCTCACTGTATCCAATGTCTCCACAATTATTCTACATTATTTATAGTATTAGCCAAGTGATTTTTCATATAAATCAAATTTGGTAAGATTTTCAAAAGAACAATTTAAAATCTTAGATTTTCCTATTACAGAAAGTTAAAGGTAAATTTACTGGGGGTGTGGCATCTGGCTTTGATCTCAGCAGCCTTGGTTGTCTTTCCTGCTTTATTTAGCATTTATGATGTTGCTTGTCTGTTTAAATTCAAGGATCCTGCCTCAAATGCTGTCAATTGGCTAAAATGTTGATGCTCTACTCCTACATAGAAGTGGTAATTCGTGACGTATAGCAGTTTCTCAGTGGGTGGAGGGGCTTGGGTGGGAACAGACGACAAATCAACCTACAGAGTAGGATTTTATTCCCCCCCCCCCAAAAAAAAACTTAATTTGGGAAAACTCACAACTAGAATTTTAAAAATAGTTTAATGAATAACCAGTTCTGTTGTGTTAAATGTTGACAACAAAAGCCCCCTTATTCTCCTTCCCTGTTTAATTGGTCTACAGAGGATGACTCAGTGAAATTGCTTATTAGTGTTGGAGTTTGATAGTGATTCTGGTATTCAGCCCAGTTCCTTGAAACTGGGTCATATGATACCTACTGTTTCATGTTGTGCAATGTCTTCAAATAACTAAAACTGAACTAAATGAATGGTGAATTGAAGCAAAGTGACACTATACTATCAAAGTTGGTAGAATATGACCAGAAGGAATACAGACAGACATACTTTGCCAATAAAAATATTCTGCCTTGTTAGATTCGCTGTTCCTTTATCTGCAATTTAAATGTAAGAACTTCATGTTGATCCTAAACAATTAACCTTCCTTTAAATTTGAATGAGAATTTAAGCTGAGGTTTAGTGAGGAACTGAATTCTGGTATATTGCTTGTCCTTTCTTTTAACGAAGCAGTAAACATACATGTTTGCTGAAGGTCTTTTAAAATTATTTTCTCTTTTTAAAGAGATCTACATGGGGTGGAGGTAATTTTAATTTACGATTCCTCTGACAAACTGCGAGTAGGGTGTACGACGTGTTACCGAGCATCCCAGATAAATTTGATTCAAGATCAGTGTATTGTCATTCAAGTGTACACGTGCATACTGCCAAACAAAACAACATTTCTTTGGACCAAGGTGCACAACACATTACATATAACTCACACACAACACTAAGTAATATTGCCACAAATAAATTAATGGATAAATAAGTGCATTTATGAAACAAGTTTTTTTTTATGATGAGGTTCATGCTTGGAGACTGGGAGCTCAGTAATCTTCCAGCCTGGTGGAAGACGCTGTTCCCCATTCTAACAGTTTTTGTCCCGATGGTAGGGAGTCAAAGAGAAGGCTGGGCAGGCGGGAGTGATCACTGACCATACCGAGGGCCCTGTGTATGCAGCGCTCCTGATAAATATCTCTATTGGGTGAAGAGCCAGCCCGATGATCTTCCCAAAGTCTTCGCAATCCTTTGTAGAGCCCAGCAGTCAGATGCCTTGCAATTCCCATATCAGTTATGACATTAGTTATCTTGTGGAACTTGCTGTGGACATTAACAAAATACCTTCCTAGTGATGTGTTGCATTTAGGGACTGATTTTTTTTTCAGTAAACCCACCATCTAGAAGGAAATATCATGCTATAGTGGATTCTGTGTTTAAAATGCTGCTGTTCCTTGGATTTCTTTACAGGCATAGTACAATTTTCATCAGTGATTATTGTCTAAATAGGTGATAGATAAACATAAGAATATTGTTTTTTTTTCTGTTTTAACGTTTGTAGATGTTACACATTTCAAGTTTGTTAATCTCCAGAGTATAACATTACTGTTTATTTTAAAATCTCCAAGCATTCTACATTGAGAGGAATCTTGTGATTGCCCATGACAGACTGTAGTAATGTAACCCCGGGTTCTAACAATAGTTTCTTCTTGGGATCTAAACTTTCACATGCCCTTCTGCTTGTGTCAATTCAAAATACTTCATGTTCCTTTATAGACACGGGCATTGTCAACAAGCTCAGAACTTGTTACCCAAGCTTTCCCTTGAGAAACTTGCTGGTAACGTATAGAGTGGATTTGTGTTACAGATGAAAGTGAATGTGCAGTCTCGTTTGTATAAATCAATCTCACAAGCAGCTTCAATTCCTCTTTGCATGAGCAAAAGTTAGGAAAATGATTAATTATACCCAATACTTTTACTCATTACTGTTTGTGTTACCAATCCCAATAATTGTATTGATAAAAGGAATAAAATCAACTAACTTATTCAAATAGAATATTTCAGGTATCCATTTCAAAGCTGTAAGCCGCTATTGGAGTGTGCTCCAATTTTACAGTGCGGAAGAACAACAACAGTGTCATATTGGTTTAACAATTATACACTTGCATTCTGAGCTCTATTACAAGTCGAAGAGCATAGGTCCAGATTGAGTCAATGTGATTCAATCTACTCGCTTGTCTGGGTGAATATAATTCACCTACTTTTGTGTCTGTCTATCGAATTCATATTTTTCCAGTGATTATATAACACAAATGTGGTGTTAGCGACACTTGCATTGTTCAGAGACTATTCCTGAGGTTGGAATGGTCATTTGTTGGTGTATGGTCTTTTGCTGGTCCCTGGTGTTTGAGTACAGCACTTCATTGTATCAACTCAACCTTCTAGCTTGGGGCAAAGGCACTGAGGTCTGGTGGGTGACTAGTGTACAGTGCAGTTTATGCATCAACTAAACCATTTAAAAAAAATATATATAATATTACCTCAAGAAAGGGACAACTCTTTACCAGTACCCTTGCATAGGTCTATCCTTGTCTGATAAAACTGTAATGAATGTGATTTCTTTATTTCCATGTAGTACATATCTGTAGAAATTGTGACTTTTACAGTAACTGTACATTCTTTACTGTTTATGTGAGGCATGTATTGTGAATTTATTTGAAATATTTCTATAAAGTATTTGAACTTAAACAATGTTGACTGAAGTTGAATTGGTGAAAAAAACCATAATTCTTTTCAAAATCTAAAATATTACATTGAAATTTCAAAATGTATAATATTGGATTGCATTGTTTTCACTTTTTGGAGCTTTCAGAAGATTTAAGTATCAACTAGTTGTTGATGGAAGTCCTTGGGACATAAAATCTAGTAGACACTGGAAGAGAAAGGCTTTGAAGTTTCTTCCAAATATCCAATCATCCCAGTCATAAACTCAAATTTATAGCAAATTATTTTACAATAGGAAAGTAATACTTGACATTTGAAGCAAAGCCTTTTGTTTATAATTTGTGCAAGCAGCTAATTTAAAACTAAGTAAAAATGAGAAGGTCTAATGCTGTTATTTCCCAGAATTGGAGCAAGTGTTGAAAGGTTGTTCAAGTATTGATTATACAGTTTGGTGCTTGTCTATTGCAGGCTGGATTCGTTATGCTGAAAAAGCCCTTGGGAGCCTTGTACTTCCGCACATCTGCACTGCCAAATCTCCGCACCAAGTCATGGGATCCCTGATAAAAGACTATTTTGCTAAAAAGCAGGTAAATAGGTGAAAGTAGCACATTTTTGTAATGTTAGCCTTCATGACAACTCCATAGTAAGTTTCTGATGCTGTCTAAGCAGGGTATTAAATTCTCCTGCAGTGCTGGTCAATATCACTCACTTGACCAGTCCTTGGAGATGCAGGTTTCAAAACGGAAGCAATCTCTGCTGTATCTGTGAACAAAAAAAAGGATGGCTCACTGTTTTAACCCAATGTGTTGATGTGAATGTGCCCAAACTATTCCTTATCCAAATGCTTCTTGCTGCATATCCAGATACGCATGAGGCTTATGAACAAGATTAATGACCTCGTTCACGTAGGTTGCTTAAGGCATTCTCCTGTAGTGCTGCAGATGGCAACTATTTGCAGCAGCCATTATGTGCTGAAGGACATAACAGCAGCATTTGTCAAAAAATAAACAATTTTACCCATGGAATTCTGAGATGTGGCAAACACCTACTGAAAATTAAACACTGACCATCATCAAAATGGAGGGTAATTAAAAACTGTTGTCTAAATGCATGCTAATCTTTCTGAAGCATTTATTAAATTTGACCAGAAACAGGGTGCTGAAAAAGCACATTATTGAACCTTGTAACACAAACAAAATGGTGGAATAACTCAGCAGGACAGGCAACCTCTATGGAAATGCCTTTTGGCGTTTTGGGCCGAGATCCTTCTTCACGACTGTGTATTCTCAGAACAACATACAATAGAATCTAATGCAGAAAAATAACTAGTTTGGGGAAATATTACAATGTTACTGATGCAAGAAAGTTCTATGGCCATCTTGTAAAATACCTTACTATGTTTAAATTTGAGATCTCTGTTCCTTTACAATAGAAACCTTTGAGGTACAAAATATGGCCAATCGTAAATGGCTTTGCACGGCTTTCATAACTTTGTTTTAATGTAGCCCTGGATAAGTGCGGTATTGAAACAAATAATTTTATTTGTCGCGCTCGGACTGTAAAGGTATTTTGGCTTTTGTCTTTCACATTACAATTGTTTTTCAGCATCTCCCTCCTGAGAAGATCTTCCATGCAGTCATTACTCCCTGTTACGACAAAAAACTGGAGGCACTAGGGGAAGATTTTTACAACAGTGTTTGCAAGATACAGGATGTTGACTGTGTCCTAACTTCAGGTAATGTCAATACCTTTGATTAAAAAATGGAAAACATTAGAGATGAGCAGTTTGTAAGCACCCTGAAGGAAAATAACTGGCAAGTGCAAACTACTGATTATAAAATTAATAAACCAACTTGGTATCTGACGTGTTGCTTTGGAAAATATTTGAAATATGTTAGATAGAAGCAAAACTGTTATATATATTTTTTAAAGTTAGCATTGGTTTTAATGGCAGCTTCTTCATAGCTCTTCACCCTAGTGGGTCATAGGCTGCCGACAGCAGCTCACCACAGCCCTGCCTTGGGCTAGTCTTTCAAATTATTCCCAGGTGTAGTCCATCTTCAAAGATCCTTCCTTTCTGAGGGGTGAGGTCTTTGTTGCTTTTATAGGCATTTCTGTTGCACTGGGCTTTTATGGGGTGGGATTGCTAGCCCCATGCCCAACCCACCTCCTTTCGTAGCCAGGCTTGAAACCATCCATGACGGTGTTTTAATTGCATAATATACATAAAATACAGCTAATCCAATACCAAGATAGGTAAGGTTAACTATTGATGATTTGAATTGTCTGGACTTGATGTTACTGGGGTAAAAAACATCAAGGTTTCAGTTCGGAGCTTAGGTTTTAGTTGGTTGCTGTGAGGTAGGGGAGGAACCCACCTCATGGATTATCAAGTTGTAGGTGGTAGCTGATGTACAAACACTTATTAGCTGATTTGGAGGTGGGAGGAAAGGGGTTGAGTACTTGGACTCAGCTCGCTGGTATAACATAACATGATAATGGTTGACAGGTTATTGGGTGATGAGTGTTACTGGAATGGATATAATGAAGGTAAATTATTAACTGACAGCAGGCTTGCTGGGAGGTCCATATTATCCCAGGATACTGGGGGCTCCCAAGCAATCTGCTGCAACTGCCCCAGAGTACTCTAAAATGAGTGTTGCATGTCACATTTTTACTATGATGCACAATCACGTTAGGCACACTGAGATAGCTTACACCTGAAAGTACCTGCATGATTTTTGTGAAGTTGTTTTGGGGGGGGGGGGGGGGGGAATCAAACTTTGGTTGTATACTATTGGAAAATTGTTATTGGTGGAAAAAGTATTATGCTCTGGAATTTCTAGGTAAACTTAACAATTTGTTTATAATTTTTTCCCTCTCTCAGTTTGGTCTTTCTCTCATTTGGATTCAATGTTGGTCATTACCAGAAGGTCGATGATTATTACTGAAGTGAACTTCAGGAGCTAGAGGGTTGATTGCATTGGGATTGCAGAAACCACAATTAAGAAATTTGTTGATGATGCCAAAATGTCAGTGTTTGGCAGTGAAGGGAAAAAAGAAGAGAGCAGTTGAGTACTTGGGTGGACCTAAGTAGTCCAGAGCATTGTGCAGGCCTTCGTGTGGGGAAGGTAAACAGGCAAGAAAATGAACGATAAAACAATTCTGAGGAGTGTAGAGGAAGAAGAGGATCTTGGATTGCACAAACTGGAATTGCTGAAGGTAACACAGTGAGTTGATAAAGGCAGTGAACACAAAACAGGAGATGATGCCAGAGCTATAAAATAGAAACCACTGTTAAAATACTATGTGCATATCAAGTCACCGCACTTCAATAGGGATGAGAACCAGAGCAGCAGTGATGGTTGGAGATGTTGGTCTTAGCCACATTATAGTAAATCTCACCACCACCTTCTGTACGATTACATTTTCTGTAGTGACCAGAACTGATCACGGTATTCAGGCTTTTGGCCTGACTACCCTTTTTGTCCAATTATGTCCTTGTCCTCATATTTTCTGCTCCTGCTAAGAAATGAAAGCATCCTGTATAACTTCTTCACATTATAGACCTGATTGTCCTTCCTCATACTACTGAATACCTTGCCCTTTCTTTGCTTTATCACACTACTACAACGGATTTGCTCTTGTACACCTGTTTTAAATTACACTTGGCAATTTTCTGTTAAATTTTCCAGACCCGACCTGTCCAAATTGATATATAAATCTATGTATACAAGCCATCTGATGTATTTATATTTAACGTTTGTTTGTTTGCTTTTGGCGCTGCATCAGATCAGAAGTAACAATTATTTCATTCTCCTTTACACTAGTGTACTGGAACTGACATTAATCTATCTGAAGTTGGTTGTAGGTTACATTGAGACGACGATAGGGTGCAGAGCTGAGCTGAGAACTGGCAGATGGCGTTCAATGCGGAAAAGTGCAGAAGTGATACACTTTGGAAGGTTAAACCTGAAGAAGGAATAAAGGGTTGATGGCAGGATTCTTAGTGTGGAGGGACAAAGATCTTGGGATCCCCATCCATGGATCCCTCAGAGTTGCCACACAAATTGATAGGGTGATTAAGGAGGCATAAGTTGGTCTTTATTAGTCAGATGATTGGCTCAAAAGCCATGAGGTAATGTCACAACTTCTTACAACTCTCGTTGGACCACATTGAAGTATTGTATTCAATGCTGGACATCTCTTTATAGAAAGGATATGGAAGCTTTGTAGAGAGTGCAGATATTTACCAGGATGCTTCCCAGATTAGAATGCATGTCTTATGAGTGTAGGCTGAGTGTGCTTGGGCTTTAGAACAAAGGAAGATACGAGTTGACTTGATGGAGGTGTATAAGATGAGAGGCATAGCTAGAGTGGGTGCCAGAGACTCTTTTCTCTGTAGTAGAAATGACTAATATGAGGACTTATAATTTTAAAGTATTTGGAGGAAAGTATAGGGGGAATGTCATATTTTATTTTAAATTTATTTTAAATTTATGTCATATTTTATTTTAAATTTATTTTAAATGGGTACATGGTGTATGTCTCCTGGGGTAGTGGTAGAGACAGATACATTAGAGACAATTACCAGACTCTTAGACACGTGGAGGTTTATCTGGGAAGGGAGGTTAGGTTGATCTCAGTAGGTTAAAAGTTCAGCACAATATTAGGGCCAAAGGGCTGTACTGCTTCTTGTTCTTTGTTGGGGAAAATGTTTAGTCTGTGCTTTTTGAATCATTTCATTTCATTTGATCTGTGACTAATACACCTTCCACATTCACGTTTGCTGAATCAGCCTTGTAAAACTGGATTTGTATCAATTTATGACCTTTTCTCCCATTTCATCTGAGACTTATGAACTGTGATCACTACTTTAAAGTGTTCTCCCACTGACACACTATGCACCTAATGGGCTTTATTCCCTAAAACTACATTCAGAACCAGCCCACTGTTTACTCATCCTCCTGCCTCCATGCACATAGTGCTACGTTCATAATGACTTCAGACATATCTTGAAGTTAAATGGAAAATTTAATATAAAGTCCTACAAAGATTTGAACCACTTATAATAAAGCAAGTTGTATCAGTCATCGCTGTGCATCACTGAAACTGACCTTTTGGCTTAACGTGCTCAAGGCAGCCACCAGGTACTTGTCTATACATTTACAAGAACCTGATGAAGTCAGATTTGCCAAGTCAGAATTTGTTGAAGGGCACCACTTTCACCTGCTGCACCATTAGTGAATCTGAGGTATGCATCAGTTTGCAAATGACTCATCATTTAAATAGATTTTTGTTCATTGCACTCCTAGTTGCACAACGATATCGCAATTACATGCCAAACACCAGATTCTGGAAACAAACACTCATTTTACAGGAAGGGGTTATGTGATAGACAATGGAAAATATTCTAGGACATATGTAAAACCTCTTGGAAGAAATGCAGCATCCCTGCTAAACTACCCCATGCCTATGGCCTGCATTTTACCTGACTTAATCTGCAGAGTCCGCAGTGATATGATCCGGTTACAGTAGGCAGCTCTACCACTGTGCCTTTCAAAGGGAACACTCGCCATCCTGCAAGCTCCCACTAAGGAGGGGAATAAATAACGATTTATTTTGAAAGTAACCAGTGAACAAGCCCTCCACTGAACATAGATCTTCCCAGTTAAATTATCTGGTCGCAATGATCTCTTGCAATATGTAACATTTTAATCTTGTACTTTATTCTACCGGTAAGATTTATTTGTATAATCGGAATCTTCAACCCTACGTGGTATAATTGCTAATAAATATTAAATAAATATTGTTACAAATGTTCTGCAATTTTTAGATATCATTGGTAATATCAATTAAAGAAAGACTGTTCCGGTTGTTTTGTGAAACAGTTAAGTGAGGGAGTTATGAGTACTTAATCAAGTGAACCTTGATTCT
Source organism: Hypanus sabinus (assembly GCF_030144855.1). Classification (NCBI taxonomy): domain Eukaryota; kingdom Metazoa; phylum Chordata; class Chondrichthyes; order Myliobatiformes; family Dasyatidae; genus Hypanus; species Hypanus sabinus. The sequence goes on from NC_082728.1 coordinate 34,367,174, forward strand.
CCTCAACTAACTAATAGATACCGTAGATGGAGGGGTTTTTTTGTGGATATTGTCCAGTAACAGACAGATAAATTATCCTGCATTCTGGAGTTAATAATGTAGCAGTGCATAAGACTTGATTGTCGAGCTCTCGTGGGTCAGGAGTGGTTTTGTACCAGTCGTCACTCCGGTCTTAATAAAACAGAGCAGGAGTTTAACATTTCATCAGGAAAAAATGAATTTCTGATGAGCTGCATTTTGGTAACATTGATGTAATACGTAAGTGAGGTTGTATGCTCCTCCAGAAAATCATAATCAAAAGCAACTGAGGAACCACGTGATATTAAAAGTGGGTGTAGGATTCATGTGTGATAGAGCTGCTGAAGGTGAATGTCAACTAAATACTAATCTGCCAATTAGCTTTGTGTGAGGTCTGTTTGATAAAGCAAATGTGCTTTGAATTAAAATGAAAGCTTGGAAGCGTCATGCTTAGAAGAATTTGATAAGTATATAATTTCAGAAAAAATTCTTGAATATTGAGATATTTGTTCTTGGAAGTCAAAAAGAGGTTGACACTGGAAATCAAGAGCTGCTTTGAACAACATTCAATGAAAAGATTCAAGTACATTATTATCAAAGAGTGTATAAATTATACAATTTTGAGATTTGCTTGCTCACAGGTGGCCACAAGGCAAAAAACTCAGTCAGGTAACTCAACGGAGAGGTTATAGAAATTGGTTAAGAGTTGGAAGATAGAGTTGTTATTGTCTTAATTTTGAAATTATTGCAATAATATTTAAAAGTACCTGAACCTAATTAGTTTATAATTTTTTATTTATATTTAAGTTCAATGCAGAACAAATAAGAATACTACCAGTACAGCTGCAGTACTATAAAATTGTTAGTTCCTAATAGTTATCGACTGAGGAATTCATCCAATGTACACTGCTGTTCTTCAGTCTGTAAATAAACAAAATTAGCATGGATGCCTAGTGTAGATAATAGACTGCCTTCAATTGCATCCTCCCAAATTTTCATTTTCACTGTAACTTTCAAGACAATTGTCAATACTTTCAAATTCTTCATAGTTTCTAACTTGTTGAAGTAGTGAAATCATCGAATTTTAACTCCTGGCTATTTCTGGCATCTCCAAGCCTGAATGCTTGAAACCACAGTCAGCAACATAGTTCTGAGTTCTCTATTTGTCGCCACTATCGGTGACAAAAATCACTTTGAATATAAATGTACACAATTGATGCTAGCTTAAAAACCGTTTGCTTTAAGCATGTGTAGCTGTCTAACAGCCACTCAATTGGACGCGACTGGAGTTAGTTAGAAACTATTTGGCAACAGTCTCTTATCCTAATTAAGTGCCATTGTGTCCGAAATAAACAAAGGGAATCCTGATTATTTCCTCGATTAGTTTTTGTTCTATAAGAGATGTCACAAATAAGCCACTGCACTTGTATTGCATTAAGAATCTGACAGTTATCTTCTATACTCTATTTAAATGTGCAATCTGAAAAATTGTTTTTCTATTTTAATATGTTTTCAGGTGAAGTAGCACAGATGATGGATGAAAAAGGTCTCCAGCTAACAGACATGGAGCCGAAATGTTCAGACAATTTGTAAGCTACCTAATTTTCCTCGAAATTTTCCTGATTGTTAATGAGAAACATTATAACCTTTATTATTTGGTGCAGATTTGAAGAAATTGGTGATGTAGCTATTGCAAGGCATGATGGGAGAGGATCTGATGGCTTCTTGGAACACATTTTTAAATATGCTGCTAAGGAAATCTTTGGCATTGAAGTGAAAGAAATTATCTACAAAACACTCAGGTAACTTTTCCTATAGAGACGATTTCCAAATGGATTAAATTGCTGTAATTATACAGAAACTGTAAAATTGTTTTCATTAATAGTCTAAGAAATTTAACAAACCTAGTGTGTCCAAGGCAAATAAACTGTCCTCTGAATCAGTGTAACTGTTTCCACGTTAGTCCAGCGGTCCTTGATCCTTGAGTGAAATTGTTATAGTACTGTAGATGGCTTTGAAATTCTTGCATACTTTCATTTGCAATTGGATTAAAACCATCCAAACACATTTTTAGGTCATGGGAAGTCAAGATACAGCAACTTTCTTTTTATTTTGACTATTCCTGGGCATGAATTATATTTTTTTTCTAAATGCTGATTGTTGCTATAAATGTTTTTAAGTACTTCTGAAATCTAATATCATTGATTTCAATAATCCAAGAGTAATACCACCATGTGGCAGAGGACAGTGGTTTGCACCCCATAAAGGACCTGCCCCGATTGGTTCATGACCAGATCAAGGCAGAAGAGCAACTATAAGCAAGTTCCCAGGTGGCAGAAAACTCCTGTAACCTTGCAACTGTTAGCAAACATGTCCCACTGTTCCCCTAAAAGCTTATTTGTAACTGTGGGCAGTATGTAAATTAGGAATTCATAACCTGAGGAGTATTAGTACACTTCTTCACAGACTACAATTTCTGAGTACACGACAGCAATGTGAAACTTTTATTTTGCTCCAATATGTATCAGAAAGCTTATGAGTACGGAGTCCCTTTTTTTTTCATTCACTTTTTCAGGATATGAGCATTGCTTGCAACTCTCTTGGTAATTGCCCAGTTTTAATTGTTTTCAGTAAGATGATAGAGGACTGCTTTCCTGAACAGTGAAGTATTGTTTGATACAATAGGATTTCTAGGTATTGGAATCAGTGGTAATGAAAGGCAGGCAATTCATTTCCACACCAGGATTTGTGACTTGGAAGGCAAACTTGCAAGTGGTGATGTCTCAAACAAGAGAAAATGTGCAGATCCTGGAAACCAAAGTAACACACACAAAATGCTGGAGGAACTCAGCAGGCCAGGCAGCGTCTATGGAAAAGAGTAAACCGTCAGCGTTCTGTGTTGAGACCCTTCAGCAGGACTGGGAAAAAAAAATTAGAAGTGGGAGTAAGGGGGGGGGGGGGAGGAGAGGAAGAAGTACAAGATGGTAGATGATGGATGAAACGGGAAAGGGAGGCGTGAAGTAAAGAGCTGGAAAGTTAATTTGTGTAAGAGATAGAGCTGGAGAAAGTGGAATCTGATAGAAGACAGAAGGCCATGGAAGAAAGGGACTGGGGAGAAATATCGGAGGGAAGTGAGGGGCAGGAAATGAGATGAGAGATGGGAATGGGGAATAGTTGGGGAGGGACAATTACCGGAAGTTCAAGAAATCCATGTTCATGTGATGTGGTAATGTCTCTGTGTGCCTGTTGTTGTTCTCCTTGGTGATGAGGGTAGTGAGTTTGGGAGGTGCTTTCTGAGTAACTTGGCAAAATGTACATGGTCGTGTAGTGCAGTTAAGGTGCTGGATACTTTTATACTGACTGCAGAGGAAGTACCCTTGCCAACAGCAAATTGCTGGAAAATTCAGTATTATTTTTACTAAAATACTCTTAAAATATTTTTAAAATATTTTCTCACAATAAGGGGACAGAATATAAGCACAGAAATGCTGTAAATGAACCTACTTTAATGAATTTTGATCACATTTTGTATTTATACTGTATTATTCAGTCTGCTTTTGAAGTGAAGGGGAGTTTTCAAATTTTGAATAGTCTAGTTTATTTTGTATGCCATTTGCTTCAAGTTTGTGCTTTTGCTTAGGAATAAAGACTTTCAAGAAGTCACACTGGAGAAAGACGGGGAAGTTGTTTTACGATTCGCAGCCACATATGGATTCAGGAATATTCAGAATATGGTGCAAAAACTGAAGAAAGGGAAATTTCCTTACCACTTTGTTGAAGTTCTTGCATGTCCAGGCGGTAATGTATTTCTCTTTCAGCCATCTTAATGTGATGTGGTAGTGTATCAGCCTATTTTATTCTACTACTCTATGTAGAGGATAGTATTCTCCTGAAGGAAAGTTCATTTTGGGAAGTAAGGTTTCTAATGACAGGATGACCAGCATTGAATAAAAAGAAAAGATTATAATGCGATGCCGGCGTTCATATTCTGTGTGCTGTCAGATTCATGGAAACTCCTGTCTTGCGAGGGTCAACAGCCAGGATATCCTGGCGGCCAGACATTTCAATTCCTCTTCCCATTGGCACACTGGATGCATGTCCACAGCATCTTCTGCTTCCACAATGAGCCCAGTCACAGGCTGGAGGAGCAACACCTCTTATTTCATCTCCAACCTGAGGGCACGAACATAAGTTTTCCTGTTTTCTGATAACCACTCCCTACTTCCATGACCTGCCTGTCACCTCCCTCTAGTTCCATACCTGCTTCCCTTTATTCCATGATGCACTGCTGTACCCTATTAGATTCCTCCTTTCACATTGTTACTACTTCCACCAGTCATCTGCTATATTCTCAAATCATTCCCTCTTGTCTCCCTCCCCGCCGCCTACATTCCTCCTCACTTGGACTCGCCTTTGACCTGCCGGCTTCTGCTTTTATCCCTCTCTCTGCATTTACTCTGCCCCCTTCCTTTCCAGTCTTGTAGGATCTCAGCCCAAAAGGTCAACCGTTCATTTCCCTTGCAACACACATGAAATGCTGGAGGAACTCAGCAGGTCAGGCAGCATTTATGGAAACGAACAAACAGTTGAAGTTTTGGGTGGAAACCTTTCATCAGAGTTTTTCTCTACAGCCTTGGGGAATCTAAAGAAGACATTTAAAGAAGACAATTATTTTTAAATTTAGGTCTATAGAAACTTTGCAGAAAACAAGAGAGGAGCCCGAGGGCAGATCAGCCATGACTTTTGGGTGAACGAAGATTGAGGGGGTCAAATAGCCAGCTCCTAATTTTTTGTTTGCTCTTAACAATTAAATTGAGTAAATAGATGTTGAATCTATTTTATTCTAGCTTTTTTAAGAACAGAAAGTTTCACATAAATTTCTGATTGCCTTTTTTTGGTAATGAATCGGAATCAGGTTTATTACCACCAGCATGTGACGTGAAATTTTTTAACTTATCAGCAACAGTTCAATGCAATATGTAATCTAGAAGAGAAAAACAATAATAAATAAACAAGTAAATCAATTACAGTATACAGATATTGAATACAAGTGAGGTAGTGTCCAAGGATTCAATGTCCATTTAGGAATTAGATGTCAGAGAGGAGGAGGCTGTTCCTGAATCGCTGAGTGTGAGCCTTCAGGCTTCTGTACCTCCTACCTGATGGTAACAGTGAGAAAAGGTCATGTCCTGGGTGCTGGAGGTCCTTGATAATGGACACTGCTTTTCTGAGACACCGCTCCCTAAAGATGTCCTGGGAACTTTGTAGACTGCTACCCAAGATGGAGCTGACTAGATTTACCACCCTCTGCAGGTTCTTTCAGTCCTGTGCAGTAGCCCCTCCATACCAGACAGTGATATAGTCTGTCAGAATGCTCTCCATGGTACATCTATAGATGTTTTTGAGTATATTTGTTGGCATGCCAAATCTCTTCAAACTCCTAATGAAGTATAGCCACTGTGCATATCACTGTATGTAACAAGTACCGAATTTCGTTCTCTATCTTTACTACTTTGGTTAATTTTAGCTGGTTTGGTAGTAGAGGTATTTTGACCCTAAAGTCTCAAATTCCGACAGTGACATCAGCCAAGGTGCTTGTTTCTCATTGCAATTCACTCATTCTTTCTGAAGCACATGCTATATTAAGGCCGGGAATAGCACCAAGTGTGCCATTTTTCCCAATGATTGATTGCTTTGTCAGTGGGCATCGTCTGGGTTTGTGTGAAGGTAAAAGGGTAGTGTACCCTACATAACACAGACAGTGTTCTTTATTGAATAAATCCACATAACCATTAAGCTAAACCTCACAGGATCTTTCATTCAAATGAAGTTGCCTAGTTTATTACTGCGGATATTACAAAAATATTTATGCGAACGGTAGTGGTGCCATTTTTTAATGTTATGGTATTTGAATTGTTTTCATTTTCTGTTGTAATAAACCCTGATAATGTTTAACAGTAGGGGACAATGTAATGTTCACCTGTAGAATGTAAAGGAAATGTATTGCTTTGTGTAACATAGCTACTTGAAAGGAAGTAAAGAAAATGTATTCAACGTTTTTTTAAAAACAAAACATCTAATGCTTCCCCAGCATTTGTGATGGATAAACTCTTTTCGGACTTCAACTGGGTGCAGGTATTAACTGACACTTTGACAACAAACTGCCATCATCAGGGATGATGCCTGGGCACAGCTAGTCCAGTGGTATTTATATCCCTGTAGTCTGTCTGACGATATGAATATCACGGGGCTAGACATGCCCAGACCGCGTCCCTAATGATGGCAGAGTTTGTTATCGAAATGTTGGGGAAAGTTGATACCTGTACTCAGCTGAAAGGCAGCGAAGAGTTCATTCAGTGTAATTATTATGTAATGTGGTGTCCTTGTATGAAATTTGTTTATGACTTGTAACTTTAGTGCAGCTTTTAAAAATGGAGATCAAAAAGAGCTTTTACTAAGTTTATGCAATACATTAATCAATAAAGTAAAGCTGTAACACATCTGTAACACATCGTTTGGCCACATCAAAGAATAGTTTAGAGAAGTGATTGGGGGAGTGGCACTGATAGGCATGTAAATATTGGATCAGCCATTTGAGTCTCATTGAAAGCATCTCTTTAACATATTTTTAACAATTAAACATGCTATCACATTTACACTAGGTAATGTTGATGAACAATTAGGACTGGCTACTTAATTCCAAATTCAATGATTTGCAGCACTTGGGTGACTTAGAAAAGAAATAAATCTTGCTTGGAATGTAGAGTTATGAAAAAAGGTGAAAAATCTCCTGCTTCAGTATAATACATATAATGCAATAAATGTCCATTTTGTACGTTACAAACCTTTCTTCCTATCGAACAAAGACTTGGTGTTAGCTCATCTTCAGTAGGTAATCTGAGACTGAGGGGAAAATTGCTAATTAGATTGTAACATGCAGCTTGGTTATTGATTTGTCTTAACTATTTTCAAAATCAAAACATTTTTTCATTGATTTCTTTTATTGGTTTGACAGGATGCCTCAATGGAAAAGGTCAAGCCATGACTGGAGGTGGAAAAATGGACAAGAATTTGCTCCATCAAATGGAAGACGTGTACAGCAGTCTGCCTGTTCACATTCCAGAAACTGACCTGCACATACAAATGCTTTACCAAGAATGGTTAGAGGGAAGAAATTCCACCAAAGTTCATGAAGTCCTGCACAGACAGTACCACGTGTTAAGTGAGGCACTGACTAGTGCGGACATCAAATGGTAGGTCTGCCGGTGCTGGAGAACCAAGTTTTGGAACCCCGGTTCTGAATTTCTCGAAGGAATTTTGGTCGTGTCTGTCAAAGGTGCAATTTGACTGACAAACCATTGGTCACTGATGTTTTATACCATGACGTTGTCACTGCAAGAAATATTGACTTGAATAATGTAATTTATCCAGCCCTTCAGATAAATCTGAGGAGATGTGGAAAACACAAGGCACTTGAATGTTTCTATTGTTCATGCTTGCTTTCAAATTAATATATTGTGTAAACAAGGTCATAATTAAGTCAGAAGTTATCGTCTCAGATGGAGAAATGCAGACCTTTATTGATAGGAGAATAATTTCTCGAATGCTGTTCAATTCTAGAACATGTGCTGGTCTGTTCTGTTCTTGTAATACTTTCAAGGTGTGGACGGGAAATTGTTATTAAGCTAAATCTGCATTTAACCTTGAAATCACGAATGGGACTACATGTCATTTACAGTCATTGGTGCTTTTCAGCTCTGTGTTTGCACACAAAGAGCACTTCACATTGAGAACCCACAAGACTACCTCTCGTTTCAATGTTAAGTCCACAGAATGCTTTGCTGCAATTCTGGATGGTTCAGTTAGTGGATGTTTAAGTTACTTTTTTTTTATCCTGTTCTAGGTTTGTACTTGAGTCCTGTGAGTTCTTAAATTGGGTAGACATGTACTATCTGCTAACTTTAAAGATGCGCTTCTGAAGTTCAGTAGTTACCCTGCTGGCAATTAACTGCTGACTCAGTTTAAAAAGTTTTGTAACTGTCAAGTTCATCAGTTGTTTACTAAAGTGTTCTGAGTGCAAACATTTAGTGGCCTCAAAAAATAGTTTGGCCTTACTTTCGTCCCTGCAGGTTTTGAACACATTGGTTCAAATGTTTCCATTTAATATCAGAGAATGTAAACATTGTACAACCTGAGATTCTTCCTCTTTACAAACATCCATGAAACAGAAAGTACTCCAAAGAATTACAGTAACAATGTTAGAACTCCAAACTCCACTTCTCCCCCTCCCATGCACAAGCAGCAGCAAAGCATCAACCCTCCCTCTAGCCCACTTATTTCAGCAGAAAGCATCAGCACCCACAACCCACCAAGCAAGCAATATCAAAGTCCCCAAAGGGACCATGATCTGCAGTACAACAAAAATTACTCATTCACCCAACAATTCAGCATGTGACAGGCTCTTCCACTCCCTAATAAAGGGACAGAGGTGTCATGCAGCGACACCTTTCTTTGTTGGGGAGACACTTCAGTTGGCGACACAAGAATGGAATAGGCTCATTCAAAGAGCCTCAGAGCCCCGAACGTGCACATGCCTTCCAGGCTGCGTCCTTGCCGAATGGGAATCATTGCTGTAAAGAACGCAGTTTGAGTGCAGCTGTAGATTGAGGACTCTGACAGGACCTCCATCCATTTTGAAAGGGGGGAGAAAAAGACATTAAAGGAAGAAATTAAACTTTTTTGTAGATGAGCTTGAAAAAGCTGACCACTGGTGCCATTTTTACTCTGCCCAGTATTGTATAAGTTGTTTCATTGCCTTCAACTTATTGAGTGAAGTAAGTATTCCACTCAATGTACACTATTCCCATATCAATCTATCAATACAAAATTAACAGATGGAAAAATATGGGAGCAACATATTTGTTGGTGTTATAAAATTGCACATCCTTGCAGTTTAATGTTAATCATTAGTTTTGTGTAATTACTACCTTTAATATTGTATTCTTTTGCAAATGTAAAGAACATACCTACTTTAACATTGAGGCAAAAATGCAATATTTAAATCACAAAACCCATTTAGAACCAAGAAAAGGCAATTATTTTGAAATCCCACAACAGATGCCCAGAGATTATTCTAAAATGGTATCTTATTCTGTATAACTCATGGATGAATAACTGTACAACATTTTGACTTTGTAATAAACCTTTCTATACTTGAGATTGTACATGAGAAATTTCTAAGTGCTAATGTTAAGAAATTGATTCACAATCACAGTCTGAGCTTTAACTATGTATAAAATCTGAACAAAATTCTGTAAACTCAACAGCAGTTTTGTGCATGTGTTGCTTTAATGTGAAAATTAGTTTATTTTATCTGTAATTGCTTAAAAGTAAGTAGCAAGATTAATATTCATGAAATATTCTGGTATAAAGCAGCACGAATTTTAAAAAATACATTCCAGTCTTTTTTCTCCCCCCCCCCCCCCCCCCCCCCCCCCCCCCCGTGAATCCTGATGCTCAATGGTCATTATATATCTTGTGCATTTAAACCAGTAGAATGTAAATTTTTTTTGGGAGATATATTGGATCAACATACAATTCAAGTTTAATAATGTTGTTCTGTGAAGGTCATTATTACTGATGTCAATGACTTTACAGCACAAAACTTTTTTTTTGGAACCAGGAGACCACATTGTCTGGGCTGAGAAAAAGAAAATTAACGGACTACTATTGCAGGTGTGCTGTTACATATTTTAGCAACTTAATGTATTTGTGAGGTTAAATATAACATAGAAAACAATTTCTCACAGGATTTCAAAGGGGTGTCAAAAAAGAAGAAACAGCCCTCGTGCCTAAAAGGAGATTATTATAGAATTCCAATGAGATTAAAAGAAGCATGGGAAGCAGTTCACAAAACAAAACCTCAGTTCCGTTGAGGGTAATCAATATGGGAAACAGTCACGTATTCAAAAGAAGATCAGGCCAAGGATGGAGATGAGGAAGGCTCTAATGAGGTTAAAGGCATAACAGGAAACCGGTTTGGAGACTTTAAAAAGCACAAAGCTGATAGCTTACTGGTGGGCAGTAGCAAATGAAAAGCAGCCTAGTAAGTGAAAGTATTTGGTGTAGTAAGCTATAACAGAAAAATAAAGTTTGTGGCAGTTTCCCCTGCTGTGAAACTGAAATGCCAGCAACAGCTTTTTTTTGAAAAGCAGGCAGGGATTCTGAATTACGTGATGGGCATGTGATCAGAAAATGATTGTCAATGAGAAAGATGGGGACATTCAGAGACCAAAACTGAAACTTTTAAAAAGGTGCTGGAAATGGCTGAGATACCTTGAGTTATTTCCCTCAATCTTCAAGAAAGAAGATGCTCTTGGATTCTCAGCAAAGTACAACATAACTGCTATTCAGTTTGGCTAAAAATTGATGCTGAAGAGATACCAGAAAGGCAATCTGCATTTAAAGTGAATAAAGTTAAAGTGCATCCTAGGTGGTTGTGGAAAGTGGGAAAGGCAAGTGCAGAGGTCCAGGGATGCTGTAAAGGAACTGGAAAATTGCAAATATACCTTCCTTGATCAAAATTGGGATAGAGATAAAACTAGTAATTAGAAACCTAACGTTTTGTGATCTGCAGGTTCTTTGGAAGTCAAGAACAAGGCATTTTTGCTTATGCTCATTTTATCAAATGTTAGAAGAACAAAGGAGAACATCGAGAGAACGAAGGGATGGCCAACCTAAAATGTAGTTGGCTCATACTCAGATTAGGGATAACAAAATTCCATTAACCTGTAAACATTCAAGTTGTATGACACTTGCTACTGAAAGCTACGAAATAGTATCTGAAAAAATACAGAAGCAACTATGCATTATTGGAAGATTCAGTGAGTGATTACATGTATATAGGTGATTATATAAAAATACAAGCAAGCACAGGGAAGTCAAATTATGAGAAAATATAAATTCTACACCCCAATTCAAGAGTAGTGAGGAAAATTCAAAAATAATCTTCCAGAACAGCATTAGAAATCACTTGGATTTCTAGAAAGTGTAATCACAAGTTTATTTATTAAAGGCTAATCATGCTTCACTAACTGATAAAATTTTTTGAAGAAATAGAAAAGGTTGATGAGAGAATTAATGCTCTGGTATGTAGGTCACAGAGGGCATTTAATGAAGTGCCATATAATAAGTTTTTTAAGAGGTTGAACTCTATGATACATAAGGAACTGCAGAAATTAAAATTTGTATCTTGGACTGGAGGGGAGAATGCAGTGGAGTTCCCCTGGACACGGCAGACAGGCAGAATGAATGTGTGGCTGGATGAGTAACAGATCATAAGGAATAGAAGCAAGTACTGGCCATCCAGATGCTGAGCAATCTTCACCGTTCTGCTGTGGCTGATATTCAACCTCAGTCACATTTTCAGCATTAATGTCCTGAAATCTGTTGATACATAGTTCACATGAATACAACAACTGAGACTACTCAACTATCTCGGGCATAAAATTCCAAAGATTTTCCATCCTATACAATCTGAAATTGTGCCTCCTAGTCCTGGACTTATCAACTAGTGGCGGGACAGGGGGAACCTTCCCTGCATTTGGCATATCAAACTATTTAAGAATTTAATACATTTCAGGAGATCTCTCCTCAGCTCTGAAAGTACACTGGGTGACCGCTTTATTAGGTACACCTGATTGTTAATGATCACTCAGTATAGAGACCCATCTATTCAATCATGCCTCATACTATTTGATAAATACAATTGTCTTACAAAGTGGACAACTACATATTGTTCCTCATTGTAAACCATCTGTTGTATCGTCTACCACTCACTCGTATTTCTCATAACCCTTCAAAGTCTGTTCAGAGCTTCCTCCTTATTCTCAAATACACCCAGTTTTGTACCTCCAAAAAGCTTGGAATTGCCTCCTCTAGTGAAAAACTGGAGCCCAAGCACTAATCTCAGAAGTCCAGCTGAGTAACCTGTGAACCATCCACCTTCCTCCTCCTTACCCTACCAAGTGTACAATATTTATTGCTTCATCCTTGTCTTTTCTACAAGTCACGTCCTCAAAGAATTCCAGCATATTGGTCATACATTATTTTCTTAAATCTATGTTGACTTAGCTCAATCCTATTACTCATTTCACCCTTATGGATTTCAGGCTTTTCCTTGATGTTAATGTTGGTTGGTAGTGCTGCAAAATGTGAATTAGTGCATTGTTGGTTAGAAATAGTGGCAGTATAGTCAAGAGCATGTAATTCTAACATGGATACGTTAATTGAAAAAGACATGAAAGTGATTAATAAAGCACACACAATCTTGGGCTTATGAGAGATAGAGCAATATAGCAAAAAGTTATGATGAACTTTAATGAAACACAAGTTCCACTCCAATGAACTGGGAGATCGCTCTCTTCTGAAGTGTTGGTCTGCTGCATTCAAATCAGGTGACCCTAACCTTTACAAGGAGTCAAGATAATTACCTCTGCAAAGCTATCAGATAAGCTAAGAGACAGTACCAGTTCAAAATTGAGTCCTAGTGCAGCTGTCAGATATGTCAGGACTTACAAAGTGTAACGGGTTACAAAATGAAGTCAGGCAGCATAGCCAACAATATTCTCTGCATGTTTTGAACAGAAGGAAATGGGTAGGTCATCATCTATCCCGAGATTCACCTGAAAGTAAGATACTGTCCTGGGCGTAAGATGAGTTTTCCAAAGGGTGAATCTGCGGAAAGCATTAGGCTCGGATGCTGTCCCTGATATGTCCCTAGATCCAAGTAGATCAGTTGACAGGGGCATGAACCCTAATCCACTCCCTCTATGCTCAAGACTATGTGACCAGGTTCAGCTCCTCCATCTATAAGTTTGCAGATGATATGATAGTGAGCCACATATCAAATAATGATGAGTCAGAGTACAGGAAGAGGATAGAGAGCAACCTTTCCCTCAAAGTTAACAAAACAATGGAGCTGGTCATTGACTTCAGGAAGGAGGATGTGCACATGCTCCTCTCTACACCAACAGTGTTGAGCTTGGGAGGGTTGAGAGCTTCAAGGTCCTAAGAGTGAATATAACCTGTAACCTGTTGTGATTCAACTACATCGATATAACAGCCAATAAAGCTTACCAAGGCCTCTATTTCCTCAGGAGGCTTTAGCCATTTGGCATGTTCCTGTCAATTCTTACCAATTTGTATTGATGCACCATAATAGATTGACATAGAAACTGCTCTGCACATGACTGCAAGAACCTGCACAGAGTTGTGCACACAGCTCAGCACATCAGAAAAACCAACCTCTCCACTATTGACTCTGTCAATACTTCTCATTGCCTCAGTAAAGCAACTACTATAATCAAAGACCACACCCACCCTGGATGTTCTCTCTTTACCTCTCTTCCATCAGCAGAAGATAACAAAAGCCTGAAGCACTTACCACCACCAGGCTCAAGCACAGCTTCCATACCACTGTAATCAGACTCTTGAACAGAACTCTTGTATGATAAAATGGATGCCTACCCTCATAATCTATCCTGTTCTGACCCTGTACGTTATTGTTTACCTGCACTGCATTTACTCTGACATTTACACATTGTTCTGCATTTTAACTTGTTCTTCCTCAATGCACTATGTAATGATTTATTCTACATGAACAGTACACAAGACTAGCTTTTCACTACTTCTTTGTACGTGACAATAATAAACCAGTACCAATAAACTAATACCAAATTAAATAATATGTCTAGTACTGGGTAGCACAGTTTAGGAAAGATATGAGTGATTTTGAGAGGGTGAAGAAGAGATTTCACAGAACTATTCATATAATGGAGGAGTTCAATATGTGGTGGACTAAACAAGCAGGGTCATTTTCTCCAACGAGAAGAGAAAGTTCCCACAGAATCTGATCATTAAAACTATGAAGACTATTCTAATGAAAAACAATTTTCATTGGCAGAAAAGCCAAAAATTAAGGAGCATAGACTGAAACTTCTTTTGACAAAAGAACAAAATGTAACATGAGGAAAAAATATATTTATGTGACAGGCAAGTAAAAGAGCCCATCACTGCATTTGCACTGCTATTATTGGATCACCCTTCTCGGGATTGAAAATGGACACTAGATGTCGATGACCAGTGATGAGGGTAAACTCTTGCCCATACAGGTACTGGTTAAAAGGCTTTACACCCAAAAGAAACTCAAGGCCTCTTTGTCAATCTGTGCGTAATTTTTCTTGACAGCAGTAAGGGAACGTGATGCAAAGGTTATGGAACATTCACTTCCGTCACTCAAACATAACTGTGACATAACTGCACCTATACCATAGCGCTAGGTGTCACAGGCAAGTTTCGCTGGGTGATGTGGATTATAAAGTGTGAAAATAGTGTCTGACACCACTATTCCCTTTGCCTTTTGAAAACCACCTCACTCTGCTTTGTCCATTGCCCTTTCTTCCCCATCTGCAGTAATGAGATCAAAGGGTGGAGCACAGTAGCAAGGTTTGGCAGGAGCCTGTTATAGTAACTGACAAATCCTAAAAAGGACAGCAACCGCATCACATCCTTTGGCCTTGGGGCATCTGCCACTGCTTGAATTTTCTCAGCATGCTTATGCAATCTTTGTGCATCAATGATGTCACTGTCTTTTTGTTTTGGAGATACTTCTTGTCATCCAGGTAACACTGAGTACCTGGGCAGCCTCGCAGCACCTGGTCCATGGCTTTCTGCCAGAGTGCAGGTGCAGCAGCTACTCTAAAAATATGCCTTTTATAGTGCTAAACCCTTTGTGAATGCTTATGGTAAGAGCAGTTGTTTAGAATTGGAATACATTATCAGGAGTGATAGTGGAGTCAGATTTCATCTTTGTATTGAAAAGGAGTGTAGGGTAATTTTTAAAGAAATAGTAAGTTTATGGAGGGAAAGCAAGAAAGTGGGACTAAATCGATTGCTTTAACATTGAAGACACAAGAGACTGTTGATGCTGGAATCTGGAGCAACAAACAATTTGCTGAAAGAACTCAGCGGGTCAACCCACTGTATTCCTCCAGTGGATTGTTGTTCTTACATTAAACTGGTTTATCAGCTGAATGGTCTATATTACACTATTTCATTGTACTCTCATCATGCTTCTAATTATTTTGGAATGTATTCTGTGCGTGCTGCTAAATTTTATTAAAAATAAAAAGAGCTTTACGGTAATTAAAGTATTTAGTAAAGGATAGCTGCAAATCATCAATTTTCTTTAACTGCTACATTGTGTACTCATCTAGATTGTTAATTATCTTTCCTGTTATTTTATAACTACTCTTTGAATACTTCCTTGCTGGGTCTATTTGACTGCAAGTTTATGAAGTGCTCCCTTTGCCCACTGGGGGCTTGCTGACCATCCTTCGACCAAGGATCTTTTTGGAGATACGTGAGTTAGGCATCTGAAAGGTATGACCAATCTATCGGATTTGGTGATGCTTTATAGTGGTGGAGATCCAGTTCATGTTGGCCTCCTCCAATACGCTGGTGTTTAGTGTGTCCGTCCTTCCAGCTGATCGTCAGAAAACCTTCAGGAGGCTCTTTGGTGGTATTGCTCCTGGGCTTTCAGGTGGTCCATGATTCAGTTCCATACTGAAGTGTTAGAAGGATGACTGCTCCATCGACCAAAAGATTTGTTTGGAACTGTAGGCCACTGTCCTCAGAGACTCTTTTCCTTAGTCTTGCATAGGCTCCAATTGCACTACTCAGGCAGTGATTGATCTCTGAGTCTATGTCTGCAGTTGAGGAGAGAACGGTGCCAAGGTATGCCTCGGCAAAGGCATTCAGGATACATTGGAGGTCTTCTTCAGAGTGTGCTATGATGGCATTTTCATCCACATACTGAAGCTCCATGATAGTGGTTCAATGGTCTCATTCAGAGAATGTATACAGTATACAATCCGAAATTCTTACTCTCCACAGACATCCTCAAAACAAAACTGTCAAAGAATGAGTGACAGGAAAAAAGCGTAAGAGCCCCAAAGCCACCTGACCCTCTCTGACACACAAACAGCAGCAAGCAGCACCAACCCTCCCCTCACTCATTCTCGTGGAAAGCATCAGCACTCTCACCACCCACTGTGCAAGCAACAGCAAAGACCCAAAGAGAGCCTCTCATCGCAACAGTTCAACATCCCTCAGGCTATCCCTCACTCACAAGAGATGCAGCGATGGAGGAGCTGGTTTAATGTTAGAGTCCGTCAGTAGTGCATTTTGATTTTGAGTTCCCCGGACTTGAGAACCGGTAGCAAACTCTCACTCAGCACTGAGGCAGAGAGTGATCATCTGAGTGCAGAGGCCTCCCACAGTCACACTCACTGTCTCTTCAAAGTTCAAAGTACATTTATTATCAAAGTATGTACACGGCCTTGAGATTCATCCCTTACAGACAGCCACAAAACAAAGAAACCCAAAAGAACCTGTAAAAAAAAAGACCATAAGACATAGGAGCAGAATTAGGCCATTTGGCCTATTGAGTCTGCTCTGGCATTCAATCATGGCTGATCTTTTTTTTTCTCCCCCTCAGCTCCACTCCCCGGCTTTCTTTTGGTTGCTCTCTGTGTGTTTTTAAAAGCTTCCCAGTCCTCTGTCTTCCCATTAATTTTTGCTTTGTTTTATGCCCTCTCTTTTGCTTTTACTTTAACTTTGATTACCTCTGTCAGACATAGTTGCACTATTTTGCCATTTGAGTGTTGCTTTGTGTTAGGAATACACCTGTCCTGCACATTCCTCATTTTCCCAGAAACTCGCACCATTGCTGCTCTTCTGTCATCCCCGCCAGCGTCTCCTTCTAATTTACTTTGGCCAACTCCTCACTCGTCCCATTGTAATTTCCTTTACTCCACTGAAATCCAACTACATCAGACTTTACTTTCTTCCCATCAAATTTCATTGAACTCAATCATATTGTGATCACTGCCTCCTAAGGGCTCTTTTAACTTAAGCTCCCTAATCACCTCTGGCTCATTTTATAACACTCAATCCAATATAGCTGATCCCATAGTGGGACCATCAAATACCCAATGTGCAGAGAAAAAAAAAAAAAACAAATCTGGCCAACAATAAAATCAAGCAAGCAAACAAAAAACAAGGATGAAGGATCTTGGTCCAAAACGTCCTCTGTTTACTCTTTTCCATAGATGTGGTCTGGCCTGCTGAGTTCCTCCAGCATTTTGTGCGTGTTGCTTGGATTTCCAGCATCTGCAGATCTTCTCATTTGTGGAAGGAAGCAAATAAATTTCAGAACTGAGGTGCACAAAGAGAGTCTGTCCACAGACCCCCAGTTCAGCAGCAGAGACAAGTAAACGTCATGGAGCAGGTTCTTAACCTTGAACCGGTTGGGCTGGAAATCCTGTTGTCCATTACACACACAATTGGGATTCCCTGTGACAGTTCTTGGCCAATGAGGGAAAGAATGGCCGCAATAAAGATGATTCCATAGGGTGAGTGTAATGAGTGTTTGACTCCCGTCTTGAACAGTGAAGAGTTGTGAATCAGCACCGCTAACCGTAGCTATAAATGTAATCTTCCAAATCAACGGTAGTGACTTTATTTGATAAACAGACTCAAAAGAACGTTGCAGGTTAATTACAAGGTTCCACCGAGATTTGAACTCGGATCGCTGGATTCAGAGTCCAGAGTGCTAACCATTACACCATGGAACCCCCGCTGTTAACATTCAGTATGTGTAGCCCTTTCGATAAATCATCATTAGATGTTTCGTTTCATTTTCTCTAGATTTCGTGATAGAATTAAACATATCATTGCACATAAGTGTGCAGAGACACATTTTATTACAATTAAAGCAAATCAGGCTCTGCCGATAAATGGATTTTTTGTTTCAAAATGTGTATATTCTTACAGGAACTCGTGAATCATTTTCTGCTTTAACCTTTAAAAATTTAAAGGTCATTTCCGTCATCAGAGTAATCACCCACATGACTTTCGCAAGAATTTTAAAATTTATTTTGTCAGTCAACTTGTCAATACAACGACGATCTCAGGGACTAGGCCACCCGCCCCAGTGCGCATGTCTCTGTGGAACGCCGACTTCTTCACGTGATCAGAAAGGGGGCGGACATTCGGTCGCACTGCGCATGTGCGCGGTCGCCTAGCAACCGTCCGTACACAAGGAGCCGGCTCCCTCGTTGTGCAACTGCTCCGGCTCAACAACCATGGCCAAGGAAAACGGGGACCTCTCTCAGTTAGAGCTGGAGTCAATCATCGGGTTCAACGGTAAGAGTGGTCGTAGCGATGCCCGAGTCCCGCCAACTGCGAGGGTGCAGCTGCCGACCCGAGACTCAACCCTTGCTGTAGCATCGTGATCTGTTACCTTAGAGACTGCTTGCTCCCCATTCCCTCTCACGTGTCTCCACACACCAAGGGAACTAAAGAAACTCTTATTAAGTTTTGCGAGGGACGCATTAGAGCAGGCAGACTGCACTTTAAATTTTGAAACCTCAAAAAAGATGTTGTAGGTGTTGGAACTCTAAAATTAAAGTAGAAAATGACAGAAATATTCAGCAGGAAGGGCAGCATCTGTGGGAAGAGAAACAGAAATGATATTTCGCTTCGGAGACCCTTCGTCTACCTGGGAATGAAGTAAAATTAGCTCGTTAAGCTTATTGGAGCATTTTCTTTTTAAATATTTAATTCATGAGCTAGATAACTGGAGGGCAGCAAGTGTAGTTCAAGAAAAGGAGCAGGGATAACTCAATTGGTTACAGATGAATGAAGTTAACTTAGTAATAATGAAGTTATTGCTGAAAAGTTCATGGCACATGCATGATTGATCTATATTTGGAAAAGTTGGAATTAATCTAAATTGTCAGCATGATTTTATTAGGGAAAGCTGTACCTAACAACATGGGCACTGTACATATATTCTTTTAAAGCAGAAAAACTCAGCAAAACTCAAGCATTCAAAAACTCAGAAGGGAAAGGGGTAGAAGATGAATAGAGTACTGAGAGGGGATTGCTTAGTTAGAGGAGCAGACAGGAGATTCTGTGGAAGTGAGAAAGATACCCAGATGGTCTTTTGCCTCCCTGGTGCCGGTGCCAGGGTCAGGGATATCTTGGATTGTGTCACAGCATTCTAAAGGAGAAAGATGAGCAGCCAGATGTCATGATACATACTGGTACTAATGACATGGATAGGAAATGGGTGGAGGTAGTGAAGGGGGACTATAGGAAGACAGGTAGAAAGCTGAAAAGCAGGACCTCCAAGTTAGTCATCTCTGTCACATACCAGTGAGGGTAAGAATGGGATGTTTAGGCAGACGAATATATGGCTGAGGAATTGGTGCAGGGGACAGGGTTTCAGATTGCTGGATCATTGGGATCTCTTCTGGGGAAGGTACAATGGTGTGGACACCACTGAGTTGTTACCAAAAAAAGAGCATAGCTGGAAGCTTAACATCCAAGGATAGACATTTCATAATAGGATGAGATAATGGAGTGGCTCTGTTGGTAAAATATTAAATCAATTCCTTAGAAAGAGGTGACATAGGATTGGAAGATGTAGAATCCTTGTAAGTAGAGTTGAGAAACTGCAGGTCTAAAAAGACCCTGATGGGAATTTTGTATATAATGTGCCTCTGAACGGTAGCCAGAATGTGGGGTACAAATTACAATGGGTGATAGAAAAGGCATGTATCGAAAAAGGCTATGTTATGATAGTCATGGAGATTTTAATGTGCAGGTAAATTAGGAAAATCAGGTTGGCGATGGATCCTAAGGGAACAAAATTCTAGAATGCCTACAAGATGGCTCTTTAGAGCAGCTAGAGTACTGAGGGAAAGGCAGTTCTGGATTAGGTGTTGTGTAATGCACCAGATTTCATTAGAGGATGTATGGTAAATGAATCTTCAGGAGGCAGTGCTCATAATATGATAGAATTCATTCTGTGGTCTGAGAGGGAGAAGGTAAAGTCAAATATTACAGTGGAGTAAAGGGAATTACAGAGACATGAAAGAGGAGCTAGCCAAAGTGGTTTAGAAGGAAATGCTAGCAGGGATGATGGCAGAACAGAAATGGGTGGAGTTTCTGGGGTCAATTTGGAAGGTACAGAACTGAACATGCTAAAGATGAAGTACTGCAAAGGGAGGATGAGGTAACTGTAGCTTGACAAGGGAAGTCAAAGACTGCATATAAAGAAAAGAGAGGACATATAATATAGCGAAGATTAGTGGGAGGTCAGGGGATTGGGAGGTTTTTAAAAATCAACAGAAGGCAACTGGAAAAGCTATAAGGAAAGAAAAGAAGAAATACGAAGGAAAGTTAACCAATCAAATAAGAGGATACTAAAAAGTTTTAGGTGTATAAAGTGTAAAAGAGGGGCAGCAGTGGGTATCAACTGCTGAAAAATGACCATGGAGAGGTAGTAATGGGGGACAAAGAAATGGCAAATGAACTTAAATACTATTTTTGCATCAGTCTTCACTGTGAAAGACACCAGCAGTATGCCAGAAAACTTCGAGTGTTAGGAGGCAGAAGTGAGTGTAATCTCTATTATTAAGGAAAAGGTGTTTGGGAAGTTGAAAGGTCTGAAGTTAGATCCAGTGTTCTGAAAGAAGTAGCTGAAGAGATTGGGGAGGAATTAGTAATGATCTTTCTAGGATCACTAGATTCTGGAATGGTTCTTGCGAACTGGAACATTGCAAGTATCACTCCACAATTTAAGAAGGGACGGGGCAGAAGAAAGGAAATTATAAGCCACTTAGCCTGACTTCAGTGGTTTGGAAAATGTTGGAATCCATTATTAAGAATGAGGTTTCAAAATACTTGGACGCACATAATAAAATAGCCCAAAGCTGGCATGGTTACCATCAAGGGGAATCTTGCCTGACAAATCTGTTGGAATTCCTTGAGTAAATAAACAGCCAGGGACCCTATAGTTAGGGAGTCAGACAGGTGATTCTGTGGACGCAGGAAAGAAACTCGGATGCTAGTTTGCCTCGCAGGTGCCAGGGTCCAGGATGTTTCAGATCGAGTCCATGATATCCTGCAGTGGGAAGGAGAACAGCCAGAGGTCGTGGTACATATTGGTACCAATGACATAGGAATATAATGAGGTGGAAGATAAATGTGTGGCTGAAGAATTGTAGCAGGGGTCAGGGATTCAGATTTCTGGATTATTGGGACCTCTTTTGGGGCAGGTGTGACCTGTATAAAAAGGACGGGTTGCACTTGAATCCCAGGGGACTAATATCTTGGTGGGGTGGTTTGGTAAGGCTAATGGGGAGAGTTTAAACTGGAACTGTTAGGGGGTGGGAACTGAACTGAAGAGAATGGGGAAGAGGCGTTGGCTCACAAATAGAGAAAGCTTGTAGACAGTGTGTGAAGGAGGATAGGTGAGTGATAGAGAAGGGATGTGCTCAGATGGATGGTGTGAGAGGTTTTCTATGTTTCTATGATAGAGAAAGGAAAATCAATACACGTTGTTTACTTGTCAGAAGGTCTTTGACAAGCTGCTGCACATGAAGCAACTTAATAGGATAAGGGACCATGGTATTTCAGGAAAGATACCAACATGGATAGGAGATTGGCTGACTGGCAGGAGGCAAAGAATGGGAATAAAGGGAGCCTTTTCTGATTGGCTGCTGGTGACTACTGGTGTTCCACAAGAATTTATGTTGGGATTGCTTCTTTTCATTTTATATGCCAATGACTTGGATGTTGGAGTTATGGAGTTATAGAGTCATAGAGGTGTACAGCACAGAAACAGGCCCTTTGGCCCATCTAGTCCATGCTGAAACCATTTAAACGGGCTTCCATATCCCTACTATCAACTTCTCTTAAATGTTGAAATTGAACTCACATGCACCACTTGTGCTGTCAGCTTGTTCTATATTCTCACAACCCTCTGAGTGAAGAAGTTTCCCTCCATGGTCCCCTTAAACTTCTCACCTTTCACTCTTAACCTATGATCTCTGGTCGTGGTCCCACACAACCTCACTTGAAAAAGCCCGGTTGCATTTACCCTATCTATACCCTTCATAATTTTGTATTCCTCTATCAAATCTTCAACATTCTAAAGAATATAGTCCTAACCTATTCAACCTTTCCTTACATCTCAGGCCCTCCAGACTCGGTAACGTCCTTGTAAATATTCCCTGTATACTTTCTACATGTTTATATCTTTCTTGTAGGTTGGTGGCCAAAATCACACACAGTAGTCCAAATTAGGCCTCACCAATGTTATCAACTTCAACGTAACATCCCACCTCCTGGACTCAACACATTGATTTATGGCCAATTGTCAAAAGCTTTCTTTATAATCCTATATACCTGTGACGCCACTTTCAACTAATTATGGACCTGTAGTCCCAGATCTCTTTGTTCTACCATACTCCTCAGTGACCTACTGTTCACTATGTAAGACCTACCCTGGTTGGTCTTACCAAAGTACAAAACCCTGCACTTGTCTGCATTAAATTCCATCCGCCATTTTTCTGCCCATTTTTCCAGCTGTTGCAAATCCATCTGCAAGCCATGATAGCCTTCCTCAATGTCCACTACACCCCCAATTTTGGTGTTACCTGGAAATTTTCTTGATCTGGTTAACCACATTATCATTGATATAAATGACAAACAACATAGGATCCAGCACCGATTCCTGTGACACACCATTAGTCACAGGCCACCAGTCAGAGAGGTAACCATCTACCTCTGGCTTCACTCTCTGGCTTCTCCCACAAAGCCAATGTCTAATCCAATTTACTACCTTATCCTGAATGCCAAGCAACTGAACCTTCTTGACCAGCCTCCCATATGGGACCTTGTCAAACGTCTTATTGAAGTCCACATAGACAACATCCACTGTCTTGCTTTTATCCACTTTACTGGTTGTTTCCTCGGAAAACTCTATATGATTGGTTAGACCTGACCTACCACACACAAAGCCATGGTGACTATCCTTAACTAGTCCATGTCCACCCAAATACTTATTTATCTGTTCCTTAAGAATACCTTCCAATAAATTTCCCACAACTGATGTCAGTCTCACCAGCCTATAATTTCCTGGTTGCTGCTTAGAGCCTTTTTTAAACAGTGGAACAACATTTGCTATTCTCCAATCCTCCGGTAACTCCCCTGACACTAAGGATGATCTAGGTATCTCTGCTAGGGCCACAGCAATTTCTGCACTTGCCTCCCGTAGGGTCTGAGGGAACTCCTTCTCAGGCCCTGGGGATTTATCCATCCTAGTTTGCCTCAGGGTCGCAAATACCTTTTCTTCCGTAATCTGTACAGGGTCCATGAAGTTGATGCCACTTTGCCTCACTTCTATAGGCTCTGTGTCCGTATCCTGTGTAAATACAGATGCAAAGAATTTATTTAAGATAGCCCCCCATCTGTTTTGGCTCCACACGTGGATTACCATTCTAGTCTTCCAGAGGACTAATTTTGTCCCTTACAATCCTTTTGCTCTTCATATATCTATAGAATCCCTTAGGATTCTCCTTCACCTTGTATTCTAGAGCAACTTCATGCCTTCCTGATTCCTCTCTTATGTGTTCTTTTGCATTTCTTATATTTCATAAGTACCTCATTTGTTCCTATTTGCGAGTACCTTTTTTCTCTTAACCAGGGCCTCAATATTTCTTGAAAACTAAGGTTCTCTATACTTGCTTTCTTTACCATTTATTCTGACAGCCACATACAAGCTTTGTACTCTCAAAATTTTGTTTTTGAAGGTATACCTTTGCCAGAAAACACTTTCCAGATCATTCCTGATCTCATTAAAATAAGCCTTTCTCTAATTTAGAATCTCAGCCTGCAGACCAGGCCTATCTTTTTTTTCATATTTAATTTGAAACTAATGGCATTGTGGTCACTGGATGTAAAGTGTTCCGCTGCACAGACTTCTGACCCCTGCCCTGTCTCATTCCCTAATAGAAGATCTAGTATCATCCACTCTCTCATTGGGACTTCTACCTACTGATGAAGGAAACTTTCCTAAACACATTTGACAAACTCTATCCCATCTTGTCCCTTTAAAGCATGGAATTCCCAGTCAATATGTGGACAGTTAAATCACCTAGTATAACACCATTTTCTTACATTGTCATAACAGCATAACAGCATATTACAGCATCTGCTGATGCTGTAAGTACAAGCAACTCACACAAAATGCTGGTGGAACACAGCAGACCAGGCAGCATCTATAGGAAGAAGTACAGTGGACGTTTCAGGCCGAGACCCTTTGTCAGGTCTCGGCCTGAAACATTGATTATACTCCCTATAGATGCTGCCTGGCCTGCTACATTCCACCAGCATTTTGTGTGTGTTGTTTTTTATTTCTTACGACAGTTTGCAACCTCTTTACAAATTTGTTCCTCTAAATTCCTTAGAATGTTGGGTAGTCTGTAATATTTTCCCATTAACGTGGTCATATTTCTCAGTTCCACCCATATTGCCTCACTAGTCGAGTTCTCCACTCTGCCCTGAGGGAGCACGCCCATGACATTTTCTCTGACTAGTAACATCACCCCACCTTTTTTCTTTTCTTTATCAATCTTTTTATTAGTTAAATAAAAGTGTGTGTGTATATATATAAAAATAAAAAAACAAGAGGAGAATTGTCTCAAAAATCTATATCAATAACAATTCAAATAAAAGGAAAAATACACATGATCATGATCATACATAGAATTAATCTAATAGTATATAATTTAAAAAAAACAAAACACAAAAAACCACAAAAAACAGAAAAAAAACTGGGCAGTTCATCTTGAGGGTAAAAGCAGGAAAAAAGGAAAAACTTTCTGATCAAATCCAAAACTTCAAAAAGGTAACTGGAAGGGCCATAAGTCAGGGCCTATGAAAATAATGAATAAAGGGTCGCCAAGTTTCCTCAAATTTAAAGGATGTATCCAATGTCTTGACTTCTTATTTTCTCTAAACTTTAACAGGACGTAACGGAGGAAAGCCAAAAAAAAAAGACAGTAGGTGGGTTAGAATCCTTCCATTTAAACAAAATGGCTCTCCGAGCCAACAAGTTGTAAAAGTTGTCACCCATAGAGCGGAAGCAGGATTATCTCCTGCTTCCGAAGGAATAATCCCAAAAATTGCTGTTAATAGTTTCAGTTGTAGATCCAAATTCAAGACTTTGGATAAAATTTTAAAGACTTCTTTCCAAAAATTATCTAACTTGATACAAGACCAGAACATATGTGTGAAAGTAGCCACCTCAATGTTACATCTATCACAAATAGGATTAATATTGGAAAAAATATGGGCTAATTTATCTTTTGACATATGCGCCCGAAGCACTATCTTGCACCCCATCTTCTTTAATCTCTTCTGCCTTGACACCTCTAAAACAACAGAATACCAGAATATTGAGCTGCCAGTCGCCTCTCCTGCAATCCAGTCTCATTAATGACTGCAGCATCATAATTCTGGGTGTTGATCTCTTTCACCTTTTCTACGATACTTCCTGTACTCATTCACACAGTTCAGGACACTAGTCGCACCACGCTCAACCTTTTGATTTCTGACTTTGCCTGAGGTCTTATCAACATCTGTCTCCACAACTTCTCCACTAACTGTTCTGGTACTCAGGTTCCTATCCTCCTGCAATGCTAGTTTAAACTCCACCATGCAGCATTCACGGTCGTTCCTGCTAGGGTTTGAAATCCCGCTCCAGTTCAGGTGAAAACCATCCCTTTTGTACAAGCCCCACTTTCTGTGAAAGAGGGGCAATGATCCAAAAATCCGAGACCAACTCCTTAGCCATGTGTTAAAATACATAATCTTCCTACTTCTGACCTCACTAGTACATGACACAGGTAGCAATCTGAAGGTCTTGCCCTTTAATTTAGCACATATATCCCTGAATTCCCTTTGCAGAACCTCATCACTCGACCTACCCACATCATTATTCCTACATGGACCATTGCCTCTGGCTGTCACCCTCCCACATTAAAATGTTAAGGATGCATTCTGAGGCCCTGGTACCTGGGAGGCAACATACCACCCAGCAATCTCTTTCTCACCCACAGATGGCTTTATGGCCAAGTTTGCAGATGATACAAAGATAGGTGGAGGAGCAGGTAGTGTTGAGGAAGCAGGAGTCTGCAGAAGTATTTTGACAGATTGGGAGAATGGGCAAAAAGCGGCCGATGGAATATAGCATAAGGAAGTGTATGGTCGTCCACTTTGGTAAAAGGAATAAAGGCATAGACAATATTTTAAGTGGGGTGAAAATTTAAAAAATCAGAGGTGATAAGGGACTTGGGAGCCCCTGTACAGGATTCCCTGAAGGTTAACTCGGAGGTTGAATTGGTTGTAAGGAAGGCAAATGCAATGTTAGTACACATTTTGAGAGGACTGGAATATAAGAGCAGGGATTTCATGCTAAGACTTTATAAGGCATTGGACTAACTGTACTTGAAGTATTATAAGCAGTTTCGGGCTCCTATCAAAGAAAAGACATGTTGGTATTGGAGAAGGTCCAGAGGAGGTTCTTGAGAATAATTCCAGGAATGAAAGGGTTAATGTAAGAGGAGTGTTTGATGACTCTGGACGTGCTCAAGGGAGTTTAGAAGAATGAGGAGAATCTCATTGAAACCTATGAAATATTGAAAGAGTGGATGTGGAGAGGATGTTTTCTATAGTGGGTAAGTCTAGGACCAGAGGGCCCAGCCTCAGAGTAGATGGACATCAATTTAGAATAGAGCAGGAAATTCTTTAGCTGGAGGGCAGTGAATCTGTTGAATTCATTGCCACAGACAGCTGTGGAGGCCAAGTCATTGAGTATATTTAAAATATGGGTTAATGGATTCCTGATTAGTCAGGGTGTCAATGATTATAGAGAGAAGGCAGGAGAATGGGGTTGAGAGGGATAATAAATCAGCCAGGACGGAATGGTGGAGCAGACTCGATGGACCAAATGGCTTAATTCTGCTCCTATTTCTTACTGTCTTATTGTCTAGGAAAACTGATCTGTGCTTCACTAAGTGGTGGAATTAAAGATAGTATTAAATCAAACAATTACAAAGTTGCCACCAATAGCAGTCGGTCTGAATTTCAGGAACATTTTGGTATTCAACAAAGGACAAGAAAAAGATTGATAAAGAAAGGGAAGGTGTCATGATCAAAGTGTCAAGAAAGTTAAATTAGATTGTGAGAGGTCTTCCATGTATTTAAAAAGGAATTGACTTGCAAGGTCAAAAGTGTATTCCTAGCAGATATAATTTGGAGAAATTATAATGATGGAATAAGGAATGGCAGAAATATTAAACAAATGTTTAATAAATGTCACAGAAAAAGTCTCCACCAGAAATCTGAGAGAATCCAGCATCCAGCAAGAGTACAACACTGAAAGGAATTAGTAAAGCAAAAGCCCTGGGGAGTGGTGAAACTGAAAGATGTGATGACCCAAATTCTGGAGGTTTGAAAGAGGAGTTGATAAAGAGTGGATGCTTTGCATCATGAAATCACTGAATTGCTATAGCACTTGAAGCAGTCATTCAGCCCATTGTGTCCATGTTGGATTGCTTCCAGAGGAATTCACTAATTTCAGCCTGGCCTTTTCTCTGTTGTTTGAAAAATATTTCTTCACAATATGTTTAACAGACTTCCTTTTGGACGCTCAGTGAAAACTGCTTCTACCACATCTACAGGCAGTGCATTCCAGATTCCAAATAAAAATTACACAACTGCTATTTCCTCATATTGTCATTAATTATTTTTCCATTGGTTATCATATTGCAAAATTCTGTAGATTGGGAACTATGTGTGTAAAGTGAAATCTATGTTGAGGGATGTAAGCACAAAACAAAGAATAATAGGATTGAGCAAAGTCATTGTGAATTTATTAAAAGGAAATAATTTTCATTGGAATTATTTACAAATACAATTATTAGAGTAAGGAAATACAGAAACCTATGAACCTTGTGTATTTGAATTTTGATGAACGTTTTTGGCAAGGTCCCACACAGGACATTGGTCAGAAACATCAGAAAGCACAACGTTTCAGGGGTAATCTATTGGCATAAGTTAAGACTTGGTTAACAGACTGAAAGTAAAGCGTTAAAATGAACTTGCCATTGTCAGTTTCACAGGCTATGTGGGCTTCTGCAGGGGCCAGTGTTTGGACCTCAGCTGTTTACAATCTATATCAATAATTTGTTGAGGGAATCAAATATTATATATCCAATTTGTTGATGAGGTAAAACAATATGGGCAAGCTAAATGAGTGGGTGAGAACACGGCAGTTGGAATATAATATAGTATCTCTCATGCATCATCATTACCTTTATTATATGTGTTAAATTGTGTCCATTATGTTACTTTATTAATCTTTACACACCTATTATATTTCTTTTAACTATATTGGCTTTTTTCAGATTTTGCAGTCACTTCTGGAAGTCCCTTTTGCAAAATATTAAGTGTTGAATGTAATCAGGGATTCTTGTATTTGGTTTAGATCAAACAGTATGCCAGTCTACTTTTGTATTGCAGGCAAGGTGCCTTGTGGCTTATCTGTGCACCCTGATGGTGAAAATATAATTTACCCCCTGGGATGTACAACTATAATACAAAATTTGAACAGTAGCCAACAAGCTTTCCTGGAAAGTCACACAAACAATATCTCCTTTGTTACGGTTAGTAAGAGTGGAAAGTATATTGCCACTGGACAAGTCACGTACATGGGTTTCAAGGTAAGAATAATGTACTCTTCAAAAAAGGCAATAAATAGCAAATTTTAGAGATGTGAAATGAGCAAAAACATATTGTTTCATAGAATTTGTGATGAGAAAATGTAATACAATAATTGATTGGGAATGTAGAACATTAGGAACTTGTTTTTGTTTAACAAAATGCCATGGTGTATGACAGTGAGTGGGAAGAAAATATAAATTGGATTTGTTTACAAAACCTGTTACATTTTGGTTTACTATATGAGTAAACATGTAGAATTAAAGTTATTTGTAAACAGAGGCAAATAGAAAGTATTTAGTTCTTAAAAAGTATTAACTTACAGTTTTGGTTTTGCAATAGGAAGCCAAAAGTAGGGATCAAAGATGATTCAGAATTTAGTTACTAATCACTGATTTATATGTAATGAAATATGTTTTGCAGCAGTAATGCAGTGAAAAAACATAAAAGTTACAAAAAAAGTTCAAAAAGGAGCAACAAAGTTGTGTACATGGTGTTGTGTATTTAATACTTTAGTAGTATTTGAGTAATATTGTAAATATATTGTTTGATTATGTATCTTGTGTTACGTACTCAGGCAACAATAAATATATGAGTTCGGCAAGGGTTTCTTATAACAAACAACACGTTTATTAAACACAGAAAACAAACCCCCCAAAAGTAAACAAACACTACCGTAACCGGAAACAGCTGCTGAGCGGCAGCCCAAACAGTTCTTAAAGTGATATTCCAAAAACAGTTCTTAAAGTGATATTCCAAAAACAGTTCTTAAAAGTGGTATTGCCAAAAGTTCGATATGCTCACAGTCCATTTAAAAGGAGAGACTTTATAGGACGATTTAAATTCTCTTTCACGTCGCTTGCTCCAATCCCCGACGTCGAACTTCTCACGAAGAATTTACGAAACAGAACGGCTTAAAGGCACTGACCTTTCCTTCTCCACTACCTTCAATCCTTTCTAGTTAAACCTAGGGATTAACACGAAGATACTCAATGAAATCCTTCCAGATAAGGATCAACAAAGGTCGGCCCCGTTTCACCGTAGAAAGCGATTCTCCTCGATCTTTAACTTCCGAACTTCCAATCTTCACTCTCCACTAATTTCTCGAACTAGCAGAATCATAAAGAACCTGCTGACAATGACCTCTTAAACTTTAGGCATTAAATAAAAACTTCATCCTTCAACTAAACTGCGTCATCACTTAAAACACGCAGTGGCATGAAGTCAACCTGGCAAATTCAGCCACGAACTGCCCCTCCTCACAGGGTGGGGTCTACCTTTTATAACCTGTTTAAAAAAAACCCCGTCACATGATCTCTACTGGCGGGAAAATGACGTCATTCCACCATCTCAAGATCATAACCTCAAGTCCAGTATAGCTTCAACCCCAGTCACATGACAAGGGCACCACTGTCATGTGTCACGAGTACGTAACACTTGTTTGATTAAATAATTCACTGTGTGTGCACGTCCATGGCAAGCAGTGAGGACCACTGACATCCTTGGGTGGGTGTGTTTGTTATTTGTGTGCCTGGAGGTGACTGATGAGTCCAATCCGGGCTAGGAAGTACCTCCCACTCATGGGATAAGCCTGTGAAGTTTCTCGTACTTTATGCTTATATTTCAATGTTATTACTTGCATGTGAATTTGATTAAAGTGAGGGAGAGTTCTCAAGTTGTCAACCTCACTTTCTCATCCTAGTCTATTTGGATCGAGTGGCACGATGAGTCAAGACGGCTGGAAATGGGTCAGGATGCAGTGGACAACCAGGGCTATTTATGGGTCTTGCCTTGCTCTTCGTGCTCTACAATGTGTGCTGGGAAACCAGCTGGTGGTTTCCTCCATGCAGTCCACTGAACCCAGTCTGCATATGCTTTGGGTAGACAAGCCTGAAGTCACCGAGGGTTCAGAAAAACCCAACAGCTACTCTCACCTGGTTTGTCTGGCCTGTCGAAACTGTTGCTCTGTGTGACCTCTGTTGCATGCAAACAGCTTTCTTGGAGCCATAGGTGAGATTTGTGTGCCAGGTGAGAACCAATGGTGGAGGATCTACCTCGGAAGGTATGACAGGTCTTCACACTACAGGTGTTACCCCTCCCTGACATCCCATACACCCTAATTCATTAAAGGTTATATGTAAAAATATGTGAAATGTATGTGTCATACATGTAATAAGTGTGTGCTTTGCTTAAAGTAAAAAAATGAACTAAGAATTACATCTCTCGGCTTCCTTGTTTTATAAGACATAACAGTGGTGATGAAGAAGTTTTAAATGAATCCAAGATGACTACCTACCTGTTGAAATGCAGCCAGATATTTGAGTTTTTTAAAAAGCGTAGCAAGGAGCAGTCGTGTCTTTAAAACAAAAACATAGCATGTTTTCTTCACAAAAGGAAAGGCGATTGAGTTTAAAAAAAGTCAGAAAGCAGAATAGTTCATGAGTTCAGTTACAGTGAGTACCAGGTGATAATAATCATTAAAAAAGGAGCAGCAATGGTTAGCTGCATCAGAAAGATTGACATGTTTGATTGCACAACATATGAGCTAACTGAGCAATATTTTAAAGCAAATGGAATAGCTAATAAGAAACAAGTACTAGTTTTGCTGAGTGCATTGGGTGGAAAAGCATATAGTTTGCTTAGGGGTTTGACTATTCCAACCAAAAATGCTGAAATGAGCTTTACTTATATTATGAAAATAACACAGGAACATTTATAACCAAAGCCATTGTTGACCGCAGAATGCTTTAGCTTCCATAAGCAGAATCAAAAGGAAGGGGAGTCCATTTCAACATGCGTGGCTGAATTGAAGAGATTGTCCAAGCATTGTCAGTTTGGCAATGGGCTTAATAATGCACTGAAAGATTGTTCAATTTGTTACAAGAAAGCATTAAAAAATGGCCGCTAACTGAAGCACAACTTACATTTAAAATATCTGTATCAATGGAAGCAGCAAGCAGAGAAGCTATAGAATTGTAGTCAGCAATGAAAATGAACATGAACAAAATTGAAATGTCTAAACAGAAATCGGCCTGGCCAAACAAATTGTGCTACAGTTGCTACAGCGGCTCACATACACCAGACCAATGCAAGATGAAAGGTGAAACTTGCAGAAAATGTAACAAGGTAGGACACACAAAGAGCATGTTGGGCAGACAAAAGTAAATGGAAAAAAAGATGAAAGTCAAGTTGCAGTTTCAAAAAGAATACTAATCGGCATGCTGTTGATGAAAAATGTTGAGAGTGACATAGGACTATGTAGCCTTGAGATTTATAATATTAAAACTAACAATAGATAAGCAATATGCTTAGACCAGAATTGAACAGCAAATTAATTCAAATGGAATTGGATACTGGCTCAGCTGTTTCAGTCATTCCACAAAATGAGTTTGAACAGCATGTCAAAGATACTAAACAGAAGCCTGTAGACATCCAACTAAGAACTTGCTATACTGGAGAAAAGTTAACTCCTGTGGGAATGACATTTGTAACAGTGAAATACAACAACCAACAAATCTCATTGGGGTTGTATGAGGTTAAGAGCAAGAGGGCCAGCATTGTGGGGTTGTGATTGGCTGAAACAACTACAACTTGCTTGGAGATCCATCCACAACTTGCATGCCACGTCCCCAGCAATAGCAAATTAGAAAAGGTACTGAATGGGGCCACAGCAGTGTTCAAGGATGGCAATGGAACACTGAAACATATGAAGGGTAAAACTTTTAATGAAAATGAAAATGCCACATCCAAGTTTTACAAAACTTAATCCAGTTCCTTATACCATCCGTGATAAAGTAGCCAGTGAGATAGATCGCAAGGAGGTTGAGTAGAGTCAATGGCAACTCCAGTGGTCCCAGTAGCAAAGAAAAATGTGTCTGTCAGGATCTGTGGTGGTTTTAAGTTCACCATTAACTCAGTACTGCAAGTAGATCAGTACCCTCTACTCAGGATAGAGGATACCTTTGCAAACCTTTCCGGAGGGAAACACTTCAGGAAAGTGGACTTAGCTGAGTCCTATCTACAAATGGAAATGGAAAAAGAGTCCTAAGTGTTTCTCATCATAAACATTCACAAAGGGCTTTATCGCTATATTAGGCTTATTTTTGGAGTAACATCTGTACCTGCACTCTGGCAGAAAGCTATAGCCCAGTTGCTGCAAGGCTGCCCAGCACTCAGTGTTACCTTGATGACATCATTGTTACCAATGAGGAATACAAGGAACATCTCCAACATCGCAAGACAGCATTAAAAAGATTAGATCATGGGCTCAGAGCATGATGTTTAAATTCTTTAAACCAAGCATCATTTACTATGGTCACACCATTGATGCCCAAGGATTTCACAAGTGTGATGTGAAAATTCAAGCAGTGTTGCATGCCCCACGGCCAAAGGATGTGTCACAGTTGCTGTTCTTTTTAGGATTTGTCAACTACTATAACAGGTTCCTGCTAAAACTGGTTACTGCGCCCCTTGATCTCATTACTGCAGATCGGGAAGAAATGGCATTGGAGGAAGCAGAGAGAGGTGGCTTTCCAGGCAGTAAAGGAAATAGTGATGTCAGACACTGTACTCACACTTTATAACCATATAACAATCACAGCACGGAAACAGGCCATCTCGGCCCTCCTAGTCCGTGCCGAACTCTTAATCTCACCTAGTCCCAGCTACCCACACTCAGCCCATAACCCTCCATTCCTTTCCTGTCCATATACCTATCCAATTTTACCTTAAATGACACAACTGAACTGGCCTCTACTACTTCTACAGGAAGCTCATTCCACACAGCTATCACTCTCTGAGTAAAGAAATACCCCCTCGTGTTTCCCTTAAACTTCTGCCCCCTAACTCTCAAATCATGTCCTCTCGTTTGAATCTCCCCTATTCTCAATGGAAATAGCCTATTCACGTCAACTCTATCTATCCCTCTCAAAATTTTAAATACCTCAATCAGATCCCCCCTCAACCTTCTACGCTCCAATGAGTAGATACCTAACTTGTTCAACCTTTCTCTGTAACTTAAGTGCTGAAACCCAGGTAACATCCTAGTAAATCGTCTCTGCACTCTCTCTAATTTATTGATATTTTTCCTATAATTCGGTGACCAGAATTATGATCCACATCATGCAGTGAATCTTGCCAGATTCTATTCAGGATACCAACATGTGCAGAAGATATGTGTCCCAAGCTGTTAGAACAACTTCCTGGAGTCTCAGAGTCAACTCCTACAACCACCACAGAGGAGGCTCCGGAACCTGTTTCACGGCCACAAGGCTTTAAATGTTTAGGCCTGAATGTCTGTGGATGCTGTAAAGTAGTTGTGTTATGTAGTATATTTTACTTATATATATATATATATATATAGTAGTTGAATACTGTCTCATTATTTTTGCTCCCTTTTGCACTATTTACTTAATTTATTTTATATAAATGTACTTAATGTACTTTTGATATATTGCACTGTACTACTACTACTGCAAAACAATAAGTTTCACATCGTATGTCAGTGATATTAATCCTGATTCTGATTCATACCAAATCTCCTCCTTATAACTTGGAGCTGTTGTATGCCTTTTTTTTATGATTACATCAGTATGTTGGACCCAAGATGTCTGAGATGTTAACGTCCAGGAACTTGAAGCTGCTCAGTCTTTCTACCACTGACCCCTCAATAAGGACTGATGTGTGTTCTTCAAAATTCCCCTTCATGAAGTCCACAATTAATTCCTTGGTCTTGCTGATGTTGAGTGCAAGGTTGTAATTGCAACACCACTCAACCAACTAATCTATCTCACTGCTGAAAGCCTATTGTTGCTGTCTGAGATTTTGCCAACAACAGTGTTGCGAGTTGCAAATTTATAGGTGGTATTTGAGATGTGCTTAGCTACATGGTCACATGTAAAGAGAACAGAGTGATGTGCTAAGCACACATCTTTGAGTTGAGCCTGGGCTGATTGTCAGTAAGGAAGAGATACTCTTACTGGTCTGCAATGAATTTGGTCTGATAAGGAAAATGAGGATCCAGTTGCCGAGGGAAGTATGGAGGGCCAGGTCTAGATGCTTGTTAATTAATAATGAGGGGATGATGGTAATAGGCTGGTCCTTGACTTATTTCCACTTGGCATAATTTACCTATTATTATTTAATTACTTATGGTTTTATATTGCTATATTTCTACACTATTCTTGGTTGGTGCGACTGTAACAAAACCCAATTTCCCTTGGGATCAATAAAGTATGTCTGTCTGTCTGTCTGAATGGTGAGCTGTAATCAACATACAGCAATCTGACATACAGTATATTTTTCTGTTAGCTGGTTGCTCCAAAGCAGAGTGGAGAGCCAGTAAGATCGGTATTGGCTATAGGCAAATTGTAGTGGATGCTGGTCCATGCTTCAGGCAGTAGTTAATTCTAGCCATAACCAATCTTTCATATCACTTCATCACAGTAACTGAGTGCCACTGGGCAATAGTTGTTAAGTCAGCTCACCCTGATCTTCTTGGGCATCAGTATGATTGCTGCTCTTTTGAAGCAAGTGAGAACCTCAGACTTTAGTAAGAGGTTGAAGATATCCTTGAACACTTCAGCCAGTTGGTGGCACAGGTTTTAAGTACCATTGGGACCTAATGTCTTGTGGAGCTTCACCATCTTGAA
The DNA here is from genome assembly GCF_030144855.1 of Hypanus sabinus. Lineage (NCBI taxonomy): Eukaryota > Metazoa > Chordata > Chondrichthyes > Myliobatiformes > Dasyatidae > Hypanus > Hypanus sabinus. The sequence continues at coordinate 34,402,540 of NC_082728.1, forward strand.
GAACGTTCTGATAATTGGTCTCCAAGACAGAGATCACAGGGTGATTTGCACGACTAGTGTTTTCGTCCCTTTCAAAGCATGCACAGCAGGCATTCGGTTTATCAGGGAATGAAGCATCACTCCCATTTATACCGTTAGGTTTCGCCTTATGGGAAGTAAGGGCATGCAAATCCTGCCATAGCTGTTGGGTATCTGATTATATCTCTAGTTCCACACAGGGTTGCCTTTTCGCCGTCATGATGGCCTTCGGTAGGTTGTACCTGGACGACTTGTTGAATTCTGCTCACTGGCCTTGAGTGCCACAGATCCAGTCCTCAGCAAACTGTGACTCTCCTGGTTCATCGAGGCCTTCTAGTTTTGGAAAACTTTTTTTTTCTCCAAGACACAGATTCGTCCACACAGGTCTTGATGAAGTTAATGAAGGCTGTGACATTCATTCAGATCTGCAAACGAATTCCTGAATATAGTGCAGTCCATTAATTCAAAGCAACCCTGTAAATGCTCCTCTGCCTCCCTTGACCATATCTTGTTTATATATTGAAGAAACTATGTACTTTTGTTATGTTTGAAGTGTTTTTTTATTCAATATTTCAATGAGTGGCATTGTTGGGGAAGCGTTTGCTGTGATCAGGGAAATGGGCATGGGGATATAGGAATAAAACGTAAAATAAATTGTGGAATCCATATATGACTTACTAACATATGGTAAGTTGTTATCTATTAATCAGATATGATTTATATGTTTAGAAACACACTACTGCTTTTGTTTGATGTGCATAGTTCATTTCACAGATGGAGTAAAACTTCCATTATCTTCTATGCTCATGATTTTAGTGATAGAAACATTGAAAACATCGAAAATCTACAGCACAACAGAGGTCCTTCGGCCCACAAAGCTGTGCTGAACATGTCCTTAACTGAGACCAAAAGATCTTCTGAACTGTTGGATATTATTACAGTTTATACTCCAATACACTTTTAATTCATTTCTTCTAGATTTTTTTCTGTAATCCGAGTAAGCTTAAAGGGAATAGGGATAAGGGGAATAAAGCCGCCATAAGTTTGAAGGGAGTATGGGAGATAACTCTTTTTCCAGCAAATCTAACCAGCTGTCTGTAGATTTGCCATTTTACAGACATCTCTACGGCATCACTGGCATTCTCAGGTTTCATTTCACAGGATGATTTACAGGGTTCATCACCAAAGATTCATGCCCTTGGAATTTATCACGGAGCTATAGTCCTAATGTGATTTCTTCTGAGAATTTTCTGTTTTCTATGCAGGCTGTAGGGTATCTTCACTGATATCTGTAGCTTTACATTATCTCAAATACAAGTTTACACATGTACGCAGTTTTTTTTCACAGTCAGTCATAGCTGATCTCAATTTCCTAGGCTAGCGTCATTGAAGGTCCCAGCTACAGATGTCATATCATTTATAGCTATACTCTGCTGTACTAGAACTATCACTCATGCTCTCCTCCCAAAGTGAAAACTTAATAATTTCAACATAAGATGATGAGAAAAGCTCAGCAGGTCAGGAATTTATGATAAAAGACCTTGGAGCTCAAATTTTAACTGTGTCCCTTTCCGTAGATGCTGCCCATCCCAATGACTGTTCCAGCATTTTCTGATATTATTTCAGATTTACGGCATCGATGATTTTTAATGAGTTTCCACCCCTTCCAGCACACTCATTCACAAGTCACTAACACATTTGCGGGATCTTTTAAGCCACAATAGTGTATTAGTATCCAGTCAGTTTTACCATTACAGTACAGCTTTACTAGAACCATTAATGATTTTAGAAAGCTGCTTAATTTAAAATGGACTTTCTCGTCCCTAAGCAGCAGTATGAAGATCCTGATTCAATTTTGTCTCAGTAAGTCCTTGCAAAAAAGGCTTTCGTATTATTATAAAATAACTCTTAGTAAATCAATATTAAAGGATTGTACGATAATGTATTTTATTCTCCATTACTTGTACACTTTTCTCACTTTTTATGCATAGCTCTTGTTACATTTTAATCAGTATCATTGGAGACTGAGAGCAACTGTTTAATTTTTTCCATTTCTAAAGCTCACACATGAGCATCAAAATGGCTGCTTAAGAAGGCTTGAAGGCAAACAATATAATGGATGTATAAGATGGGAGTAATACAAAGGAGTTCAGAAGGGGGATAATAATTTCCTTTTAACTAAATGGAATACTTAATTAACAGCTGCAAATGGCCTTGTTACATGATCAAGAAATACATTTATTAGTCTGCTAAATATTTGGCCTATTGAACTAAATAATTATTGATGACCACACTTGGGTTCAAACTTGCTCTAACAAAAGAGCATGGCATTCTAACTATACTTGCATGTGCTTCAAGCAGAAAAGTCTAGCTCTAAACTTCTTCCACTATGACATTCAAATGATAATCTCTTCCAAGGTCAAAGTAAGGTATGAAAAATACTTTACTTATATTTGACAATTTGTAGTGTAATGACAAAACTGAACTCATACTCACATTTCTGGAGGCTTCTTAACTCATCTGGGCATCACAGTAGGTTAGTGGTTACCACAACATTATTACAGTTTGGGGTGACTGAATTTGGAGTTTATTTCCAGCGCTATCTGTAAGAAGTCTCTGTACATCCTTCCTGTAGAATATGTGGGTTTTCCCTGGGTGCTCTGGTTACCCTACCCAGTACAAAGATGTACTGGGTAGGGTAATTGATCATTGTAAATTGTCCCTTGATTAGGTTGGAGTAAATTGGGGTTATTGGGGGTTGCTGGGATAATGTTGCTCAAAGCGCCGAAAGGTGCTACTCCATAGTGCATCTCTAAATAGAATAAAATTTAAAATACCGTTGGATTTTTGAATAAATCTATGGTATTGGTAAAGTTCTGCTGTGGATTGGTGGGGGACAGAGAACAAAGTTTAGGAATATATGACCTTTTTTTTGGTCGGAAGATTATGTCAACATGGATCACTGCTGGGAATCCAGTTATTCATAAAGTAAATCAGTGATTAGCATGAAGATAATATTTACCATACCAAGATGAAGATAAACCTTCAAAGGCATAGAACTGAGTCAATGGAATACGTGGGATAATTTCAGGTAGTCTACTTTGGAGGAAAATAATAGAAGGCTGTGTTTAAAAAATTGTAACAATTTTTAAAAAACAGAATAAGCAGCCCAATTGACAGGCACCCCTTCCCCAACCATTCAGTCACTTCACCACTGATGAGCAATAACAACAGTTTATACCATTGACAGGATGCTCTACAGCAACTCTCCAAGCACCTTAGGCAACGCCTTCCAGACCTCTGCAGTACTATCACATAATTTCAATACTGTGTTCAAAACTGCCCACGGTATACCAGCTAAGGCTGTTGATTTTTAGTCAAGTTTGTCAGGCAGGATCATCCCTAATAAAGACATGCTATTTTGATTAATCCCTGCATTTACACATGCAGGTTAATTTTGTCCATCAGAATTTTTAAGAATATTGCTGATCAGTGACAATAGACACACCAGCTGTTATCACGTGGTTCATCCTTTATGACCTTTTTGAATAAATGCACTGAGGTAAACGTCAGCCCTTACTCAATGAAGCAGGCACAGAAAAACCATATGGCTTACTTCTATTTATTATATTCTAAAATTTCTTAGTCTATTTCTTTCATTCATCTTAGTCTGTTTTTCATTGACATTTTTCATACCACAATTCCTAAGGAGACATTAAATTGTGTAGAGGGAGAGAGAGAGAGAGTTTAAAAGAGGCGAATGGGGGCAGTTGGCTCATTTTGTGTGTGACAGTTCCCCGGGAGACATTGGATTGTATAGAAGGAGAGAGCTTAAAAGAAGTGAGCAGGAGCAGTCAGCATATTTTGCGTATCACAGTTCCTGAGGAGACATTAGAATGTGTATAATTAGGTTGGCAAATTCCAATAAAAAGAACTTAGATAGATTTTTTTAAATTTATTCTTTCTTTGTTTTTTTTTAACTAATCTGGATTTTAAATTTTATTTATTTTTTATGAGTTTTTACAATGCATGAAAACAAAAAAAATTAAAAATGTTTATACAGTGCAAAACAAACATATCGAATTACAATTCATAACCATAGTAGAGCACCCATAGTAGAGTCAGGTAAAGCTAGTTACCACCCCACCCTCCCACTATTCAACTCCAAGCCAACCTTACGATATATAAAAAAGTTAATCAGAACTATATCACCACAGAGCTGTATTTATAAAAAGAAGGTATATTTCTTTGTTTCTTATCGCACATTTAGAGCATTGGGGATGCCAGGCAGGATAGTGGAATGCTCTTGCGGGATGTGGGAAGGCAGGGAGACCTCCAGTGTCTTTGATGTCGAAACCAGCAAGAAGTGTATCCAGCTGCAGCTTCTAACCGACTGTGTTAAGGAGTGGGAGCTAGAACTGGATGAACTCCAGATCATTCAGGAGGCTGATGGGTTGATAGACAGGACATACAGGGAGGTAGTTATGCCCAAGGTGCAAGACACAGGTAACTGGGTGACAGGAGGGGAAAAGGGGATAGGTAGCCAGTGCAGAGTACCCCTGTGGCCATTCCCCTCAACAACTGGTATGCTGCTTTGGATACTGTTGAGGGGGTGACCTAGCAGAGAGAAGCCAAAGCTGTCAGTTCACTGGCAGTAGTATGGGTGGAGGGGTGGTGAGGTCCTGCAAAGAGAGTTCAGGGAGTTACACGGTAAGTTAAAGGACATGACCTCCAGGATTGTGATCTCAGGATTGCTGCCCATGTCATATGCTATGAGGCCAGAATTAGGAAGATCATGTAGTTTAACATATGGCCAAGGAGATGGTGTCAGATTTTTGGATCATTTTGCTCCCTTCCAGAGAAGATGGAACCTGTAGAGAAGCGACAGTTTACACCTGAACTGGAGGGAGACATACCCCAGCAGGAAGGTTTGCTGATGCTGCATAAGTGGGGAGTGGGGGCAGGTTTAAACTAGAGTTGCAGGGGGATGGGAACCATTGTGCCAGAACAGAAAGTGGAGTGGATGTGGAGAAAGATGTTGCTAAGCGTTCATACAAAGTGGGACTAATGTTCTGAGCAGCATATATTTAAATGCAAGTATTGTAGGAAAGGTGGATGAGCTTAGAGATTGGATCAGCACATGAAATGATGACGTTGGAGCCATTACTGAGTCTTGGTTGCTGGAGGGGTAGGACTGGCAGCTCAACGTTCTAGGGTTCCATTGTTTTATTTGTGATTAAGTAGGAGAGGTGGCATGAATAGTCATGGAAAATATCAAAACAGTGCTCAGACAGGACAAACTGAGAACTCATCTAGTGAGACTGTATGGGTAGAACTGAGGAATAAGAAAGGTATGACCACATTAATGGGATTATATTATAGACTACTCAATAGTGCATGGGATTTAGAGGAGCAAATTTGTAGAGAGATCGCTGACTGTTGCAAACACCTTAAGGTTGTGATACTAGATGATTTTAGCTTTCCACCTATTGACAGGGATTCCCATACCATAAAAGTGGTGGTTGGAAAAGAATTTGTCAAAAGTGTTCAGGGAAGTTTCCTTAAACTGTACATGGAAGTCCCAACTAGAGAGAGTGCAATACTAGCAACACACAAAATGCTAGGACCCAAAAGGTTTCAGCCCAAAACGTCGACTGTACTTTTTTCCATAGATGCTCCCTGGCCTGCTGAGTTCCTCCAGCATTTTGTGTGTGTTGCTGTCTTTTAAATGTTGTACCTGCCTCAAGCACTTCCTCTAGCAGCTCGTACCATACATGCCTTAATCTCCATGTAAAGAAGTAGTCTTCAGTTACATATTTGCAGATTTTCTCTTGTAGAGTTGTGGTGAACTACATACACCTGTCTGGACACGCCCCCTGCTGACTGCTCCTGTGGCTTCTCCCACAGACCCTTGTATAAAGGCGATCAAGGCCTGAGCCCAGCCTCTCAGTCTCCAGGATGTAGTATGGTGGTCACTCACTGTTTGTTCCTTCTTCCAGTCAATAAAGCCCGATATCTCGCCTTACGTCTCAGAGTGAGTTATTGATGGTGCATCAAGAGTGCAATACTAGATCTCCTCTTAAGGAATAAGACAGGGTAGGCGACAGAAGTTTGTGTAGGGGAGGGCTTAGCATCTTGTGATCACAATGCTATTAGTTTCAAGGTAATTATGGAAAGGATAGGTCTGGTTCTTGGATTGAGATTCTCAGTTGGAGAATGACCAATTTTGATAGCATCAGAAAAGATCTGGCAAGTGTGGATTGTGACATGCTGTTTTCTGGCAAATGTATAATTGGTAAGTGGGAAATCAGAAGTAAAATTTTGACAGTACAAAGTTTGTATGTTTCTGTTAGAATAAAAGGAAAGAGTAACAGATTCGGGAACTTTGGTTTTCAAGAGGTTGTGAGGCCTTTGTTAAGAAAGACCTGCATAGCAGGTAAAGACATTTCAGAACAAATAAAGTACAGTATCTGAAGAATATAAGAAACGCAAGAGAACACTTAGATAGGACTAAAAGAAGGCATGAGTTTGCTCCTGCATACAAAGTGGAAGAGAATCCTAAGGACTTCTACAGATATATTAGGAGCAAAAGGATAGAAAGGGACAAAATTGGTCCTTTGGTAGATCAGAGTGGTAATCTATGCATGCATCTGGAAGAGGTGGGTGAGATCTTAAGTGGATTTTTTTTGGCATTTCTATTTACTCAGGAGATGGACATAGGTCACGGACCCTATACAGATTACAGAGAAGGAGATGTTTGCTGTCTTAGGGTGCATAAACCCCTTGGCCATATAATGTGTTTCCTCAGATCCTGTGAGAGGCTAGTGCAAAGTTGTAGAGGCCCTAGCAGAGATATTTAAAACAACTTTAGCCACAGGTGAGGTGCCAGATGATTGGAGAATAGCTAATGTTGTTCTATTTGTTGTTATATTTAAAATGTTACAGAGGGTTACTTCTTTACATGGAGATTAAGGCATGTATGGTATGAGCTGCTAGAGGAAGTGTTTGAGGCAGGTATGAGACAACATTTAAAAGTCAGCAACACACACAAAATGCTGGAGGAACTCAGCAAGCCAGGCAGCATCTATGGAAAAAAGTACAGTCGACGTTTCGATCCGAAACCCTTTGGCAAACAGTTGGGCAAATATACAGATAGGAAAGTTTTAGAGGGGTGTGAGCCAAGTGGATCCAACTCAGATGGTTAAGATAGCCAAGTTGAGCTAAAGGGCTGGTTTCCTTGTTGTATATGTTTAAAACATCTACACATGTATATAATGCAGAACTTCCATGCTGTCATTTTTAGTGTAAGCCTCATCATTCTATTTCCATTACATTGATATGATAACAATATCCTTCAGGTCAACTATCTTCTTAAAAGTGAAAAAGGTTTAACACATGCCCTAATTCTTCAGTGTATGATGGTAGTAGAGCCTTAAGTTGTGGCCTTCCTGTAATGTATTTGTATTAGCTGAACAAAATGTCGGTGTTCAGTCATCCCGGATCATGGAATGTACTCATTACACTGGAGGACCAGTAACTTTCAGCCAGATTGCAAGTGTGAGTGGTTAGTCTTCTAGCTGTAGTCATTATTTGTCTTAATGTGTGTAACACTAAATAGAGCACAGAATGGCTTTCTGGAATGCACCTTGACCTGTTTTATCTCTTTACACAGCAAATCGGCAATATTTTCAAGTACAGATTTTCTTACCATTTAAAATACATTTTAAGGGGGAAATGTAGAATATACACCATATAAAGTTATAACATGGCAGTTATTTAACATATTCTAGACTGAAAGCCAGGCATTCTTTGTCTTTGCAGGCTGATATCCTTATCTATGATTATTTTAAAAAAGCAGTCCATGCAACTATGACTCTTCACCAAGCCAAAGTTGAAGCATTAGCATTTTCCCCAAATGATCTCTATTTGGTATCTGTTGGAGGTCAAGATGATGGCAGGTAATAATGAGAATAAGACATTGCATTAGGTTGCCAATATACATACAGTATTTCCTTTAATAGACGGTACTATAGAAAAGCTGCAGATGTAACAAAACATAGTTATTTTTAATATAAATTTTGTGAATAAATTTAAAAGGTAGGGATAATTCATTTATTCTAGACTAACATAAAGTATATGGAATGAAAATGGGAATATACCAATATAATACAATTTTAATATTATTAATTTATTTACTGAATTATCTGTTGGGCAATCACGAGTGGAAATAAAAAACTGATCCAAATTCCTCAGGGTCTTCACCCATATTTATTCCACCAACATAATAGGAACCAGATTATCTTGTCATTGGAACTCATCAGGCCAGGCAGCATCTATGGAAAAGAGTAAACAATCGAAGTTTCAGACCGACACCCTACATCAGGACTCCTGATTACTCTTTTCCATAGATGTTGCCTACTGAGTTTCTCCAACATTTTGTGTGTGTTGCTTTGGATTTCCAGCATCTGCAGATTTTCTCATGTTTATCATCTTGTCATTATCACTTTGGAGTTTTTGGGAGCTTACTTTTGCCCAGCATCCTACATTACAACACCAACTGCACTCCCAAAAAACTTTGAGAACTACGAAGATTTGGCATGTGCCAAGGTAATGAAAATTGTCATCGAAGTGCAAGTTTTTCTTAATTCAGTTATTAAAATGTTTAGTCACCGATTAATCACACTATATTGTAATAATTTTAAACAATGATTTAGAACAAATTTATATTCATTAAAGAGCTACTATTTTGATGGATATGATGAACGTTATTGATGTAAAACAAAATCTGTTACTGCAAGTTGCTAGCTAATCTGTTGAATATTTTGTTTTGTGCAGTGTCCTGGTTTTAGTTCAAGCATCTATGGTACTTGAATCATACATTTACCGTGAAACAGAAATTCAGTGAATTGAGTCCATATCAGTTCCGTGTAGTGCAATCTAATCAGTTCCATGTGGGTGGCCCTACAAGTTCTTTTCCTTTGCATACTTCTTCAGTTCTTTTGTGAAAGCCATGATTGTTCAGCTTCTATCACCCTTTCAATCCATGAATTCCCATATCATTGCTACTCTCTGATTTGCCTTAAATTTACTCCTCTTCAACCACTATCATGCACTGCCAAGTCCACTTACCCATAGCCCTCCCTCTTTTCCACCGCACCCCCCCCATCCACCAAATGTCTTTGGCCCTGCAAAGTAAATCTATGCTACTCATACAATCTTCTGTTAATCTTTGCTCTGCTTACATCTGGCTTTGTATAACTCAAATTTAATCTTTTAAATGTCTGATATATTGGAACAATCCTTATGCTCATTTTATTTTGGTTGTTCATTAATTATGCCCACTTGAAGGAAACTGGAACTGCTCAATGGTTTAAACAGCATCTGTAGAGGAAGACATGTAGCTAATGCTTCTAGACAAGTGACCTTTCTCCAGAGCTCTATTTAATGACTGATTAATTCCTTTGACAGTATTTCAGTATTTTTAACTGTGACTTATCAATGAATTACTAATAGTTAGCAGTTCATGACCACACTGTCCTCTTTGGTAAATGGCAAGAAAAGGTTAATTCATTCAGTCAGATCAGTAAATTAGAACTGTAAATACTAATGCAATCTATGCTAGTTGACATAAAAATGATATGATGAATCACTATTTAAACTTAAATAAAGGCAATTATGAGGACTTGAAAGCCGCACTAAAGAGTGAACTGACAAATTAGGTTAAGAGATCCTCCAGCTGAGAAAAATATTAAGTACAATATTAAGTTTAAAGGAAATGCATAATTATATTGAAAAGTGGCAGAAGATAAGATTGGACAGGAAATTTAAAAATTGGCAAAGAGTCTAAGTAGGATTACCAAAATAAGCATCAATCATATAGAAAATACATGTGAGGAATTAGTAATGAAAGATAAAACTGTGACAGGTAAATTAAAAACTCTATTTTTGCATCAATCTGCACAATAGAGGACAAAAGTAACCAGAGAAACAACATTAAATCAAGATTTGGAAGAGAGGGATGAATTTGGGAAAATTATAGGGAGGAACTGGTACAGAACAAATTGCAGATAGGCAAAGCTGTAGATTATATGGACTTCATCCAAGGGTCCCTAAAGCAGTGGTTGGTGACAAAATGGATTCTTTGGTTTTAGTTTCACAGAATTCCCTAGATTTGGGGAAGGTTTCATCCACAGAAAATATTGTATGCTACTACTGTATTTGAAAAGGGAGGGAAACAGAAAGTGGAAACTACAGACCAGTTAGTTTAATACCTATCATAGGGAAAATGTTAGAAAGAGTTATTAAAGGCATTTTGACAGACAGCTTAGAAAAAAAGTATGGCAGACAGGCAATCTCAACTTGGTTTTGTAAAAGGGAAATCATTTTGATCAATTTATTGGAGTTTTACCAAAATTTTTAAATGGCTGTCATATTAAAAGTTATTGTGAAAAAAAAACAATAACACGGTACAGGAGATAACATATTGATGTGGATAGAAGAATATTTGACTAACAGGAAACAGTGAGTAGGGTGCAATGGGTCAATTTTTGATTGGCAAGAACTAATAAAATGAAGGAAATCTTAATGGTATTTGGGTGAAGTGAAAGGGTTAACAATTCCCATGCTGGCTTTGATGGGCATTTCTGTCAGAATATCAATATCAGTGTTATTTTACTACCCTGTAATATAACAAATGGAACTAAATCTGTGTTGTTGTAACAGAATTCAAAGTAATGTTTGAGAAAACAAGAGTTATGTCTTCTAATTTCTGTTTTTTCGTTTTGTTTACTTTTAAACTGTTCAAAAGCTTGAGGTACTATAGTTTCTGTCTCTGCTGGACTTGATGACTAAAACCAAGAAACAAATTAAGTTTTGCTTTGTCATTTTACAGTGTTGTTATTTGGAATATTGCAACAAAAACATCTATCTGTGGCCATCCTGCTACTGTTCCCACTGCAGGAAATGCACTAGCTGTAAAATTTGCCAGCAACATGGATGATGTCTTCATTACAGCAGGAACGTAAGTTGGAAAAGACTTCCTAAGTATGCTTTTGCTGAAATTATTTGGAAATATAGTGAAAATTCCTTTGTTAGTCTTCCTGTTGGCAACTTATACTGAGCTTCATTGAGAATTTCTTTAATATATGCTGTAACTTAAACAGCGGTTTAAAGCAAGCAGAACTGTTGTAGACAATCTGAGAACTCATAAAACACACACTATCGTAAGATGCCCTCAATCTTTAATGTTAAGACAATTAAGTGTTGATGTGCTAATATACATCAACACTTAATACACTGAGCACATTCCATTTAAGTAAATCCAGCTGTGGAAATTATCTTGTGTTTAGTTTTCTTTAGTGCTATAAAAATATAACAAGGGTTAAAAGATCCAGAACCATTCCCAGTAATGTAACACTGCTAAAAATGTTAAACAAAGGATATTTAGAAATTATTTATAATGCGGATACTAGATACAGATAGCATCTTCAGTTTAAATTAATACACATTTCAAATGGGAAGCAATGTAGAAAACTCAAATTAGATTTTTTTTGCCATTTGTTTGAATTATGTTTATTAGCTGAGTAGGGTTACAATAAATCTTGTTTGAGAGAAAATAATAGAGGAAGTTTATCTATAATGTCTTTTGAAACAAATCACGATCAATGTGCATATCCATAGATTAAGTTGACAATTTAGATCTATTCTTTGGCTGTAATTATATTGAAATGTTACAGGAACTTCACTTCTAATTTATTGCTGTACAGCTGCAAAATCACATTAATAATGAAATTCTCCAAACTTGTTTTATTTTTGTAGTGGTACACTTCGTCTCTGGCTGCTGGACTTACCCAACAGAAAGATTCGTCCCACTGAGTGTCAGACTGGAGTGTTGAAAAGAATGATCAACTGTGTTGAAGTGAGCTATAGTTTATAAAGTCCAATTTATTAAAAGTACAGCTATAAATCAAATATTATCATGAATGAGTACTATTTTGCATTAATGCATTGTTTGAAACAGAGAAACATTACAAATCCCAGAAAATCCAGTTCCTTTTAATGGATGAACCATATGTGTCTATCCTACCAGCTGGGAAATTTACACATCAGATCATTTTCCCATGTGACCTTATTACAACAAAATTTTACCTTAAGTTTGAAATTGATTTATTTCAATGCAAAACTAGGTTCTTAAATCCAAAGAAAACTGTGTATATTTGAGGGCCAAATTGGCTGTGCTTGATTAGGAAAGTCTATTAAAAGCTACGATGGTGCACAAGTAATGCCTCTTCATATTTTGACCATACAAAATATTTGACTTATTACCAATATTATAAAGGTAAAAGAAGAGAGTAATATAATGAATAAATAAACTTGAAGGTGAAAAGTGGCATTCCTAGTATTAGACACACAATTTACTGCAGAGTGATTCAGCAATTCCCAATTGCAACAGAAGTTAAGGTTATAACATGGTAACATCCAACATTTAACCGCACTCACTGTTCTCAGTTCCAGACACTGATACCTGATTTATATATGAAAAAAACTTGTTCCTTTGTGGTACAAAATCCACAGGAGAAGGGCCCATCTGTAGCTAACAGAAAAAAAAATTAAAGGAAGCACTAAATCAGAAGGCCAAAAATATCAGTGGACTTGTAAACACTGGGAGCAGTATCGAACTTGGAAGATAAAGAAACTGATAAAGAAAGGGAAGGTAGAATATGAAATATGAGTGGCAAAAAAAAGTAAACTGTAAGTGCTTTTGCAGCTAGAAATCTAGGTTTATGGCTCTGGGCATACAACTAAGTTCCTCAGGCATTTGACCCTTGGTTCCTTGATTCCGAGTTCCATGAACACACTTAATTTCACTGACCTTCTAGCTCCAGCTACATAATGATCCATGTCAATTCACAGCTCCCCTGACTTTCATACTTAACTGCATACCAACGACAACTCTGGCTATTCTTGTAGTTCCCCAGCAAGAATATAGTTGGGTGTAGTTCCAGACCAGATACTATTGTATCAGTCACACTTATATTAGAGACACTGCCTTGAACACTGATGATAGGTTTGCTTAACTTTATCAAACTCTAACTGCAAGGTAAAAGATCTCATAATCTACACTGTACAGTACCCATTAAAATACAAGGTCTTAGAATTGTGACACCCAACTTGCTTGAATCCAGACTTGTAGCTCCTCTTTTCTCAGGGTTGGTCCCAGGTTCTTGTGCTCTCTGGGATTCTGTAAGATAAACCTGTTTCTAAAACTTATTTCCCTCTTCTGCCGCCTGTTTTCCTTTTGACGTGATGCCACGTCAAATGTTCTTTTCCAGGTGTAACCCATTTTGTTCATCTTTGTTCTGATACAGGTAAAATATTGGTTGCTATAGTGTCACCTCAAATTTTCCACTGCCAGTCAAGTTCAGGGGGATCCATGGAATTTATTTCTATGTACTGTTTAAGGATCTTGTTTCCCACGTGGGTCTGATGACCAAATGGCTTCACTTAGGTACTTTGCTCTTTTAGCCTAGACTTCTATTTATTTATTATTACCATCTTTGAGACATGGCTGGCATAACAGATTCCTTACAGTGGGCACAGTTTTTTTTATTTCATACAATATATAGTTTCTACTGAATGAAACTGAGAAAATGTTGTGTTGCACTTTTGTCCCGCAGTCGAGATCATCCTATGCTTAACTAATCCTTGAGATTCACTCCTTCCATTAAGTTAATTTAAGTTAACTTCCATTAAGTTAAGTTAAGTTATTAATCTCCTCGCTTACATTTTCTTAACAGTCTCAGAGAACTTCAGGCACTACTAGCCAACGTTGTATATGATAATATTCAAACTGGGTACTTTGATGGCTGTTTTAAACCCATTAATTATCGCAAAGATCAGGAAAGATGTGTGTGTCTGGAACTGGGAACAGTGAGTGTGGTTAAATGTTGGATGTTACCATGTTATAACCTTAATTTCTGTTGCAATTGGGAATTGATTCACTCTGCAGTAAATTGTGTGTCTAATACTAGGAATACCGCTTTTCACCTTTGGGTTTATTTATTCATTACGCTACTTTCTCCTTTTACTTTAATATCCGAGAAAGTCAAATATTTTGTATGAAGTCAAAATATGAAGATGCTGGAACTCTGAAACAAGAAAAGAAAATGCTAGAAGCAGGCACAGAGAGAAACATTGTTTGTTCTTTAGTGTTTCTAGAATGTTCTTGTCTTATATATTTGATTGATATTGATGTTTTTATTATGTTGTTTTCTATAATAGTGTAGATTTATTAACAAAAATTTAAACAGTATATTTTCCCACTGCAGGCCAAGCATGACTCCATCAGAAATGAACTTTACTTTCAGTATCTGTCATCTTGAAAGCCTATTAAGTATCTTCTTCAACTGTATTGCCACCATTCCTTCCTTAACTGTATATCCAGAGGGGGTTAATCTTTCAAATCTGTCTTCCATCCCATTCATCCCTTGAACTGGAGACCCAGTGGAATCTGCCAGTGGATTGTATGAAAAGTATCCAGTGTTATTATTAGGTGTTAAGAAATATCTACATGTGTATTGTTATGGCACTGGGAAGCAAAATTGAGATTTTACTGCACTATAAGGTTGTGGATGATATAGTTGTTTTTGTATACTATTTAGCTTTGCTCATTTTAATTAGAAATTATAATCATTTTAAGTGATTCAACTAAAACAAAGGGAGTTCAAATTGGATTCAACCACATTCCTAACTGGACAGAGGAGCCAGTCTAAGGCATTGATAAAATGAAAGCAAGATAAATCAATCTTAATTGATTCTGTTTTTTAAAATTTCTTAAGTGCTCACTCTCACTTAAGCTGCTTACTTGGCTAATGATTATTCAACGAAGCAGGCTCAAGGATCTGAGCAGCTTATTTCATTTCCTAAATTGAAGGGCCATATTATTGAAGAATGTTTTGCTTAAGTCACATTTCTATGTTATAATTTTCAAGTACAGAGCTGTCTAATGTTACATTAGACTGGAGGTAAAATAAATCTAAATGTTTTTCTTTCTGTAAAAATAAAACTTATGTAATTATTTAGTTGAAGGTATGTTTTTTTCTGCTTTTAATTAAGAGTGACATTTGCAAAGGTCAACTGACCTGATTTATTCAATTTCCCACTAATAGATGACAAAGGATGATAATTTCTTCTATTGTGGAACTACTACTGGTGATATTTTGATGGTCAGCATGAAAACTGGCCTCCTTAACAATTATGGGCCTATTAAGAATAAATTCAGTTTGGTAAGTTGAAATAATTAATATTCTCATTACAAAAGACATTGATTTATGTAGGGCCTCTAATGCATCAAAGCATCCCAAAACTCTTGGCAACTATAAAGCAGCACAAGTTTCAAATGCAAATATAAGAACAAATGATGGAAATATTTAAAGAAATGTTGAAAAGAGGTAAGAGAGTTTTTAATGACAAACTATGGAGATAGAATAAAGGAAATCATGTTTGTCTGGTAATGTCAGGTCCAGAGTTAATACCAGCATAGATAAAGATGTCAGCAGTATCTGAGTTTAGACAGGGTGGAGAAAGGCAATGGCTGGAAATAGATGTATGTTTATTAAGGAATGCTGAAATATAAGGTGAACATCTTTACTTAGTAAAACCATTATCTAGATAACTGGAATGATTATTATTTCTCTAGGAGAATTGATCTTATAATTTTTCACACAGTGAGGTTGGTATTAGCTATAATTGTATTATTGCTGATGTGAAATTTTAAAATTACAATATTTAATCTGTTTTATTACCTGAAGGGTGTTACTGCAATAGTAGAACTGAAATCAGGGGATCTTCTTGTTGGATCTGGAGATGGTATTGTAGCTCTGTGCAAAGTACCAGGCTTCAAAACACTCAAGTATGTTGGAATACATTTAATTATGTATATATAAATAATAACAATTTAACTTTCTGTGATAACAAGTGATAAATAGTGTTTTAAAAAGTGAATTTCAAAAGTGATTAAATGTTAGTGTTTTATTAAGAAATGTAAAACACAAACTTTTAAAATTGTTCAAAATTTTGTTATTGACTTAAATTATATTTATCTTTCAATTCACCCTGAAATTGTATAAGACATTTGGAATTAATTCATTGTGAAAACAGGTCTAAAAATTGTGTGTTTTCTTTTCCACAATCCATAATTTCAACTTTCATCCTTAGCAGGTAGCAGGCAAGCAACACACTCTTAGGAATTTGGAAGTACAACTGTAAATTAGCATTTGATCTATGTAAAAGTGGTCCAGATGATTCACCTTTGATTTTTTTTTCATTTCCTATAGTTCTCAAGATGTAGATCAAGCTCATCTGATCAAGCTCTCATGTTTTTTGGCATCAAAGTTAATGATCAAAAGCTTTTAATTTCCTTGTTGGCAGGAGATATAGTAATGTCACTCATTTGGTTTGTATTTACACATTTAATTGATGTGGCATCTTGGAGTTAGCCTGCAGTAATGTTGGATAGTGTGATAGGAGTGGGTGTCATTTACTTAATTGCAACTTGGGCCACCTACCATAATACGAATTAAGAAATCGTGTATGCATGGCCTTTGCTATTCCATTCCTTAATTTATTTTATTTTACTTTACTTTTACTTAGCGATACAGAGATACAGCCCTTTGAGCAATACCCCAGCAACTCCTGACATACCCGATTAACCCTAACCTAATCATTCCACAGGGAGGATATACAGTCTTCTTATAGAGCAGTGCTGGAATTGAACTCTGAACTCCAGAACGGCTCAAGCTGTAATAGCATCATGCTAGCCACTATGCCACAATGGCATCCGAAGATAATTATAAGATTTAATTCATTTTTATGTTCTTTGTTAGCATCCAAATATTCAATTTATTAAAACCTTCTGTTGTAGTTCCAAGCATTTCCATTAAATCACAATCTTGGACTATATTGTTCAGTTTTGACGTCTTGAAAGTATGTAGCAAATTAAATTTGCATTTAACCTTTCAACAAAATATTTCTAATACATTTCTGTTTATAAAAATGGGTGTATTTTAATATTACTGATGAAAAAAAGACTTACACGCAAATGAAACTGAACAAAGCTAGATGACCTGTACACAGCAAATATTATTCTGTCCTGTCAACTATTGTAGATTCACAACTCTTTTATTAAATACAGAAAAATCCAGGTGGATGGTGGGATTACTTCTATCAGTCTACGTGGTCAAGGACACCAGTTCTTTGTTGGTACCCTTACCTCCCAGATATATCGATGTAACTTCACTGAGTTCAAAGAGGAACTGATCACAACATGTCACTGTGACTCTGTCCTTGACGTAACATATCCCCGGTACGTTCATGAAACATACTCTGTTATCCATCTATATTATTTTAACAGAAAGGATTAATAAAGTATTTTATATTCAGACACTTTATGTAGAAACCACAGATTATTATATCAACAGTTTTGATCTTTTTGTGTGACAAAGGGAAAAATGCAAAGTTAGAGAATCAGGCTTCTGATTAGTTGAGAAATGATGTGAACAGATAACCATATAACTGCATTCCTCAATGCCCTACCATTTGCCACATAGTGTAAGAGTGTGATTTTCCTCTGGGGCTACCATTTGAATTTTAAAAAAATAACAATGGAATTGAATTTCACCTAGATGTAATGTGCTAATAGCTGTCAAATTGACTGAGTCACATAATTCATAGAACATTCACAGATATAATTGTAGCTTTGAAAGTATAATAAAAATGTTGCTTGTGAGAGATGCATGAAAGTGAAAATTAAGGTTGTGATAATAAAGGTACATTCTACAATGACAGAATTCTGAAAACCTTCAGAAAGACACAATAGGCACTTTAACACTGTTCAGAGTATATCTGATTTGTCACTTTACTGCGAAACTTCCTTCATCCATACCAGCAGATATCCTTGTATTCCAAAAACTCTGTAATACATATTCTCTTAGCTATACTCTTTGGAAGTCCTTCTTCAAAGTCATTTTCAGGTGGATAAATCAATATCCCTCACAGCTCTCATTAGAAAGTCTATTCATCTCAGTTATGTTGCCAAGGACAAAAAAAAACTTCAAGCTGTTGCATCAGAAGTTCATGGCAACCAAATGCTAGAAAAATAAAACACACTAAAACATAGAAAGTCTGAAGCAATAATGTAGAAGAACAATTGATTCTGGTTGAGATCTAATAAATATAGTCTTACTTAAATAGGAAATTGGTTTTAAAAAGCATTAGAGATGGAAAAAGAAACAAAATATCAGAACAATGGTTCTCTGGTATTTAAAAAGTGAAACTGGATGTTGGTATTCTTTTTACCTCCTACTCTGATGACGGAATAACAGAATAGGTGAGGAGACAGATGAGGAAATTTAATGCAAAGGGCTACAAAAAATTTTTCGGTTTTTTAATCATTATTATCTCATACTAATTCATTGCATTTGTCTTTCTTCCAAACCATTAATTTGACAATGAATAACTATTGCTCATCTATGTGCAAAAGATCTGAAAGATGCATACATTTTTAAAAATACTTATCATCCTTTGCAATTGATTTTGAAGGCAAGTCTTTAAAGCTGCCAACTTCACATTTTTTTTGTTTCAAAATAGTGGAACATCAGACCTATTTGGAACGTGTTCCAAGGCAGAAATAAGAATATGGCATACCCCTACCAATAAAGAACTACTGAGAATTGTTGTGCCAAACATGACCTGCAATTCCATTGAATTTATGCATGATGGGAGGAGTATTATCAGTGGTAAGAAACAAATCTATTAAAAATCAAATAAACTTTATTCTAAATTTGAATCCATTCTGTTTATTTAATATGTAATTTTTCAATGTGAAATTTCCTTAGCTTGGAACGATGGGAAGATTCGAGCTTTTACACCAGAGACTGGCAAATTAATGTATACAATCAATAACGCTCATCATGAAGGTGTCACAGCAATTGCTGCCACTAGTGACGGCAAGAAAATAATCAGTGGAGGTGGTGAGGGACAGGTCTGTATAAAGAATAATCTTCTTGTGAACAGGCATTTTTAAGGTAGTATTGCTAGTTTTCAGTTTTATGCAATTGAAAATTGTTTTTTCTTATAATGAGTGAAACCCAACAATGGCCTTTTTCAGGAAGAATTTTCATCTCTTGGAATATTTGACGGGCCACATCCTATCATGAACCATTCTTCCAACCCCAACAGCTCTTGTATCATGTCTACACGGCAAGACAATTTTTTGTGTGTCACTCTTTTTGGACTATTTTAGAACTTGGACCAGGGATGCATATCATCGGGCAAATCCCAGAGAACGTTCTTATTCCAACAGCCAGGGAGTTCCAGAATGCAAGTGGAAATCTATCTAAGTCCTTGCATTCACTTTCCTGTCCACCACTGCCATAGCACGCAATCTCTAGAAGTTTGCCCAGCCTCGATTTTGTCCCCCATGGAGCATTGCTTAGGTAAATTCTTGTCAACCACTGCACAACAATGTTGGGTATTCCAATTCACACATCCACCACCCACTACAAGAAAAGTGCTAGTAAATTCCAATCCTTCTCTCCACTACCTGCTCCCCTTCACTTCATACTCCTGCCATCACCATTGCAACTGCTTCAACCTCTAGCACCTAACTTTAATAATAATGCCACAGCTTTTTGCAGCATCATAGGAAATTGAATCTTGATACTCTAGGTCAATGACTACTAGTGTGCCAATAAATCTATGCCATGGTTTAGGTGCACCAGAATTTCTAAGCCATAGAATTTTGAAGCAAAGTAGAAGAACATCTTGTCAATCATGCCTGTTTTTGTATATTGAGGAAGTTATTTAAGTAACCTCTTCCTCTCTTTCTTTCCCCATTCCTCTGAAGTTTTTTCTTTTGAGTTTTTTGTTGAACTCCACAATGAAAGCTTAGTTTCCTCATGTGGATTGGAAATAATGTCACCTGCATGCTCACAATCAACACTGCACACTTCAAGGATGTGTCATTTGCCCACTGCTGTACTCTCTGCACCTTTCACTGTGTGGCTAGGTGCAGCTCAAATGTTGAGGGAACGCTCACCACTCCTCATTGAGGGATCAGCAGTGGAAAGGGTGAGCAGTTTCAAGTTCCTGGGTGTAAACATCGAAGTTCTATCCTGTGTCGAACAGGTTGATGGAATTGCAAAGAAGGCATGGCATTGGCTATATTTCATTAGGAGTTTGAGGAGAATCGATATGTTGCCAAAGATACTCTCAAATGTCTACAGATGTAGAGTGGACAACATGCTAACTGGTTGCATCAGTTATCAGTGTCTGGTGTGAGGGGGCACTGCACAGGATTGGAAAAAAACTGCAGAAAGTTGAAAACTCAACCAGCTTCAAAAGGCGATGCTTCAAAAAGGCAGCATCCATCATTAGGGATCTCCATCACCCAGGACATGATCTCTTCTCATTCCTACCATCAAGGAAGAGGTACAGGAGTTAGAAGGCACACACACAACATTTTAGGAACAGCTTCTTCCCCTCTGCATCAGATTTCTGAATGGACAATAAATCCACCTGCATTACCCCACTCTTTTTGCATACTTATTAATTTTTTAAAAATAATTCTTATTGTAATTTATAGTTTTTTATTGTTGTGTTTTGGAATGTACTTGTCCTCCATTCTCCATATTACCATGTTGGGCACCTTCAGACCTGCAGGGCTCATCGTCTGGTGTCATTCTCTTATATCTCTGGTTACTTTTAACCATAAGGTTTTCTTGGGAAATTACTGGAGTGGGTTGCCATTTCCTTCTCCAATGGACCATATTTAGTCTGATCTCTGCCTTGACCTGTCCTTGAGTAGCTCTACATGGTATAGCTCATAGCATGACTGAGATATACAAGCCCCCTCACCATGACAAGGTAACGGTCCTTGAAGAGGTCCAAGAAGGGAAATGCAAAGGAATGCTCAAATTACCAAACAATTTCACTAATTTCTCATGCTAGCAAGGTAATGCTAAATATCATGCAAGCAAGACTCGGGCAATATATGGAATGAGAACTGCCAGATGTATAAACTGGTTTTAGAACACGCAGTAGCACCGGAGACCAAATTGCTAACCCACGCTGGATAATGGAGAAATCGAGGGAATTCCAGAAAAGTATTTATCTATGTTTTTTTGACTACTGTAAAGCCTTTGACAGTGTGGACCATAATAAACTATGGGAAATCCTTAAAGACATGGGGATACCTGGACATCTGATCTACCTTATGAGAAGCTTGTATGAAGATCAAGAAGCAACAGCTAGAACTGAACATGAAACAACATACTGGTTCAAGATTGGGAAAGGAGTAGGACAAGGCTGCATACTGTTACCCTACTTATTTAGATACTTATTTGAAAGTATTTGCATCTTTCCAGTCTAAAGACCATTGTTGGGTTTTCCAGATATGCAGGCAAATTGCATGCAACACGTTTACAGCATCATGTTTTAAAGTTTTAAACAATTCATTTGGAATCCTGTTACATCCTGCAGCCTTATTATAGGGAATGTTTTCTATCGCACATTTGAATTCACTTTCCAGAGTGTCCGGCTCTAGATCGATGAGGGAGTCATTGCAGATGTCTTTGCTGTTGGGATCTTCCCTGTACAATTCATCTGTATATTCCTGCCATCTCTTTTTGATGCCTTCTGCTTCTTTAAGGTTCTTCCCTTCTTTGTCTTTTACTATACTCATTTTTGCATAGAAACATCCCTTTGATTTCTCTAATCTTCTTGAATAGATCTCTTGTTTTTCCAATTCTGTTGACTTCTTCAGTTTCTTTGCATCATTCCTTTAAGTCAGTTTCCTTATCTTTTCTTGCTATCCTCTTGAGCTTTGTATTCAGTTGGAGCTATTTTTTCAATGTCCATTGGTCTCTACTTCTCTTCGCTGCTTCGCCACTTGTAGAGCCTCCACAGAAAGCCATTTTGCTTTCCTGGTCTTCTTTTTGTTTGTGATATTTTTTGTTGCCACCTCTTCTATAATGCCCCTTACTTGTATCCACAGTTCTTCCGGCTTTCTCTCTACCAGGTGTAATCCATTGAATCTGTTCTTCACAACATGTTCTTGAGGGATGCTACCAACATCAAACTTTGCTGGTCATTTGGTTTTCCTGATGTTCTTCAGTTTCATTCAGAATATTGCAACAAGCTGCTCATGGTCTGAGCCACAGTCTGCTCCTAGTCTTGTTTTAGCTGACTGTATAGAGCTCTTCCATCTCTGATTGCAAAGTATATAGTCAATCTGGTTTCAGTGTTGACGTCTGGTGATATCTATGTATAGAGCTGCCTCTTAAGCTGTTGGAAGAGGATATTTGCTATAACCGGAGAGCTAATTTGGCAAAATTCGATGTCCCACTTCATTCCATACTCCAAGGTCATAGTTGCCCATTACTCGAAGTGTTCTGTGATTCCCACCTTTGGCATTCCAGTCTCCAATGATAAATGTAACATCCTTTATATCTAGGTGTCATATCCAGGAGGTGCTGCAGTTCTTCATAAAGCTGGATAATTTCATCCTCATTGGCATCTGTGATTGGAGCATAAACCTAGATCACTGTGATGTTGAGAGGCTTGCCTTGAAGTTGTATTGTGATCATTCTATCATTTTTGGGTTTGTATCCAATCACTGATTTTGACACTTTTTTTGACAATTAAAGCCACTCCATTCTTTCATCAGGTATCCTGCCCACAGTAGAAGATCTGGTAATTGTCTGATGTAAAATGACCCACTTCAGTCCACTTTAGTTCACTAATTCCCAATATGTCAATGTTTAGTCATGCCATTTCATTTTTGACCACATCTAGTTTACCTTACGTTTCAAGTTCCAATGGTGTATTGATCTTTACAACATCGGACCTTCTTTTCATTTCCAGGCACATCATCTAATGACTGAATCTGAGGAAGCTTTTAATCAAAGTGAAAGAAGAAAGTGCAAAAGTGGCTTGTTGCTCAGTATTAAGAAAAGCATGATTATGTCAACCAGTCCTAATAGCTCTGTGCTAATAAATAAAAAAGGCAGTGGAAGTAGTGACGGATTTTGTCTTCCTCGGTTCAAAGATTAATATAGATGGTAACTGCAGCCATGAAATTAAAATGGTGCTTACTTCTGGCAGGGCAACAATGGCAAATTTAGATAAAATACTGAAGAGCAGAGGCATAATATTGTCTACGTAGATCTGTATAGTCAAGTCTATGGTATTTCCAGTTGTGATGTATGGCTGTGAGAGCTGGACTATTAGTAAGGCTGAATACAAAAGAATCAACACCTTTGAACTTGGATGCTGGAGGAAAGTGTTAAGAGTTTGTTGGACAGCAAGAAGATCCAACAAGTCAATACTTGAAAAAACACAGCCAGACTGCTCCCTAGTAGGCTTGATTATGAGACAAAAGCTCAAATATTTTGGCCACATCATGAGAAGATAGGATTCCATGGAGAAGACTCTAATGTTAGGTAAAACAGAGGTAAAAGAAGGAGAGGATGACAGAGACTACAATGGATAGGTAATTTTACTCAATGTGAATGACCTTGGGGTATCTTAGAGAGGCAGTTTCCAAAAGGAGGCCGGGTGTGCAGGAGTCCGCGAGATCACAAACTCAACGACCAAACAACAACAACAACAATCGCAATGTACGGATGCTGCAAAACAACAAATTTCATGACATACAATACACCAGTGATATTGAACCAAATTTTGATACTATTCTTAAATGTGTTTCTCTTCTTTCTCTTTTGTTCTTTTCTATTAATTGTCTAAGAGCTGTGTTTTCTTGTTGCATCTTGCCAGTGGAAAGTTTATCCTTTTTTTTCTGGATACAAAGTTCTTCAAAACTTTGAACTGCTCCATCCTTCTTTCTCTTTAATCTTCTGTGCTATAAAGGAGAAAAACCAAGACTTTCCCAATAATCAGTAAAATATATTACAAAGACTTTCACATTTTGTCAGATATATTTTGTCCAAAGTTGGAAGCAGTGCTTCAGCTAAGTCTTACCAGTGCTCTGCAAATGCTTGGCATCTTTGCATTTATACTTGTCTTTTAATAAAGATGGGTATCCTGTGGCAGTTAAGTTCTTTGGCTGATATCCAGTGGTATCCAATGATTGATCTCGAGATACGTGTTTGAATCACAGCGCAGGTCTTAAAGGATATGAGTTTAAGTACTGAAATAACTCTGGAAATTGGAAAGCTAATATCAGTCATGGCAATCATGAGATTGTTGTAAAAACCCATCTGGTTCAGAGAAGTAAATTTGCCATTCTTTCCCTGGTTTGTCTCGTATGTGACCAGACACAACAATGTGGTTGACTCTTAATAATCCTCTGAAATGAGCTTGGAAACTATTCATTTCAGGGACAATTTCAGATGGGTAGTATATACTGATCTTGCCAGCAATACCTAGGTCTAGTGAATCAATAAATAAATTAAACAGCATTGTTCTGCCACCTTCAAAATTTTATGCATATGAACCAATTCAGATCTCTCTCTTTCCTTTCCACATTTAAAATTCTGCCATTCACTTCACGTTGCTTCATCTCATTCCAATTTAAATCTGTCACTTCACATTTACTATTTTACCTTTACTATATTTCCAAGAATTACATCACCTGCACTATCTGAAATTATGCCTTTTTCCTCAGTACTAGCATATAATAAGATGAACTAATACTGATTCCTACATATATGTTGAGAAGAACCTATTCACTACTAGTTTTGTTTTCTGTTACTTGGCTCCCTCCTTACTTCATCCATTGTGCCACAGCCTCATTAGTCCAAAGCTGTGAAGACTCTGTGACCTTGTGTGAGCAAATTCAGTGAATGCATTTTGAAAAGCCTGATTTCACAAATTATACTCTTAGCCTCAGGCAGCAAGTAGATAATCACACTCTATCACTTATGAAGCAACAGGTCTCCAAATTCAGACTTAACCTTATGTTCATATTTTCCATCATACATATGTATGGCTGCATAACTCACCTCAACTCAATAAATCTATATATTGTCGGTTATTACTCAAATACACTGCAGAAAAGTTATTGACCTATTTCCATTTTTATTCAGGACAAATTGGTGCACAAACAGCAACTAACTGAAAATAATTGGTCTACATATTTTCATCTCCAAGGAAGAGTTGTTGTGGCCATCTTAATGGTGCCCAGTGCTGAGTCTGTGATCTGTGAAGTTGATTGTTCAGGGATAACAGTGTCCTCACTTTCAATTTTACATCCCATCTTGGACATCCAAAAATGTAACCTGCCCTGCAGCAGAGGACCTTGTAGCCACCAACTCAATTTCTGATGCTTCAAGTAATGTAGAGGATTGATGTGTCTGGTAAAATATGGATAGGTAGCAAAATAAACCTTAACACTGAATGTCTGCAAGAGAGAGGTCTCTACTACATTGCACTGCACTCACTCTTCCAATAACAGTTCACAGTGAGCCTGGATAATGTAGACCATTTCCCACAAGCCACATCTTGGCAAAGGCAAGCTGACAATAAAATTCCCCATCACCTTCAGTACACCAGCACACCTTTTTGAGTTAATGAAGGAAGATGAAGACCATAAACCTACAATAATTTCATGGTCTATTCAGCAGAAGTCATATATGCCCATGTCTAAGTTCTGAAGCTTGATTACCAACAGTATCTCAAAATATTGAAAAGGTACTACCAATTCTGTTTGTGCAAAATCCTCCAAATTACTGAAAAATACTAATGTCAATATCTCTCTTAAAACAACATTCCTTGTACTGAAGCCCTAGTTACATTTGGTTGGTAATGTTGAGCAGGTTATGTCTCCTGCACGCCTGACATCAGACTCCTGAAATAAGCACTTCATTCTGAGTTCTGTTGTAGATGGAGGAGATGATCAGATGCAGAATTTAAAGACAGAGATTTAAGTAGAGTTCTGAAATCTTCATTGCCTGTTGAGAATGTCTGGCCTTTGATTAGTTAAGAGGGCGAATGTGCATTTGGAATGGGTTTGGGAACGTTAGGGCATCGGGCACATAAAGGCCCTGTGTAGGTGGTGGATCGATAGATGTTTACAAAGTACACAACCTAAGAAAGCATTAAAACTGAGACTGTTCCTGTCTTTTTAAAGTCTTCCTAAATCCCAGCAGCACCATAACATTCTCCCAAATACCAGATGGTCAACCATTCTAGTCAAACATTTGAGAACAATCTTTTTGATTTCAGGTGCGGGTGTGGGAGATTGGTTCAAAAAGCCAAAGGCTGATTGAAGCTCTAAAGGAGCATTCATCTATGATATCATGCATTAAAGTTAAAAAAAATGATCAAGAATGTGTATCAGCAAGTTTTGATGGCACTTGTATCATCTGGGATATAACGTAAGTGGTTTAAAATTTACTTTCATGATGTAAGGAATATAAATCCGTATCTCTACTATAATATTACATGTTTAATCAAATTGTTTCCCGTTCTCAACTTTGTCTCTTTGGGTTAATCAGCCATAACTTAACATGCTGTTTCTCACTTAAAGAAGGAAGTCTTGAAATCACATTATTCTACAATCTCAAAACTGCCCAATTGATTTTTTTAAATCTATTTGACTTTTTTTTAATGGATCGCAATGTTTGTAATACAGGAAATAGTGGTAGCCAATTTGGACACAAAGACTTCTGGGATAATAACCAGGTTTAGTTGATCTAGTTTTATTTGATTCAGGGATAAGTGATGGCTGTGATAGGAGGACTAACACTAGAACTTCAAAGTGGTGCCATGAGTCTTTTAGTTTGTATCTTGGTAGAATATCTCACAATGTAACACTTTCTCACTGGAGTTTCAGCCTGGATTTTTTGCTTGTGGTTCTAAACTGAAGCTCAAGGCCCTATCAGAATAAGGAGTGCTGCCAACTGAGCCATACATAGCTTGCAAAAGTAAATGTTGGTTAATGACATGCAGAATGAAGAAATTATGGTGGAGGAAATAGCTGAGACAGTTTGCAACAATAATAAAAATCTTAATAACCTGTGTCGGGGAATCAGGTTCAGTAAGGTGAAACACAGGAAGAGACATTTCAAGGGCTAGAAGACTGCAGGTCATGTAATCCTGAACAGATAAATACATTCCCAAAAGGTGACAGGTAGAATATAAAGTGGGCAAATATGAAGTTATGCATTTTGGTAGGATGAAGAGAAAGTTTCTCCTTCCTTAAAAATACATAAATTGTCACTCCACAAGTTGCCTGCATTAGTTTTGTATGAGGCACCCCAACAGCAAGTGCAGAGTGTATACACAGAGATCAGTATTGTGCTGGAACATGTAAGGTAGCAACTTCCCCAGCTCTACCACTGTGCCACCCTTTTGGATGTAAACCCTTCTCACTATTTAATGTACATTAAAGACATAGAAGGCCTACAGTGCAATACAGGCCCTTCGGCCCACAATGCTGTGCTGAACATGTACTTTAGAAACTACCTAGGGTTACCCATAGCCCTCTATTTTTCTAAGCTCCATGTACTTATCCAGGAGTCTCTTAAAAGACCCTATCATATCTGGCTCCACCACTGTTGCTGTCAGCCCCTTCCACACACTCACCACTCTGTGTAAACAACTCACTCTTGATATCTCCTCTGTACCTTCTTCCAAGCATCTTAAAACTGTGCCCTCTCGCGTTAGCCATTTCAGTCCTGGGAAAAAGCCTCTGACTATCCACACAATACATGCTACGTGTCACACCCTGACATACACACAGCAAGTTCCTGAACAATATAAATGTATATGATGAATAAAGTTGACCCTTGATCCTTGACTATGTTATGTGATTAACTTATGGACTGTTACAGAGACAGTCAGCAACCCTTTGATAAGCTGCATGTACCTATGAGGTCTATACATTCAAAGTCTGCATAAAGCACAGACCAATCACATTTTATGTGTATAGTTTGCAGATTCTCTTTGAAATAGTGTGGTTACATCCACTGCTCCAATTTTCTCTCAACTCCAAAACGTGTGGAGTTAATTGGCCATTGTAAATTGTCCCTTGTGTGTAACTCAAATCATAGAGTCTGTGGGTTGGAGTAGTCCTGTTATTGGGAATGTGGGATTAGTGTAAATGAGTGCAGACTCAGTGGGCTGGAGGATGTGTTCATATTCAGGTCCATTATCATTCAAGTATGCACATGTATACAGCTAAATGAGACCACATTCCTCAGGGAGTGAGGTGCAAAACGCAGTAAAGTTGATTCCATTTTGAATTATTCTAAATGTATTGGCATGGTACATAAAGGTGGTTGTCTCTCGGGGTCCAAGGAAGACTAAACGTTGTGCAGTCATCTGTGGATACGCATATGGCTTTAGAGGCTGAGGGCTGAAGCACACATGTAGCTGCAGGTTGGACATGGAATGGCGGTTGTTAGAACAGGTGCATACACAGCTATGTGACGTCGGTCTCGTTCTGCTGCAAGGCTCTGATTTCGGTCATCCTCAGATCTAGATGCTGCTTTTTTGGTCAGGGTGCGCCACGCAGCCCCGTCGGCTGCGGACTCCTCAAGTTGTCGAGGCTGGAGATCTACCCATTTGATGTACGATTTCAGATTGTCTTTGAATCTCTTTTTGGGGCAGCCCTGATTGCAACTGCCATGCTTAAGCTCACCGTACAGCAGCTATGGAACAGGTATGGAAAATAACTTCTGGGCCTTTTTTAAGTGATAGGAACAAATATTGGTAGTTAGAGGGAACTTTATGAGTTAAGCAAATTAGATCGAAAAATAATGGTTTGTCTTTTAGTTCAAGGGTAGAAGACAGAGGTCA